>NW_022196910.1:4846977-4880726 GCF_008632895.1 Mastomys coucha | reverse complement strand
GAAATCCGCCTGCCTCTGCCTCCCAAGTGCTGGGATTAAAGGCGTGCGCCACCACCGCCCGGCTACCATTACAATTTATAAACATAAAAGAACTGCGCACTCGGCAAGAAATGCTAAGGACAGCATACAATCATAAAAGGTTCTGTAGGCTTATTTTGATAAACATTGTCTATGACACAGTTAACAAAGTTGAACTTTCCTAATGCAATATAATGCAGATCAGGCATCAAATTCTAAACAGTTGAATATCCTTTATGCAATTACTTGAAGATGGATTTTGATCTAAACTTCAAACTTACCTTTCTTCACACACAAACCTTATATTTATAAAGCCCAAAGGTAACTTCCTAACAATACATCAAATACTTTTGTACACAAGAGGCAGTTTTGTATAATCAACCACTGGAAAATAGCTAAAAGTGAATTCTTTCTGCTACTACTCCCTCGAAAGTACATTAAGAGGTATAGGCCATAAAATCCACATGAGTACTACATGAAAGTTAGGATCATCTATTCTGGAATTCTCAAGCTTGGTAAAGGTTTACAAAAAGCTTTGAAGTTAAGGCAATTTACATTTTGATCTATTTGGATCACTTCCTTATTTTTCAGATTTGTTGCTCCTCTCAAATATGTGAAGCAAATTGCCTTTTCTGTACATGTAAATTACCTCAAGTTTCTCTGGGGCTCTGGGGAGTTCACATCCATACTTTCTTCCTCTGTCTTCCCTAAAACCGAACAGCAAGAAATCATTACATTCTTCATTCTTATATACAAGTCATTACTTTCTAGCTTTTTTCTTGTATAATGTTATATTTACCACCATGTTCCCTTTCAACATTTCAAGTCATAAAATTATACAGATGACTAAGAAAGTTTTTCTCTACATGGATACGAAAAAAAATTATATTAAGAAATTGTATTGGTGGTGGTGGTTGTTTTTGTTGTTTCTGTTGTTGTTGTTGTTGTTGTTACCTATGGAGATCAGGTTCATAAAGGTTTCCAACATCACATCTCTGTAGAGCTTCTTTTGGTAAGAATCCATCAGAGCCCACTCTCCTAGACTGAAGTTCACAGCTACGTCCTCAAAGGTCACGGGATCCTAAAATAATCCACAGATATTATTAAAATGCAGTTATTAGAAGAATGATGTGAAAAGCCTGCAAATACATTAGTGCCTTGATAAGTTTCCTTCATGCTTTCTTAGGGTACTCACATTATATCATGGCCCCTATAAATTTATTAATTATCCTCCCATCTTGTCACACAATTCTAAGGAGAGTATATATCTGTTTAATAAAGGAAAAATATATCACAGTAGTTTGTTGCAATGCTGGCTTCAAACTAATCTTTGTACTTTATAGCACAAGTTTCTACAACTTAAAACCCAAAATAAACATCAGCTTGCTGAGCATGTACAATTATTATCAGTGTCTGTCAGCAAACTTCATCCACTTTTAAAGCCTAGAGATTTCACATAAAATGGATATGACCAGCTTAATTTCAAAAGGAGCTGACTGCTACTCACAAATTTATAACAATATAAAATAGTATTTTGTAAACTATTATCCTTGTCATTAAATATTGAAACATGGTCTTTATAATCAAAACCCCAAAGAAAGTTTACATGAAAAATTTATCATTGGTCTCAAAGATAAAAGGAAACATGTACTGACAAAATGTATTACTTGCTAGTCACTGAGCACATTCTTCCATGATGTGTGCAGCATTAAGAAGACTGTTTTTACAAAATGATCGTATAAAAGAGTATTAATTTAAAAAGGTGGGTTTTTATAGACCAGCCTTGATTTAATACTAAGTAAGACTTACAAATGGCAATTCTCCATGCTCACTTATAAATAATACCCATTTTTTAAAAAAATAATGTCAGTGGACAATGACACCAAAGGAACAGTAGCACATTAATGTCAAAAAACACATATCATGGCTATATGAAATCATATAGCCACAAAACTTTGATTGTTAACAAGAATTACTTATTCAAACCTGTATATAATAATAAGTGTTTGCTACCATTAAAAACATTAGGAATAAGAAAACAATAGCTTGATTCAGATAATTAAATTCAAGATCTTGAATTCATGGCCTGCCTGGGCTGGATAGCACATACTAGAAAAATAAAAAAAGAACACATTTTGAAATTATACTACTCAGGGTACTAGACATAAAGACAAGATGATCAGAATAGAAGAAAGTACAGTAGATTTCAGTGACATGACATTCAAACAGAATTGCTCCTGTTTAAAGGAAATACAGGGACAGAGAGTGGAGCAGAGACTGAAGGAGAGGCCATCCAGAGACTGCCCCACCTGGGGATCCATTCCATATGCAGACACCAAGCCCAGACACTATTGCTGATGCCAAGAAGTCCTTGCTGACAGGAGCCTGACATAGCCTGAGAGGCTCTGCCAGAGCCTGACCAATACAGATGTGGATACAAGCAGCCAACCATTGGACTGAGCACGGGGACCCCAATGGAAGTTAGGGGAAGGACTGAAGGAGCTGAAGGGGTTTGCAACCCCACAGGAAGAACAACAATATCAACCAACCAGACCCCCCAGAGCTCCCAGGGACTAAACCACCAAGCAAAGAGTAAACATGGAGGGATCTTTTGGCTCCAGCCACATATGTAGCAGAGGATGGCCTTATCTGGCATCAGTGGAAGGAGAGGCCTTTGACCAAAGGTTCGATGCCCATTTTGCAGGTGGATTGGGGAAGGTGGTAATGGGAATACAAGGGATCAGATTGGGGGTGGGGGAGAATACTGGAAGAGACCACTGGAATTGTGGGGCATTTCAGAGGCAAGGCAGAATCCTAGTGCAATGGAAACTCCATGGACTTTACGAGGGTGCTCTTAGCAAAGACTCCTAGTAAGAGACAACATGGTACCCAACCAACCATCTTAAACTTTTGACCTACAGTTGGTCCTGCCTGCAGGATGTGCTGGGACTAGAACCTAGCATAAATGTCATGAGACAGACCAGAGAGACTTCATCCAGCAATTGATGGGAGGAGATGCGAAGTCCAAAAACCAAATATTGGGCAGACCTTGGGGAGTCCTTCAAAGGAGGGGAAGGAAGGACTAGAGGAGCCAGAGGGGTCAAAGACATCATAAGAACACTCCACAGACTCAATTGACCAGGACTCATGGTGGCTGGCAGAGATCAGGGAGCCTATATGGGTCTGACCTAGGCTCTTGGCATACATGTTCTGGTTGTGTAGTTTGATGTTCTTGAGGGTCTCCTAGCAGCAGGAGCAGGGGCTGTCTCTGACTCTTGTTTGCTTTGCGGGCCTGTTTTCTCCTATTGGATCGTCTCAACCAGCCTTGATATGAGAGTATGTGCCTGGTCTTATTGTAGCTAGTTATGCTAAGTCTGGCCAATGTTCTGTGGGAAGCCTATTCCTTTCTGAAGAAGGCAGGGGAACTTGAGGGAGAGGAGAGGTTGGTGGGACTGGGAGAAGGTAGGGAGAGGAAAATACAGTTGGGCTATAATATATAAGAGAATTTTTTTAAAAAAGACAAAAGAAAGCAGAATCCTGTGGTACATGTAGTAATTTCTAAGTATGATGTGGACTGCATGGTGAGCAGCGCGGCTTGACAAAGTTCCAGCATACCACATCACAGATAACAATTCTCCAGCATTCTTCCACTTTCATCTTTGAGGATTTTCACTGTATGTAAAGGGAGTTTCTGTATGCTTTTCTCTTTGGGATATTCTGTATAGGCTTTAGTAGAGGATGTGGATGCATACACTGGCCTACTTCGGCCAACTATTCGGCCTACTTCTACACAAGAATCCTCTTTGTGCACCCTCACCCCCCAACCCCCTGCCTCCCACCCCTGTTTGCAGCAAGAATAGAGAAGTTAAAGATTTTTTTTAACTGAAAGATAGATAGTCCCAGGAACTCTTATGCACTCACACCTGTTCTAAGGATGAAAACACACAACCAAGAGAAACAATGGGCCCAGGCCTGAGCCCTTGACAGCTGAGGGCAACAGTTCAGTTAATAAGTACAGAACAGTGTCCGTGATTGATTCCCTAGGTACATGACTTAAAGAATGAATGGCAAGATCTGGTATGCCCCATGACAGCAGATTCTGTTAAGAAGCTAGACTGGCTTGACCCCATTTTCTATACACTGGAGCATACACTGAATGAATTAGGATGATATGGCATACTGGAAAAAAGGGAAGATAGCAAGACCTTCTCTTTGGGGAGTGTATGAGGAGAACAGGCCCATAGTGTAAGACTAAAGCACATAGGAATTCAATTAGGAAACAGCTTAATGCTTATTATACTATATGGCCAAGCACTGCCCCTTGAGGAATGAAAACAGTTTGTTTCTCAGGACTCAATGTCTGGCACCCTGACCACAAAGACTGAGGGTGTGCTGGTAGAAATATAAAGGGGCACCTGGTAGGTTTATACAATCTTAGAAAATAGGGACTTAGATGCCTGCTAAACTTATTGCTTTTGCTTCAAAGAAAAATACTGTAATAAAGTTGATTACCTCTTTCATTCTGGATGCTAAAACATAGGGATAGAATAGGTTTAAAACAATCTGTAAAAAGATGATACATTTCTTAGAATCATTATTTCTGCTTTCAGCATTACCTATGGTTAAGCTACTATACAAATATAGAATATAAAAAGCGTAGCCTTTTTTTCCCCAGTAAACACACAAGCTATCCTAACTCCCTTCAGAGTGTATCAGTCTCCTTCCCTCACCGACACCATATCTCCTCTTTGGGATCTAAACCTTGCTGGAGCTGGACTTCAGCAAAAGTAATGACAAAATAGTGAAGCTGACACAGACAGAAAGAACACTGAAATCTGCCTTAGACTATGTGTATAACTGGCTTTTTGTCACCCTTGTCTAACAACTAGATTTTGTCAAAAAAAGAAAAAAAAAAGTAATAAGAAACCTGAGCACTTTAAAAGCCAGAAATAAGCAAAGAACTTCTTGCCAGAGAAAACAAGTTCTCTCTGTAGAATGTACAAAGAAATGGTGATGCACAAATATAAAGGAAGTGGAAGTCAATAAAAACAGTATCTGCAGTGCATGCAAACTATACATCAAAGGACTAGTGTACACAAAATGTGAGTAAGTAAACACATGGCCGAAAATATCCACTAAAAGTAAAACATAGGAAGTAAGATCCATAGCCCTGAGTAAGGAATTAAACAAGTAAAATGTGTAGTTTTGAGAACTACTGAATACCAATAGTTTGCACATCAAAAGGATCACCCAATTCACATCACTCTTATTTCCAATACCATAAACCTTAATGCAGTCTATACCGGGTCACATTTCTCTAACGACAAAGAATGCATTTTGTGTTTATACTTAGTGTTGTGACCACTATTTTATTTTAAACCTCTGTAAAGTCCTGTTGAAAATGTCCTAACACTGTGTGGACTAATTCAAGCTGGGAGATAAGTTTATCCTAACTGCAGACATTAGCAAATGAAGTCATCCCAAAGAAAAGAAGCTAGAATGCTTTTGTTTATAACAGCCAGCCACTCTTTGGAAGCTCTAAGTTAAAGCTATAATAACTATACAGATTGAGGACAGTGGCATACATCTTTACTCCCAGCACGTAGGAAGCAGAGGCAGGTGGACTTCTCCGACATAATGAGTTCCAGGGATAGCCAGGGTTACATAGTAAAATTCTGTCTCAAACACCGTTTCAAAAACCCCAAACAACAATGTATTGCATAGTGAAAAGTTACACGGATAAACTTGGAAAGCAGGAGAAGAGTAGGCATGAGTCAGTCCACCATCATAAACATTCACAGCATCAGTCACTCATCTTGACGGAGAGTCCCAGCAGACATACACTGCTCGTGAAGCAAATCTTTGAAGTGCTTTTACTAGCATATAAAAACTATAGAAAACAACGGAGTAGCAGAAACAATGAAGTTTCCATACATGTACATTACAGGCTTTCACCATGCTGTCTTTATTAGTCCCACTTTCTACCCTAACGGTTAATTTTACTATTCGCCTGCTACTCTGAAGTCTTATTTTCTTCCAGATTCTGCATATGGAATAAAACATATCTTATAAACCCTTTCTGACCCTACTTTATAGTATGTTTACAGTACAATCTTGAGTTCAATCTATTTTAGTACAACGTGTTTTATATTTTGTGGCTGCATCATTCAACACAGTATTTGCATGTATACATACATATACGCCATCATATATACACATGTAAGTATGTAAGATGTGTGTGTATATGTGTGTTTCCGTGTGTGCATGCATGTGCATAAGCATGTGTGTTAGAATTTAAGAAATTATGCATGATATTCAGCTAGGCCCATTGTATAATATCGTTATTCTAAGACAGGATGTGCATCTGCAGGTGAGAAGAGAAACAATGTGACAGAGCTCAGACAAAAGCCAGTGATCAAAACATAGATAAATCAGGCTGGAACACTCATGTCTTAAAAAAAAAAAAAAAAAAAGTATATATTTTACTGAACGAGTCTATACACAATCTGTACATTTAATTCAATACTAATAAAGGTTTCAATAAGATGCATCATAGAAGATGTAGTACTAAAATACATGTGGAAGTATAAAAGACTCTAAAGATACAGAGACCAAAAGAATATAATACTATGTCTTAGTGAGTTCCATGGAAGTAAGGGTGTTTTGCTCTAACTAAATAGGAATTATAAACAGGCAAGAAAGGGGTCTTTGACATTTCTTCTGTCCCTTGTGGTTGGTATCCAGGGGTTGTGGCTGTAGTCACACAGGTGGTACAAGCATGACATGACTCAAGTAGCAGGACTTTTGCTACACATCTGTCCAAGATCTACTGTGGCCTCAGGAAGCTGGAATTTCTCAACTTAGGACCCTAAATACTTGCTTCCTCTCCGGAACTGTTGCTTTAAGTTCTTCTTCTCTAGTGTGTTAAAAAAACCCTTCTATCCTCTTCAGTTTCAGCTCTCTACACTTCTGTCACCCTACATTTGCTTTGTTCTTCCTGCCCCAGCTACATTTTCTTCAGTTCCTACTACAAAAGATCAAGATTACTCAGATTGAATTCTAAAATACTGAAATAAGTTCTTTTTCTAAAAGATTTTAAAGTTACTGGTAGAAATAATCAGTGACTTCAAAGAGTATACAAATAAGCAGATGAATTGCACCCAGAATACCTTGAGAGGAACTGCACATTAAAATTGACAACAAAACCATTGACATGAATAAACATGTCAGTGACTGTGAGGAGAAAGGGGAGGAGGGAACGACTAGGACACTAGAAAGGAAAACCACAATGAATGAAAAAAAGGGAAAATATCACTAAAAGATACAACCAAGCAGATTAAAATCAATAATGCTTAAAAACCATTAGGTAGACAACAGAAAAAAACTAAAAACATACTGAGCTGGAAAGTAAATCTACACAAATGTACACACGAACACCAAAGACATTTAAAGAAGTTCTGTCTGCAAAGTCTGATTGATGAGAACTACAATGATGTAGAAAGTCAGAGCCTAATTATACCATATCCTCAGATAGCTTTATCATTCCTAAATAGCCATTTCTTGTCCATCTTTATGTAAGAACTAGTCAGAAATAGTCACAGAACATCCTGTGACTAATAGATAAAAACAAAAACAAAACAAAACAAAAAAACCCTTTGGAACTTATTAACTTAGCAGATCACTGGCTTCTACCAATCCTGAAAACAAGAATATCTGAGACCTATATGTTACTCTCCATTTCACAATAACCACCTCTCAAATATACCATCTATGTATTTTAAAATAGCTTTTATGTGTTCTCTGCGGGCTGAGAATAAAGTCACTCACTCCAGTCAAATAGCTTTGACCATAGCAGGAAGTCTGTATCCAAAAATCGAGTACAATTCATTTCTTGGTGCAGCAGAACTATCAACTCTCAGCTTAGCTACGATGGAGGTAAAATCCTTTGGTGATGTGAGGGTCACTGAAGCCTTATTACACTGAAATCTAATGTCTAAAAATTGTTCTTATTTTGGGCTTGTACCACAGTAAGAGCCAAGATTTTAAACTCTACTAAATACAAAGCAAACAAAAAGACTTTATATATTTATGTCCATTTAAGAAAATACTAGTAGTGATGTATTATTTTGAAGTATACAGTTAATATGTTTGGAGTTATTTAAAATTTATATTGAGAAAAATGTATTTTCACTATTGCTGTAGATGAGTATCTATATAAGACTGTTAAATTGATTGTTGTTTTTATAGCAAACAAGTTTTATAATACTTATTTTTATTGTTATAATATTTTATAAATTTTAAGGAATATGACAAAAAAGATATTGTAGGTATTGAAGGGGGATCTCTGGGAGGAGTGGGGGTACAAAAGGGAAACAAGAATGTGATTTAATTCTACTTACTTAGAATGTGTTTTTAAATGTTAACAAATTCAGATAAATTAAAATCATATAACTTTTCTCATCATAATGCAATAAAAGTTTAAAAAAATAAAATAAAATAAAATAGCTTTTATGACTTTTGTTCTGCTATCATAAAGCTCATGAAATTGCTTCCACATGGGAACATGGCACCTGGGGTAACGTAGCTTCATGTTCCTCAGGTTTTGATTACTCATATTTTCTAGAGTATGAATCAAACTATCCCTTACCTCTTTTGAGATGAAGTCTGGGGTTTTATTGGGGCAGAGGGGGTACATGTGTATGTGTTATTTGTTGTGGATGATATAAAACTAAAATAGCTCTTTCTGGTCAATAGGATGAAATCCCTGGCTTGGGTGAAGAACTAACATTTCAAATTAATCAAATTACAGAAGTTTGGCCTGACACCAGACTAAAATTAAACATACCAAAATTAGCTACCGAAACACAAAGGAGTTAATATAGTCTGGACTTTCACCAAGCCAAAATTAGTCAGAACACATTACACAAAAAGTAAACAATCTAGCAAAACTGTATTAAGTATAAATGCCTATGCAGCAAATGTGGAAACTCTCAATTTCATTCATGAAACACTAAAGGTCATAAAATGTCAATACATTTCTACACAGTAACATACTATCCCATATTCAGTTCCAGGTAGGTCATCTACACTAATCATTAACAAGAAAACATGAGGATTACACTATAGCATAAATAAAATGGATCTACGCTACTGAATAGCAAAAAGAATCCATTCTTTTTTTGTTTCTTTTGTTTGTTTGTTTGTAAACAGAGTCTGACTATGTAGCCCTGATTCATCTAGAACCCACTACCCTAGACCAACTATATCATGTTGGCTTTGAGCTTAGAGATTGAGTTGCCTCTGCCTCCTAAATGCTAGGATTGGCCACAATGCCCTGAAATAAGAAACCTTTTTAGCAATCCAAGCAACTTCTTCTATTTTAACACACACACACACATATGTGTGTGTGTATGAGTATGTGTGTGTGTGTCTGTGTGTCTATGTGTGTGTGTGTGTGTGTATGATGGGGCTAGTGGCTTAGCCTGTTAAGGTGACTGCCACCTGCACGATGACCTGAGTCATCTGGGATCTACATAGTAGATCCAGTAGAGAGAGAAGATGCTTACAAGCTGTCCTTGGACTTCCACAGCTGTACCACACCAGCATCTCCCCTGTCCCCACCATGTATATACACAGAAGCAAATACATTAGTTGATTGAAACACAGATTTTCATAAAAATGCTAATGCCTATAGTATTTCATAGATGGCTTAAAAACTGATTAATGTATATGAATGTGTGCCAAGAAATTATTCTGCATTATTTTTCATGTTTAGAAAACCAATGAAATAAAGGGAGGTCTCTTCTACTATTACATGATACAAAGACAGTAGAACTAATGTTCTGCTTTGTGGCCCTGAACAAGACATGCAACACTGTAAAGAGGGAGCAGGGATTTCCAAACAACCCAGACTACCGTCATTGCTTCTGGTCACCAATCACAACTATGTCACAAAACAGTATTGCTGAAGAAACCACATACTTTGGCTGCAGGACATAGGAAATCCTTGCTGCTGTTTAGCTTCCAAGATCTCCGAAGAGGCTATGCATGCTGCTGAGGTGAGAAAAGGCATAAATAGTCTTCCTTACCCAGTGCTGGACCCTCCGTGTGGCAATCCCGATCTGCCAGGCAAGAGCAATGGTGCCACAAATGTTACAAGGGTAACTACTTTAAAATTGTAGTCAAGGCCTACTCCAGGGGATGAAATTTCAATTCTGGTACTATAATAATGATCAAAAGCCAATGGCTGGGGAGGACATAGACCCTAGGAGAGTGCCTGATTTTGTTATTTTGCTAAACGGTTATGCTGCCAAGGTGCCTTATAAATATTTATGTTTAGACTCAGAGATCTGGCCACTAGCACTCAAACTTGATCAGAGATGCTTCTTTCTGCAGTGGGCAGTGTTACGTCTCAAATCCTGGGACAAATGGCTGAGGAGCCTACTTAACATTTCAAAGCAGACACTGCCCACCAGGTTCTCCCAGCACCCCTCTGCACCTCCCGATTATGGGACCTCCTGGCTGGCATACCACCCCCTACTCTGAACTCTCCAGCCCAAAGGGCTGGGCTACTATTCCCTATACAATTCAACCATTTTGGTCACTTGCCTTTGTACCTTTGGCCTCCTAGCTGCTGCACCCAGTTACCCTCTCTCTCCTCTCCTTTCCCCTCCCCCTTCTCCTCACAGGTCTCAGGGTCATGTCCACTGTGGACTCTCCCAGATATCTCTGACTCTGGCTATGTTCTCCTTTTTATCTACAATAAACTTTTTCCTCCACCATACCTAGGAGCTTATTCAAGGAGCAGTCAACAAAGAGATGCATAAAAGGTCAAAAAATGCTAACGATAAGAGACAAGGTGCTCAGTTGTAAATGGGACATCTATACCTAACACCAGCTGCCTCCCCCACTGCTCAGGGAGCTTCTCAGAAGAGGAGACAGAAGGAATGTAAAAGCCAGAGGATGGAGGAGAACACTGTGGAATGCTATCTTCTAGACATGGAAGAGTTCTGTGAAATGTTGTCTCCTGGACATGGCAGGGTTATTGTACCTAGGAGCTCACAACAGCTGTGGTTACCTACACAAAATCAAGCATAGGGATGGGGAGAGGTACTGTCCAGACCCACAACTTACTAAGTAGGTACTGGCAATTAACAATATTTTTTGAGAATCGTTCTGTTTGGAGGAAATAGCCACTGATAGGATTCCCTTTCCGAACACACATGCACATACTGGCAACACTAACTGGCGAAATAACAACAACAACAACAATAAATAGAGAGGCATATTGGGAACATATAGGACTTGGAATGAGAAATTTCCATAGGGGTGGATATGATCATATTTCATTGTATATATGCATAAAATTTTCACGACTAAAGAGAATTTTTTTAAAAGAACCCAGAAAGATCACAGGGATAAACTAAAGCAGGTCGAGTGGTAGGGACGGGAATACAGAGCTTGCCACCCACGCCCAGCGCAACATAGTTTGGAGTCTGAGCGGCACTAACCTGCCAGCGCTGCAATGTCTGCACCAGCTCAAGTGCATGACCCGGATTCATCCTGACAAGACCTGGACTACAGTAAAACAGCTTCACGGCCACAGAACAGGACCCCAGACTTCCTATTGTCTGCTATGCACATAATTCAAGAGTAGGTGGGAAGCCGGTGCCGGACTCCACGTCACATTCAGCAGCCCAGCGCCAGGGGAACGTCAGGGAGGCGGCGCCACATTACGCCAAAGCCACCGCCGTGTCACCAACCCGCCACAAACTATTCAAGGGGCCCAGGGCACACTCACCATCTGCTTCCGATGCATCCAGGTGTCCTCCCTAAGTGAAAACACAGTCAACAAGGTCGATGGAGCACACCTTTCAAGGGCTTCTCGGGACTCAAACATGGCGGCAAGAACCGCACCTTCCGAATATCCATGCTTCTCATTGGACCGTTAATGCTAAGTCATAACAGCATTCCTGATTGGCGAGTGATAAGCGGGGGTGGGGGTGTGAGAAGTGGGGGTGTTGGAGACTAGGGATCATCTTATAACCTCGGAAACATCCTTTCCCTGCTGGGTTACAGCCAAATGGCCAGGTTTCAGTTACTTGTTCTGGGCTAAACCTGTTTTCCTCCTGGGATAAACTTGATCCAATACATGCATTTGATAAATACATTTGATAAATTTGATAAATACATGCCAGGGTTTTTGGAGCAGCTTTCTTGGTGGTGTATATAGTGGGCCACAGTGGGGATTTCCACTTACAAATAGTGCAACAATATTAATGGGGTAGTAAGGAGATTCAGTACTTTAGAAACAAAACACATGATTACAGGGTAGAAGAGGTCCCTAAGTCAGTCTGGACACAGGATCAGGAAAAGGGACCTGGCATGTAAGCTCCAGGATGATGCAGGTGAACTAAAGTTGAACATTTTGTAAGGCTGATGAACTGATTAGAATGAGGGATTGGAGAGGATTTGGACTATTACAAGTCTATTACCTTGGGGGCCTTTTTATCTGACCTAACAACTATATGACTACTATCAAAATCATTTGGAGCATACAATAGAAGAGTAGTCTCCTTTGTAATGTATAGAGCACTAGTTTTGTAACCATCTAAAAAGACAACCACACTATCAGAAGGCACCTGAAGCTTACTCTAGACCTTTCCCCCTTTATAACCTGTCCACCTAGTGTTTCCACCAAGGCAAGAAACTTAAAACACACCAAGAAGGATACACTTATTCAAAGTGAGGTGTGTGTATCTGTGTGTGTAGTTACATTGTAGCAACAGTATACAAAGGATGCAAGAGGTATGAAAAGGAACCCTTAAACTGCTTGGAAAAGAAAGGTTTCTACTCCCAAGATTCAGATGAAGCCTAGTTCACAAGAGAAGACATAGCCAAGACTCAGGATCACACTAGCTGCTGTCAGAGACCACCAGAGTGATCATTGATTATTGAGGAGTTAGAGACCTATGTTCCAACAGTTTAACTCTTGGAAGTCATTAAGACATCTTTCATTTACTCTACCATGAAATGTTTCTTTCAACATCTTAATATTCATAAGAGGAACAGTGTAATCCCCATTTATATTAATGTTTTACCTGAAAAAAAGCTACCACATACTTTCATTCATAAGTGGAAAGCACAATTTGGAAACAAAAAAAGACAAAACAAAAGTAGTAGTGATTAAAGAAGAACATGAGGATGTTGGAGGCTATGAGAGAGAAAAGAAAGAGTAAAAGTCATTGGAAGGTCAGATATGGTCAATTCATAATATATCACAAGGAAAGCCATGAATAGGTTTAAAAATATGGAATAATAATTTGGCTAATTAGATTTTCAGTGGTTTATAATTGTGTGTGTGTGTGTGAAAGATCCTAGTTTGTCTAAGAGAGAGAGAGAGAGAGAGAGAGAGAGAGAGAGAGAGAGAGAGAGAGAGAGAGAGAAAGGTGATCCCTACTGTGTGTGTACCCTACCTGGACTGGAGCTTTGTAGGTAGACCAGACTGTCTTCCAACTGGTGAAGATCTCTTGTTTCAAATCCCAAGGGACTGGACTATAGTTATGTGGCACCAAATCTAGACTGGAGTACACATCTCATCAGAAACAGAGGAGAGAACTGGATCCTGAAAGTTGTTCTGATATCCAAACACTAAAGGTGGCACATGAGCAGACACCACACACACACACACACACACACACACACACACACACACACACACAGAGCAATCTTAAAACACACTACTTATAGTCTATACCAAGGAAAAATAGACTATCAAATTCTGGAAGAGAGCTTGATAAATTAATACACCCAGAAAACCAAAGAAAATAAGAAATTATAACTGCAGTGTTTAACACCTGTTGTGGATGCTTAAGGAAACAAATTTAGAAGTGTTTGACACCCAAGTACACACTACTTACAGAAGGAATAAGAACAGTGAGTATCAAGGCCTGTAATGTGCATGTGTGAAAACCTCACAGTGGAATGCATTGTTCGAGAGGGTTTATACATAATAATGAAAAGGAAAATTAACACATTAAAGATTTATTAAGATGAACAATATAAATTTGCCCACACATCTTATCAGAACAAATACTTAGCACTAGGTCTGGTTTTTCATGCCTATACTAACAGTATTCAGGGAGATGAGAAATGAAGATGCTAAGCTTGGTCATTCCAAATTGGAGGATCTCAGCACTATAACATACTAATATTGTTAAAATGTGGTGAAACATTTAGCTATGTAAGACCTTTTACAAAAATCCATTATGTGAAAACTTTCCTTAATGCAAAAATTATTTAAAACATTTAGAAATATTTTCATATAATATATTCTGATCATTTTATCAAGTCATCTTTTGGCTTTTAATATAAGTTGTATATCAAGCAAATACTACTTTTCTATTTATGTTTAATTCAATCCTCAGTAAATTGTATTAAGAATATTCCAAATTCTACAAAGCCTGATATTCAATTTTGTTCACTGTGGCGCAAAAACTTGTCAAAATGCCTAAAACTAAGAGTGTTGTACACCCTTATGTGTTCTAGGTTGTCCTTGAGACCTCCTGATGAATAGTCACTTCTTTTAGGTTTACATATTCTTGGAGAAGAAAGATCAACACTCTATTTTACTTTGGGACTGTGTCTCTAAGTACTCAAACTGGCTTCAAACATGACAGCCTCCTGGCACTGCTTCTGAAATACTATAACATTCATGAGTCACAGCACTGACCTCCAACAATTCTCTTGGCTAATCTTAAAAATGCAGTAATGCTCTTCTCAGTTTTGGCAGAACTCAGGTGTTTGAAAGAATATATGAATATAGACATAGTAGTCAGTGTGGAGAAGCTAGTAACATTCTAGAACACATTGTTAATGGAGACATATCTTCTACAATAGCAGTACATGAAAACAGTTTGTATATAAGAAACACCATTGACCATTTATCCTCAGATGTGCACTTCAAAGGTAAAGATTAAGGGAAACCAAATGGGGTATCAGAAAGATGTGGGAAAGGATTTGGAATTTTTCATTCACTCTTTCGGAGTCTGTCTTTTTTGCATCCTCTGCCAGATCATGTTTGCTTTATCCTCAGTTTACTCTGACATGAACTGTTTCTTGGTAAACGCTCGTGGCCAAATTTACCCAAGAGAAGTCTACCCATGGGATTTTACTTTCTTGAATGAAATCACTGTGACTGTCTGGAGAAGAAAACATGCAAATATATTCTTTAGGATTTATTTTGTAGAGCCTGTAAACATTACAGCTCCAAGGGAAAAGGTTTCCCCAGTTGGGAGTGTTGAAGCTCTGAAGGGAAAGTTATCCTGGCAGTCAGGAGTTAAGGAATAGCACAAAGTCTCACTGCACAACAAACCTCAAATAAGAGATTTACTGGGATAGACACAAGAGGGAGGCTGCCTCAGTTCAGGGGGTGAGAAGCGGCAGGAAGCTGAGCAGGAGAAAGGGTTTCTTGGAAGAAGAGCTTTCCAAGGTGGAGATTTCCAGGGTGAAGACTGGTGGGGGTGTGGGGTAGGGTAACTCAGGGATGGGTGTGTTTTCAAGCTAACAGACTGGTGGTTTTGGGAGTTCAAGTGTGTGTGGTATTTTGGGCTCAGAGAATGATTGTTTTTTAAACTCAGGATTGGTGGGGTCTGGTGGGTTTTCAAACCTGGAGGGGTGCTCTGACCTTTTAACCTACAAAGACTAAAGGAAGAAAATTCTCCAGAATTCTCCAGGGAAGTGTAGGGGCTTATTAGAAAGATCTTGCCTCCAGAGACTTGAAGCCCCAGGGAGTGGGGAGTCCTGCTGGGGTTGGGGGTGGGGACATCCTCTTGGAGGCAGGGGGGAGGATTATTTGAATGAGGAATTGTGGGAGGGCAGAACAGGAGGTGGGTTGAAAAATAAAAGTAATAATTTTTTTTTTTAAAAAAGGATACCTTCAATCATTAACAACATTGTAAACAGACCTGCACACAAATACACTGTGGGTTCCACCTCCCTAAAACTTACAGCATGGCAGGTGCTTATTAATATGCTGTTCTCTGGGATTTTTATTTCCTGTTTTTGCATACTCCAACTCTTGTCTGCACTTCTGACCACTTGTTCTGCTTAGCTGGAGAGAGGACCATTCACACTGTGATGGGAACGGTTTCTCTCTGTTCATACTTTCTCCCAGGGAAGTAAAACAGTGGATTTGAGAATGCCACCCTGTAATATAAAACTTCAGCTCAAGTAAGAGACTTTTTATATTTATGCCTTTTCAAGACTCAGGATTCACGTGTTCTAGGGTAAGCATGGATTCAACCATATTTGTCCCCTTTGTTTTCTACTAGGAATTTCCTTTCTTCCTCTTCCAGATTTCTTCTTTAATTTTATCTTCTGGTTGATCTGGTCAACTCCTTTTTACCTCTCAAATAGAAACAGAGAATTTTGGTTTTAGTCTTTTTAATTTCCATATTTGAGATTCACAGTTCATTTGCCTTTCTCTGCAGTCTGTTACTCAACAAGTTCCATGTGAGCCCTAGAAGGTTGGCAAAGCACTTCATGGAATTCTCCAAGTAAGGTGGTGCTTCTGTGAGCATAAACGATGCCATTGAAAGCAGTAACTTCAGGCTGGAGAGATGGCTCAGAGGTTAAGAGCACTGACTGCTCTTCCAGAGGCCCTGGGTTCAATTCCCAGCAACCACATGGTGGCTCACAACCATCTGTAATTGGATCCAATGCCCTTTTCTGGTGTGTCTGAAAACAACTACAGTGTGTTCATATAAATAAAAAGAAACATATCTTTAAAAAAAAGAAAGCAGTAACTTCAGAATCCCTCATCAGGTTCTAATGTGAGAAGTACTGCCTGCCAATGATTTTGGAGCAGGAATGTCAGAATTAGGATTTTAGGCATCGTCTCTGCTTCATATTTTGATTCACAGAAAATTTTATCATCTTTAACTGTTTTCTACATATGTTTCCAACACTTTTTTTTTCATGGATTTTTACGACATTCACACACATATTGACTGCAGGGTGTCTAGGGAAAGGTGTAACTTAGCCACTTTCAAATCTGCAAGATTAAGAGATAGTATCACACAATCTGCTTCAATTTCCTTGGTTAAGTTTAAAAACATCATATATATATATATATATATATATATATATATACACACACATATATATGTATGTGTATACATATATATACATACATATATATATAGTGTGTGTGTGTGTTTTGTTTCCTGCAAACATTCCCATAGCTATAGGGACTTTGTGCAATAAGATTATGAAATGGAATATAGCTTGCACTTAACTCTGAACACATACATGGGAAAATGAAAATAAATAAACAAGATCTAGGCTGGGAATCAATGAATGACAACTTGCTAAGGAAAAAAACCCACAGAGACGAGGTGGACTCACTGAATGTGACATTACTATGCTTTTGCTAACACTTTTGTACAGTACTGAGTTAACAGGTCAAGGATAGCGCAGGATGAAAATATCCAGCCATGGAAAGTCATTAGTAAGGGGATCTTGACAGATAGAAATCATGCTCAGAGAAATGCAAAACTTGACCATTGGATAGAATTTTTAATATTGAACTCTTTTTGCCTTGGGAGTTGTAGTAGTTTGAATAAGAATGGCCCCATAGCCTCATATATTTAAGTGCTTAGATTCACTGAGTGGCTTGAGAAAGATTAGGAGATGTAGCCTTGTTGGAGGAAGTATATCACTGGGAATGGGCTTTGAGGTTTCAAAGGCCCAAACCAGCCCAGCATCTGGCTTTTCCTGCTTCCTGTGGATCCAGATGTGGAACTCTCTGGCACTTCTCCAGCACCACATTTGCCTGCATGCCACTGTACCCCGCACCACAATGATAATGAATTACAGCTCAGAAACAACATCTGAGACCCAATTAAATATTTTTTTTTTGATTATTCGAGACAGGGTTTCTCTGTGTAGCCCTGGCTGTCCTGGAACTCATTCTGTAGACCAGGCTGGCCTCGAACTCAGAAATCCACCTGCCTCTGCCTCCCAAGTGCTGGGATTAAAGGCATGCGCCACCACCACCTGGCCCAATTAAATATTTTGTTTCATAAGTATCAAGATCAGCTCCAACAATGTGTTCAGTGATCCAAGGAGAGGATGTGGGGTCAGCAATGATATTTGTTTTGTTTTGCTGGTTTATTTTTTTATTAAAAAATATTTTTCATATAATAAGTTTTTATTATTTTCCACTCTTCAATTCCTTCCAGATCCTCTCTCCCAACTCAACTTTATGTTCTCTTTCTCAAAAAAGAAAAAAAGAACCCACATACAAAACAAATGAAAATCAAAAGAAACAAAAGACCAATAAGACAAAAATGACAAAACAAAGCAAACTGAAACAAAGCATACAAGAAAATATCATTGACTTCATTTTGCATTGGATATCTACTACTGAGAATAGGACCTGCCCTGAAATGTGATTGATATACCCCATGAAACTCTACTGGAGAAAACTGATTCCTCCTTTGCCAATGGGTATCAGTTGCAGGCAGCTTCTTGGTTATAGGTAGGACCCCTTGTCTACGTCTCCTCCTTAGTGCTAGGGCCCAATCTGCTTTGAATTGTGCAAGTCTTATGTGTGGCACCGTAATCTGGGCTATATGTATATTAGACCTGTTGTTTCTGAAGGACACTGTTTTCTTGAAATGATCCTCTAGTTCTTATAATCATCTTCCTGACTTAGCCTTGAGAGGAGAGTTTGATGAAAACATCTTACTTAACACTGAATGTTCCAAAGTCTATCACTCTCTGCAAATTGCGTAGTTGTGGGTCTTCATGTAAATTCCCATCTATTGCACGAAGGAATTTGTCTGATATAGGTTGACTGAGGCACTCGCTGTAGTGGTATGTCATTAGAAGTCATTTGGTTACTCTGTTCTTTAGCAGCCTTCCAATTAAAAAACAAAACAAAAACCCAGATCCAAAGAGATAAACAGAAGGATTTTATCACACTTTCAAAGAAGATATACAACCAATACTTCTTAAATTATGTGTGAAAAACTTTGGGGGCTGCTTCTAGAAATTTGGCAGGAATTTGACATTGGGCTAGGACTAGGAAGTAGGCTCAGGATGAATACAGGTGAGGAATGTGTTTTTTGTATCTTGATGGGTCTTATTAAGACCCTGAATACAGTCATACAGTAGGACCTTTGTGCTTTGTTCCTTAATTACTCTGTTTATGCCTCATTTGTTTCTTTTTTTTTAAAGATTTATTTATTTATTTTTTTATGTATGAATACACCATTGCTCTCTTCAGACACACCAGAAGAAGGCATCAGACCCCGTTACAGATGGTTGTGAGCCACCATGTGGTTGCTGGGATTTGAACTCTGGAAGAAGTCAGTGCTCTTAACCACTGAGCCATCTCTCCAGCCCCCCTCATTTGTTTCTTGACTACTTTGTTTATGCCTTAGGACTGACCCTGTATTCTTTGTACCTAGAATGATATAAAAGCAGACTGGGAAAAAAAAACCTGCTTCAGCTTCAGAACTGGCTGGGGTCGTGTTGTAGTGTTGTCTAATTGTCTTTTTCTTTTCAATCCTCACTCCTTCCCTAGAGACCCTGTTGACTGACTGAGCTGGCTTGGTCAATTATGTTTTTAAAATGTAGAAACAAAAGAAACACAATAGAAAATACCCTCTATAAAGGTAGAACTAATCTAATATAAAAACACAATAAAAAGAAAAAAGAACATTTCAGGCCAAAATCCCCATTGAACATACAGTGAAATATCTTCAATAAATTATTTGCAAACTCAGTGTATATACATAAGTCACGTTTATCCACCATGATGGTTTATGACCAAGATGCAGGGATGGTTCAATATACACAAGTTAAATCATATAAGTGAACTTAAAGTAAAAAAAAAAAAAAAATCTTATGATCACCTCAATAGATGGAAAAAAAAAAAAAGCCTTCAACAAAATCTGACATGTCTTCTTTTTTTTTCTTTTTCCGATACAGGGTTTCTCTGTGTAGCCCTGGCTGTCCTGGAACTCACTCTGTAGACCAGGCTGGCCTCAAACTCAGAAATCCACCTGCCTCTGCCTCCCAAGTGCTGGGATTAAAGGTGTGTGCCACCACTGCCTGGCTCCAACATGCCTTCATGATAAAACATTCTAGCTGGAAAAAATACCTCAACACAATGAAATCTATATACAGCAATCCTACAGTCAACATCATCCAAAATAGGAAAAGCCCTGAAGCAATCCCATTAGAATCAGGAACATGATAGGGCAGCTCACTATACCCACTCTTTTTCAGTACAGTACTCACAGAAATTAATGAAGGAATAAGGCAAGAAAGGGAAATTAAAGGGCACAACAGGGAAAAGAATTAAACTATTCCTATTCCAACATACAGATGGTGATATTACACATAAAATATCCAGAAAATTTCATAAGAAAGCTTCTAGAACTGATAAACAAATTCATTAATGTGCCAGGATAGTAAACCAACTTACAAAAGCCTTTACATACAACAGGCATGCTGAGAAAGAGATCACAGACACACTCTCATTATAATTGCCTCAAAAATACCTAGGACTAAACCTAATGAGGAAAGTTAAGGACCTCCACAATAAAAATTTTAGTATCTCAAGGAAAAAAAAATGAGAAAGGCACTAGATCTATTAGGAAAGATCTATTCTCATGGATTATTACTACTAATATTGTATAAATAATCATTCTTCTAAATACTATTCACAGATTCAATGCAATCCCATTCAAAATACCTATAATACATTTTTTTTTTTACAGAAACAGAAAAAAAAAATCTTAAAATTTACATGGAACTAGCCACAAATGACCCCAAATAGAAAAGACTATATACCCCAAATAGAAAATCCTGAGGCAGAAAATGAAGCTGGAGATTACCATTCCAGATTTCAAGATAAATTACAGAACTACAGTAATAAAAACATGTTAGTGACTGGCACAAAAAGAGACATGTAGATCAATGAAAGAAAACAAAAGACACACACCATCTTATATTTGGCAATGAAGCACAAAAACAAAAACCATATACTGATGAAAGCATAGCTTCTTCAAGAAACGGGAAAATTGGATATTTCCATGTAAAAGAAAGAAATTAGACCTGTGTCTATCACTCTTCGGGAAAGTTACCTCCAAATGGATAAGTGACCCTAATCCGAAACCTGAAATGTTAAAAGTGCTAGAAGAAAATATAGGCAGTAATCTACTGGATATAGATATAGGAAAGTATTTTCTAAACAAGACTCCATTTCACCTGGGATTAAAACCAACAATTGACAAGAGGGAACTCATAAAACTAAAACACTTCTATATGCATAAGGAAGCAATCAAGTAACGAGAAATGCCATGTAATGGTAGAGAATCTTTCCCAGCTATATATTTGACAGAGAATAAATACTCACGATATATGAGTCATTAGGAAATGAGTCAAGAAAACAAAATGGTCTTTGGAGATTTGAGCATTTTCTCTTTCATCTGTGGTTCCAATGTCAAATCTTCACAGATGAATATACAACCTGGCGTAACCACAGAAACCAAGAATGTAAAAACTGACCAAGGGGATGGAGATGAGTGCCTCAAATGGGAATAACAGGATTCAAGTGAAATGAAGTGGAAAATGGAAAAATGGGAGACTTTTACTGGGGAGAGGGAGTGAGGTCAATACAAAAGAAGAGAAGGAAAGATAAATGATACTATGGAATATTGAAAAGCCTATAGGAAATCATTGCCTATTTACTTAGAATTATAAAATACATATAAATAAACACCCTATACACCTAAGGCTCAAGGAGAACCTCTGAAGACTGGTGGAGAGACTATAACAGAAGATCAGGAAGTCTGCTGTGAGATTGCAACTACTAGAAAAGACAGAAGCTACACCTATGATACCCCAACAATAGGGCTACCTAAAACTGGTCATTCTTGAAATCACATTCGGGGCTAGAGAGATGGCTCAGCAGTTAAGAGGACTGACTGCTCTTCTAAAGGTCCTGAGTTCAAATCCCAGCAACCACATGGTGGCTCACAACCATCTGTAATGGGATCTAATGTCCTCCTCTATTGTGTCTGAAGACAGCTACAGTGTATTCATATAAATAAAATAAACCTTTGGGCTGGAGAGGTGGCTCAGCGGTTAAGAGCACCAACTGCCCTTCCAAAGGTCCTGAGTTCAAATCCCAGCAACCACATGGTGGCTCACAACCATCCAAAATAAGATCTGACTCCTGCTTCTGGAGTGTCTGAAGACAGGTACAGTGTATTTATATGTAATAAATAAATAAATCTTTAAAAAAAGAATGTAATGTCCTTTAAAAAGAAATCACATACATATAAGCAACACTACATGGACTCAGGAAGTTTTATTTATATATTTATGCATTATATATGCAACAATAATTACAGGCCATAAATTTGAGAGAAGCAAAGATGGGAATATGATAATGTTTGAGTGAGGGAGTGGGGGGATAATATAATTATATTTTAATTCTTAAAATGTAAAAAATAAAATTTAAACTAGTTAATATCATTAAACAAGAAGATAGGTGATATGATATATTGAGACTAAGAACATGTTCACAGTGCTGTTATACTATATTGGTAAACTGTTGTAGTTTTTAAAAAAACTAAGTATTACTCTTACTGTGCTAAATTTATAAATTAAAATTTGTCAGAACATAGTATACATGGTGTTTCAAACATTTGCTCTGGATTGTAGAATATATTCAACCAATGTGGCCACTCTTCCATTTATTTTAGTTTTCTTATTATATCATAGAGGCTTATGCCTTGTGTTAGATTGACTTTTGTCACAAGGAAAATTGAGTGAAAGCCACCAATGAGAGAGGTTAGACTGTCTGGTGTGACCAAAAAATGCTGAGGGCATACAATGCCCAAGAAAAGTCATGCTTCTACACAATGCTTCAAACTGCCTTCATATTTGGAAGCCTTTAAACTACCTTTACCACAAAATACAACCCTGGATTTCCACTCTGGTCTCCTCCAGCTCCTTTCTTCCCTGTGACACTATCTTGACCTGAAAGAACTGAAGTCACCTGTCTCAAAAGTTTATCTCTCTAAAGATTGGGCATGCTTCATTCTTGGCAGATGCTGAAGATTCTCTGAGGATAGAGAGGTGGCAGGGAGTGTTTGTTATGTGTTGGAAGGAATCAAGACCTCTGGTCCCTGAAGACCCATTGAGGTCCTTTTATATTCCCAGATGCTGAGTGAAACTTTTCTGGGCTGGGTTTCTGAACAGTCCTGTGGGAATGGCTTGTAGGAAGGCATAAAACAGATAACGGACAAAGAATCACTTCAAAATACTATATGTGCTTGCCACTAAATCCTCCTGAGGGGTTCACACTCAAGTTCCAGGCAAGAGACGCTCCTTTGCTGTCAAACTCTAGGCACCTCACAGAGACACTGGCCCAGGTAACAAGGAACCAGGTAGCAGAGGATAAAAAGGCTCAACAGGATAAATTTCTGTAGACTGGCCTCGCCTGATGATGGGGTGTAGGACTAGAAACAAAGGAATCTTCCTGCTCTGAGGCTGCCTGGAGTGTTTGCCCAGAGTGCCTGATCACCCAGTCTCCCAGATGCTCACTTAAGTACTGTGCTAAAGGCCTTCAAAAAGTGGTGATACTGCTCCTGAGGGGAAAATGTGAATGTGTCGGGAAAGAGAGACAGAGACAGAAAGGGAGATAGAGACAGAGACAGAGATTTACTGGCATATTGTGGGTGGAAGTCAAGAATGCTGTCATGCTTCATACAATGCACAAGACATCATCCACATAAGAAAGTACCAGCCCCCAATACTCCCAGAGCTAAGGTTGAGGAACCCTGCTGCCTCTATCTGGCTGCCACAGTTGTGCCCTGCTTCAACATGAACCACATAGAATAGTTCCAGACACATATGATTCCAGCATTCCCAAATACAGTGGTGTTCCAGAGTTCACCATGGATTTTGCTTTACTCCTTCATTACACTGTTGTGTGTATTTCTAAGTCCTAGCAGTGATTCTGCTGTCTACTTCTCCTGCATCTTGCCTGCCTTCTCTACAGTTATGAACAAGCAGACACTAAAGCAAGCCCCCTCACTAAAACAAATACCACAGAAGACATTCTGCAACAGGCTCACTCACAAACAGGTTTGAAAACTATTATAGACACCTGGGAGATGTTTACTGGACTATGTATCATGAGCCTGTATTAATTTTTAAGTTTTATTTAGCTTTCCACTGATTGCTGTTTTGTGTGTGTGTGTGTGTGTGTGTGCGCGCGTGTGCGCACGCGCGCGCACGAGCGCGTGCATGTGCTTGTGAGTGAAGGTGTGGGACCACAGGGCATGCCATGGAGATGTATCTGGAAGTCAAAGGACTCTCACTCTACTGGTGGTTCCAGGAGATCAAACTCCAGTTACTAGGCTTGGTTGTAAGAGCCTTTGTCTTTAAGCCGTCATATGACTCAGCCTATACATTTCCATTTTCTACACTCCTAACAGCATTTTTGAGGATTTTCTGTATCTCCAACCCAGCCAACACAGGACATTTTCTGCTTTTTAGGGAATTTACAGATAATTCAATGCCTGGCTTCATTTGCTTTCATTCTTGATTCTTACCTATAATCCACATCTAGTGTCATATAAGCCCGTTCTGTTTATATTCCTACTCATTTTTGCATCTAAATTACTACTTATTGGTTTCATTGGCTTTTTATATGTTTATCTTGTCAGTTTTCAACAATATAATTATCTTCTACCACCTTTCCTTATTTGCTGACTTGATCTGAGTTATCTTATCGACCCTATAATGTGATGATTGCCTGATGTTGGAATTTCACATATTTTAGTCTTTCACAGTCTAAAACAGCAAACTCATTCTCCTAAACTTTGTATTTTATAACTTGATAGTTATTTTTCATACTTTAAATCTCTCTGGATTCCCATTTATCAGGGAATTAGACACAAATGATATTTGTGTAGCTTCATTAAAGGCTTTTTCCTCAAATGAATGAGTAAACTATCCACATCTTTCTCTTGATATATATTGTCAAGTTTTTTTTAAAATCTTATGCTTAGTTTTGAATGATTCAGTATTTTTATATATTCTAATAAGTTCAATCTGTCTCCATGCTGTCTCAACATTGCACTTTAAAAGTTGACAACAGGATAGTGAGGCATAGGACTCAGGAACTCCGACCCCCTTGCTGAAGAGTAGGTGAAGGCTGATGGCTGCTAGAAAGGGAGACTTGGTTTTCTTTAAGGGTGTGAGGTCCCTGGTTGAAGGACAACACCTAGTGATCAGTATGTGGGGGACACAACCTGGAACTGGTGGATTATTTTTAAAACATGAGGACATGAAGTTGGGAGGAAGGGAGGTGAGGAGTGGATCTAGGATGAGTTAGGGGAGGAGACAGGAGTGGAATATTATCAAAATATATTATGAATGTACATGTATGTATGCATGAAAGTATCAAACAATGCAAATATATTATTTTAAAATTACTGTGCAAAATATATTGCATAAGAAAATAATATATTTTTAATACAAGAAAAACAATTACTTTGATTGTATAATTGTCCCTGAAACTGGAAAAGGATGGCTCTGCTCATATTTCTGTTTTAGAAAATTAGTTTAGTATCACACTTTTTTTCCTGAAGCAATTTGGTGAAATTGTTTTTTTAAAAAAAAAAATCATATTTACATCTGAATCATTGAGATTTCAGATAAAATTTCGCTGTGGAAGTGATTTTCAGATCTGATATCAAATAAGATCATTCACTCACAACTGTAAACTTTGGATATTTAAATTACCTTTTATACCTTTATTAACACAAAATTTTCTTCTTGGTAAATATTATAGTACTTTGGTAAACCAATGTATATTGTATAGAAGATGTTTTAAAATATTGTGAATATCTACTGGGTATCTTTAAATCATATCATTCTCTTCATGAGTTCTTTCTAATGACACAATAGGAGGCCATTTTTCAATTATTCAATATATTTCTAAAGACTGAATAAAAAGACAGAAGTAATTATGTGTGTGTGTCACATTTAACCCAGACATATTTGTGAAAACACTAAATAATTTAAAAGCATTCTCCATTTAAACTTCTTTTTCATAAACTTTTATTGCATTATGATGAGAAAAGTTACATGATTTCAATTTATCTGAATTTGTTAACATTTAAAAACATATTTTAATTAAATAGAATTGAATCACATTCTTGTTCCCCTTTTGTACCACTGCTCCTCCCATAGACCCCCCTTCAATACCTACAATACCTTTTTTGTCGTATTCCTTAAAATTTATAAAATATTATAACAACATTTAAACTTCTAATATGATATTTTTAAAAAAGCTATTGTTAAACCAACATACCAACATAGAAGGTTCTTAGGGCCTTCAATTTTTATTGAATGTTAAAGGAAGACGAAAAGCAAAATCTGAGAACGGGTATTTTGTGTTTGTTTCTTTGTTTGTTTGTTCTTTTGAGACAGGGTATCTGTGTGTAGCCCTGGCTGTCCTGAAACTCACTCTGAAGACCAGGTTAGCCTCAAACTCACAGGTATCCACCTGCTTCTGCTTCCCCAGTGATGAGATTAAAGTCATGAGCTACCACTGTCTGGTGAGAACTGTTTGTTTATAATTGTTTTGCTAAGGGACATTGGTTGCTTTTATCTAAATGATACAGTTGAAGGGAGATTATTGATGTGAGAAGTACTGTTTCCTGCCATCTAGCCTCTTCTATAGCTCCTATTGACTTCGATTGTTCTAACTGGTTACATTGATTCTCTTACCATCTCTAAATTTGTCTCTTCCTTCATAATCCACATCTAGCTTACTTATTTACGTGGAAAAAGTCTTGACAGTGAGTATCTCAATCCTAAAATAATTCTTTTCTCTATATACCCTCATATGTGCTAATTTTATTATGTATGTGCTCAACAGAGATTTTGTGTTTTGAAGTCTCAATACAAATTAACTTTTATTTTATTTTATATATTAAAGCAAAGTGAATGTAGATTTACTAACAAATGTGAGAAAAAAATTCCTAAGAGTAGGAGGGGTTTCAAGATAAGAATACCCTGATACATTTTTGCAAAATGTGTTTATATCAGGATTGAAATAATCACATGATATTTCAATTTAATCGATTGAAGTGATGAATTCCAAGACAGGGTTTCTGACACTGAATCATCATTGGCATTTAAGAATCAAACGAATACCACTTGACCACAAAAACTTGAAGTATGCCCTTTTCATTAACTAGAACATGGACTTTTATTTTCCCATGGTTATGGGAGTTATTTCATCATTTTAATTGTGTGGGGTGTGTGTGTGTGTGTGTGTGTGTTTGTGTGTGTGTGTGTGTGTGTGTGAGTGCTTGGGTACCCACCATGGCTAGAGAGGGTATCAGACCCCTGGAGTTGCATGCAGTTGTGAGCTGCTTAATGTAGGTGCTGAGAATTAAACTCTGGTCCTCTGCAAAAGCAGTATGTGATCTTAACCGATAGCCTATCTCTCCAGCTCCAATCCATGAATATTCATTTCTGTTTGTTTGTTGCTTGTGTGTTTGCTTGTTTGTTTATTTTTAAGACAGGTTTCCTCTGTGTAGCCCTGGCTGTTCTGGAACTCACTTTATACGCTGAGCTGTCCTCTAATTCAGAGGTCCACTTGCCTCTGTCTCCCAAGTGTTGGGATTCAAGGAATATGCCACCACAACTGGCAGCCCATGAGCACTCTTATATGGATTTAAAAGGTTGAATTAACATGATGAAATGATCTAGGAAGTGTTATTATCTTTTCTGTACTTTTGAATAATACTAAGTGACTGATTTTTCAAATATTACTAGGACTTACTTGTAAGCTCACTGGGGTCACAATTTTAGGGAGAATGGGAAATGTCCACTAAACTTTTCAAACACAAAGCTTTTAAAATTGCCGTTGTTCTGTTCCAGAGCTGTGTTTTCATTGGTGTATTTCTGATCTCATCAGCCTCAGAAGCCATGCCTGGTCAGAACTACAGCACCGTATCAGAATTTATCCTCTTTGGCTTCTCAGCCTTCCCACACCAGACACTCCCTGCTCTCTTCCTGCTGTACTTACTGATGTATTTGTTCACTCTCCTGGGGAACCTGTTCATCATGGCTGCTATCTGGACAGAACACAGACTCCACACACCCATGTACCTCTTCCTGTGTGCCCTCTCCATCTCTGAAATTCTCTTCACTGTCGTCATCACGCCCCGCATGCTGTCTGACCTGCTGTCCACCCATCGATCCATCTCATTTATAGCTTGTGCTAACCAATTGTTTTTCTCCTTCACATTTGGCTACACTCACTCCTTCCTGCTCGTGGTCATGGGTTATGACCGCTATGTGGCCATCTGCCGCCCCCTGCATTATCATGTACTTATGAGTCTCCAAGGCTGTGCTCGGCTTGTGGCCTGGTCTTGGGCCGGTGGCTCACTTATTGGGATGACATTGACAATAATAATTTTTCACCTTACCTTCTGTGAATCTAATGTGATCCATCACTTTCTCTGTCATGTGTTTTCCCTCTTAAAGTTAGCCTGTGGGGAAAGGACAGCCTTTGTCACTATTGCCGTGATCCTGGTTTGTGTCACACCCCTCATAGGATGCCTGGTCTTCATTGTCCTTTCCTATATATTTATTGTGGCTGCCATCTTAAGAATCCCATCTACTGAGGGCCGGCAAAAGACATTCTCCACGTGTGCATCCCATCTCACTGTGGTGATTGTGCACTATGGCTTTGCCTCCATAATTTACCTCAAGTCCAGGGGACTCTATTCACTATACACTGATACCCTCATGTCTACCACCTACACAGTCTTCACCCCCTTCCTTAGTCCAATTATTTTCAGTCTCAGGAACAAGGAGCTGAAGAATGCTATAAATAAAAGCTTCCGCAAGAATTTCTGTCAACCAAGTATCTAAGTGTCAATTTTCTTGTTCTGAAATAAGATAGAAATCTTGAAGTGATCCACTCGTGTACGTCTGTGTTTAATCCATGCTAGTGGTTTTTTCCCACACTTCTTCCTCAGTCTAAGGAAGCTGTGCTCTCCTGTTTGTGGTCTTGTATGATCATATCCCTCCAGTCATCTTCATCTGTGATCACGTTCTGCACGCATGGCATTTGTTATACTTTATGAGTACTTAAATTTTTCATTTTTGGGTATATTGTGCACTTCTAGTTAGTTCCTTAATTTTAGCAGACATTCCCAAAGTGCAATATATCTACCCCGTTGTGTCAGTTGTCCCTGTTCATAGGCCCTGAATACGTAACCCTTCAATTACAACTAAAGATATATGTTTTATATTATGCTTCAGAAAAACAAATTAACAGTGTCTGATGAAAAGCAGTTCTTGTGGGGAAACTTGTGTCTGATACTTAAGCCAATGACGTATAAACTTATGAAGACAAGGAATAACAACATACGTACATTGGTCATGTACATGATTCAGATTAAATGAACAAATGCAAATATAGCGTATGGCTACCTCACTGCTAACATAGAAACAGAAAAAAAAGCAGTGTTTAAGGCTACTATATCAGTTCTTCCAAGCTCTCATAATAGAAGTATACCTAAGGAGGTGGCTTACAGGCAGCATTTCATCTTTACAGTTCATAAGATTAGGAAATGCAAGGCTGTGGAGACAGCAGATTATGTGAAGAGAAAGGTACCTTCTTTGTTTATACTCAGTGCCTTCTAGTTGTGTCTTCACTTTAAACAGTGGGTAACTAGTCTGACTTTAGTTTCTTGTATTTGTTAAAATTTATTTGTATATGTGCATGGTGTGTGGAGGGGTCTATATGCTGTAGCATCCTTGGGAAGGTCAGATAGTAACTGTACAGAGCATTTTTCCTTCCACCTTCACATGGGACCCAGGGAACTGATTAAAATCATCAGACTTGTTCAGCAGGCACTTTTACCTGCTTCTCTTAATCACCAGGTTGGTTCTCTTAATTAATTGTATTAATTTAATTTGTTCTTTAACCTTTTCATGACAATGTAAAATGTGTTTTAATTACTCATGACTCAAACCTATGTAAATTCCACCTCCTCTCTAGAAATCCTTTTCCCATGTTTGCCTTTGTTTTATGACCCACTGGGCTTAATCAAGGTTATCTGTGTTACCATAAGTTTGGAAATATAGACTGGAGCTTGGTGGGTTACTAGTGAGTACACAACTGAGAATAAAGCTGATTCCTTTTGTCCAAGAATCATTCAGTCCCTGGTAATTCATCAGGAAGGAATAGGGTCCTATGAACTCCTCTCCAGTTCATAATGGACTATTCACCAAGCCAACCTTGGACAGGCCCAGTGTTGCTACAGTGGCTATGTTATGCCATTGATATTTTGCAAGTTAACAAAATATGAGCCTTAGAGAGGTTATATGTTTGACAAGATCAAAATTTTGTAATTTTTCAGATTTATCAGTCAAATCCACATTCAGGAGGCCGAGGCCGAAGACTGTGCATTTAAACCCACTGTCTGGATTACTGTAGTGGCAAATCAGTTAACCACTTTGGCTCCTGGCAGGTACACACACACACACACACACACACACACACACACACACACACACACATACACACATGCTAATTTTGATATGCCTTGACAGACCAATGACTGGGCACCTTTAAAACTTCCCGTGGCATTTCCCTCCAGTACTACTGGCTTAACACCTTCTAATTCTATGTTTTATCTTTGCTGGCCTATTACCTTCTGGGCAGCTACCCCCATAGGGCTGCTTTCCCTATCCACCTACATTTTGGATGATTTTTCTTCTGCTACTCTAAAAGACAATTCTCCCTCTCCTTTCTCCCACTCTAGCCCCAACCTGGAAGTCCCACCTACATCTACCTGCCCAGCCATTGGCTGTACAGCAACTACTTACTAACAATCAAAGCCAACTAAGGGCGAGAACCCTCAGTGTTTGGACGTGCAGACTCCTGATTTTGGGAGCCAAATTAAGACAAAGCTTGATTTATTTATTTATTTATTTATTTATTTATATTTCAAATGTTGTCCCCTCTCCCGATCCCTCCCCAGAAAACCCCTATCCAGTTGCCAGGTCTTGCTTCTGTGAAGGTGTGCCCCCACCTACCCACCAACTCCTGATTCCCCACACTTGCATTCCCCACACTGGGGCATCCAGCCATCACAGAACCAAGGGCCTCTTCTCCCACTGATGCCCGACAAGACCATCCTCTGCTATATATACAGCTGGAGCCATGAGTCCCTCCATGTGTACTCTTTGGCTGGTGGTTTAGATCCTGGGAGCTCTGGTTGGTTGATATTGTTGTTCTTCCTATGGGGTTGCAAACCCCTTCAGCTCCTACAGTCCTTTCTCTAACCACTCCATTGAGGACCCTGTGAACCCAGTTCAATGATTGGCTGTAAAGCATCTACCTCTGTATATGTCAGGCTCTGGCAGAGCCTCTCAGGAGACAGCTATATCAGGTTCCTGTCAGCAAGCACTTGTTGGTATCCACAATAGTGTCTGGGTTTGATGATTGTATATGGGATGGATCCCCAGGTGGAACAGCCTCTGGATGGTCTTTCCTTCAGTCTCTGCTCCAAACTTTGTCTCTGTATCTTCTCCCATGGATACTTTGTTCCCCCTTCTAAGAAGGACTGAAGTATCCATACTTAGGTCTTCCTTCTTCTTGAGCTTCTTTGGTCTGTGGATTGTATCTTGGGTATTCTGAGCTTCTGGGCTAATATCCACTTATCAGTGAGTGCATATCATGTGTGTTCTTTTGTGACTGGATTACCTCACTTAGAATGATATTTTCTAGTTCCATTCATTTGCTTAGGAATTTTGTGAATTCATTGTTTTTAATAGCTGCATAGTACTTCATTGTGTAAATGTACCACATTTTTTGTATCCATTCCTCTGTTGAGGGACATCTGGGTTCTTTCTAACTTCTGGCTATTATAAATGAGGCTGCTATGAACATAGTGGAGCATGTGTCCTTATTACATGTTGGAGCATCTTCTGGGTATATGCCCAGAAGTGGCATAGCTGGGTCCTCAGGTAGTATTATGTCCAATTTTCTGAGGAACTACCAAACTGATTTCCAAAGTAGTTGTACCAGCTTGCAATCCCACCAACAATGGAGGAGTGTTCCTCTTTCTCCACATCCTCAGCAACATCTGCTGTCACCTGAGTTTTTTTTTATCCTAGCCATTCTGACTGGTATGAGGTGGAATCTCAGGGTTGTTTTGATTTGCATTTCCCTGATGACTAAGGATGTTGAACATTTCTTTAGGTCCTTCTCAGCCATTCAGTATTCCTCAGTTGAGAATTCAAGCTCTGTACCCCATTTTAATAGGGTTATTTGATTATCTGGAGTCTAATTTCTTGAGGTTTTTTTTTTATGTATTGGATATTAGCCGTCTATCAGATGTAGGATTGGTAAAGATCTTTTCCCAATCTGTTGGTTGCTGTTTTGTCCTATTAACAGTGTACTTTGCTTTACTGAAGCTTTGCAATTTTTTGAGGTCCCACATGTCAATTCTTTCTTTTAAAGATTTATTTATTCATTCTATGCATATGAATACACTGTATCTGTACAGATGGTTGTGAGCCTTCATCTGGCTATTGGAAATTTAATTTTTGGACCTCTGCTTGCTCCAGTCAACTCTGTTTACTCAGTCCCTGCTCCCTCTAGCCCAAAGATTTATTTATTATTATACATAAGTATATTGTAGCTGTCCTCAGACATGCCAGAAGAGGGTGTCAGGTCTTGCTATGGGTGATTGTGAGCCATCATGTGGTTGCTGGGATCTGAACTTAGGACCTTTGGAAGAGCACTCAGTATTCTTACCTGTTGAGCCATCTTGTCAGCTCCTCATTTGTCAATTCTTGATATTAGAGCATAAGCCAATGATGTTCTTTTCAGGAAATTTTCTCCTGTGCCCATGTATATGAGGCTCTTCCCCACTTCCTCTTCTATAAGTTTCAGTGTATCTGATTTTATATGGAGGTCCTTGATCTACTTGGACTTGAGCTTTGTACAAGGAGATAAGAATGGATCGATTTGCATTCTTCTACATGCTAACTAACTGCCAGTTGAACCAGCACCATTTGTGGTAAATGCTATATTGGCTCTGAGGTGAGATCACCATTTTCTCTCTGGTGACTATCTAAGGGGGGATCAGCCAGGAGAACACAGGAACAGTGGTATAGCTGAGACAGGGTCCTTCCGGCCACCATTTGCACCCAGGAGCTGGGGTTGTTCCACAGTCCTCTGTGCACGGGTCCTGTCAAGGAAGAGTTAGTCTCCCATGAGTGCTGACACTTGCTTACAGGCCCACAGGAAGGACAAGCTCAAGGCAGAGACAGCAAGAACAACTAATACCAGAGATAACCAGATGGCTAAAGGCAAGTACAAGAACCTTACCAACAGAAACCAAAGCTACATGGCCTCATTAAAACCCATTTCTCCCACAACAGCAAGTCCCGAATACCCTAACACACCAGAAAAGCAAGATTCGGATTTAAAATTGCATCTCATGATGTTGATAGAGGACTTTAAGAAAGACATAAATAACTACCTTAAAAAAATACAGGAGAAGCCTGGTGGTGGTGGCACATGCCTTTTATCCCAGCATTTGGGAGGCAGAGGCAGGCAGATTTCTGAGTTTGAGACCAGCCTGGTCTACAGAGTG
>NW_022196910.1:4838688-4846760 GCF_008632895.1 Mastomys coucha | reverse complement strand
GGGTAAACAGGTAGAAGCCCTTAAAGAGGAAACACAAAAATCCCTTAAAGAATTACAGGAAAACACAATAAAACAGGTGAAGAAAATCAGCAAAACCATCCAATAGCTAAAAATGAAAAGAAAAACAATAAAAATCAAAAAGGGAAACAACACTGGAGTTAGAAAACCAGGGAAAGAGATCAGGAGTCATAGATGCAAGCACCACCAGCAGAATACAAGAGATAGAAGAGAGAATCTCAGGTGCAGAAGATACCATAGAAAACATTGACACAAAGAAAATGCAAAATGTAAAAAGATCCTAACTCAAAACATCCAGAAAATCCAGGAAAGAAATGAGAAGACCAAACCTAAGGATAATAGGTATAGAAGAGAGTGAAGATTCTGAACTTAAAGGGCAAGTAAATATCTTCCACAAAATTATAGAAGAAAACTTCCCTAATCTAAAGAAAGAGATGCCCATGAAAATACAAGAAACCTACAGACTCCAAATAGATTGGACTAGAGAAGAAATCCCTCTTATTACATAATAGTCAAAATACCAAATGCATAAAACAAAGAAAGAATATTAAAAGCAATAATGGAAAAAGGTCAAGTAACATATAAAGGCAGACCTATCAGAATTATACCAGACTTCTGGCCAGAGACTATAAAAGTCAGAAGATCCTGCGAAGATGTCAGACATACCCTAAGAGAACACAAATGCCAGCCCAGACTACTATACCCAGCAAAACTAGCAATTGCCATAGACGGAGAAACCCAGCTATTCCATGACAAAACCAAATTTACACAATATCTTTCCACAAGTCCAGCCCTTCAAAGGATAATAAATGGAAAATTCCAACACAAAGAGGAAAACAACACCCTAGAAATAGCAAGAAAATAATCCTCTTTTAACAAACCAAAAGAAGATAGCCACACAAACATAAAACAATTCAACCTCTAATAACAAAAATAACAGGAAGCAACAATTACTTTTCCATAATATTTCTTAATATCAATGGACTCAATTCCCCAATAAAAAGACATAAACTAACATACTGGATATGTAAACAGGACCCTACATTTTGCTGCATACAGTAAACCCATGTCAGTGACAAAGGCAGACACTACCTCAGAGTAAAAGGCTGGAAAACAATTTTTCAAGCAAATGTTCCCAAGAAACAAGCTGGAGTAGCCATTCTAATATAAAATCAAATTTCAACCTAAAGTTATCAAAAAAAAATGAGGGACACTTCATACTCATCAAAGGTAAAATCTATGAAGAAGAACTCTCAATTCTGAACATCTATGCTACAAATGCAAGGGCACCCACATTCATAAAAGAAACTTTGCTAAAGCTCAAATTGCACATTGCACCTCACATAATAATTGTGGGAGACTTCAACACCCCACTCTCAGCAATAGACAGATCATGGAAACAGAAACTAAACAGAAACACAGTGAAACTAACAGAAGTTATGAACCAAATGGGTTTAACAGATATCTATAGAATATTTCATCCTAAAACAAAAGAATATACCTTCTTCTCAGCACCTCATGATACCTTCTCCAAAACTGACCATATTTGGTCACAAAACAGGCCTCAACAGATACAAGAAGACTGAAATAATCCCATGCATCATACCAGATCACCATGGACTAAGGCTGATCTTCAATAACAAAAAAAAAATAATAGAAATTCCACATAAATGTGGAAGCTGGAGAACACTGTACTCAATAATAACTTGGTCAAGGGAGAAATAAAGAAGTTAAAGACTTTTTAGAATTTAATGAAAATGAAACCACAACATATACAAACTTATGGGACACAATTAAAGAAATGCAAAGAGGAAATCTCATAGCTCTGAGTGCCTACAAAAAGAAACTGGAGAGAGCATACACTAGCAGCTTGACAATACAACTGAAATCTCTCCAACAAAAAGAAGCAAATACACCCAAGAGGAGTAGAAGGCAGGAAATAATGAAACTCCAGGCTGAAATCAACCAAGTAGAAACAAAGATAACTATACAAAGAATCGATGAAACCAGGAGCTGGTTCTTTGAGGAAATCAACAAGATAGATAAACTCTTAGCCGGACTAACCAGAGGGCACATAGACAGTATCCAAGTCAACAAAATCAGAATGGAAAAGGGAGGCAGAACAACAAAATTGAGGAAATCCAAAAAATCATCAGATCCCACTACAAAAGCCTATACTCAACAAAACTGGAAAATCTGAATGAAATGGGCAAATTTCTAGAAAGACACCAGGTAGCAAAGTTAAATCCAGACCAGATAAACAAAATGAACAGTTGCAAAACCCCTAAAGAAATAGAGGCAGTCATTAAAAGTCTCTGAACCAGAAAAACAAAACAAAACAAAACAAAACACAAAGAAACAAAAGCCCAGGACCAGATGGGTTTAGTGCCGAGTTCTATCAGACATTCAAGGAAGATTTAATGCCAATACTCTTCAAATTATTGCACAATATAGAAACAGGAGGAAAACTACCCAATTTGTTCTATGAAGCCACACTTACTCTGATACCTAAACTACACAAAGCCAACAAAGAGAACTTCAGACAAATTTCCCTTATGAATATTGATGCAAAAATACTCAATAAAATTCTCAAAAATGGAATCCAAGAATGCATCAATCGATCATTCATCACAATCAAGTAGGCTTCATCCCAGGGATACAGGGATGGTTCAGTATACTGAAATCCATCAACATATTCTACTATATAAACAATCTCAAAGAAAAAACCCACATGATCATTTCATTAGATGCTGAGAAAGAATTTGACAAAACCCAACACCCTTTCATGGTAAAAGTCTTAAAAAGATCAGGAATTCAAGGCCCATACTTAAACATAGTAAAAGCAATATACAGCAAGCCAGTAGCCAACATCAAACTAAATGGGGAAAAACTTGGTAATCTACTAAAATCAGGGACTAGACAAAGCTGTCCACTCTCTCCCTACCTGTTCAATATAGTACTTGAAGTCCTAGCCAGAGCAATTAGCAAAAGGAGTTCAAAGAGATACAAATTGGACAGGAAGAAGTAAAAATGTCACTATTTGCAGATAATATGATTGTATACTTAAGTGACCCCAAAAATTCCACCAGAAAACTCCTAAACCTGATAAACAACTTCAGCAAAGTAGCTATATATAAAATTAACTCAAACAAATCAGTGGCCTTCCTCTACACAAAGAATAAGCTGGTTGAGAAAGAAATTAGGGAAAAAACACCCTTCACAATAGTAACAAATAATATAAAATGCCTTGGTGTGACTCTAACTAAGCAAGTGAAAGATCTGTATGACAAGAACTTCAAGTCTCTGAAGAAAGAAGTCAAAGAAGATCTCAGAAGATGGAAAGATCTCCCATGCTCATGCATTGGCAGGATTAATATAGTAAAAATGGCCATCTTGCCAAAAGCAACCTACAAATTCAATGAAATCCCCATCAAAATTCCAAATCAATTCTTCACAGAGTAAGAATGAGCAATTTTCAAATTCATCTGGAATAACAAAAAACCTAGGATTGCGAAAACTATTCTCAACAATAAAAGAACTTCTGGTGGAATCACCATTCTGGACCTAAAGCTGTACTACAGAGCAATTGTGATTTAAAAAAACAAAAACAAAAACAAAAACAAAAAAAAACCTGCATGGTATTGGTACAGTGACAGGCAGGTAGATCAATGGAATAGAACTGAGGATGCAGAAATGAACCCACACACCTATGTTCACTTGATCTTAGACAAAGGAGCTAAAACCATCCAGTGGAAAAAAGACAGCATTTTCAACAAATGGTGCTGGCTCAATTGGCAGATAGCGTGTAGAAGAATACAAATCGATCCATTCTTATCTCCTTGTACAAACTCAAGTCCAAGTGGATCAAGGACCTTCACATAAAAACAGATACACTGAAACTTGTAGAAAAGTAAGTGGGGAAGACCCTCGAACACATGGGCCCAGGTTGCCTAGCCCAACCTGTATACCTTGTATTGATGGAATGGGGTAAGGAAATGCTGATAGGAGCTTTCATTTTCTTTCTTTCTGTGTATGTGCCTGAGTACCTGAGTTAGTGAATGTGTATATACATGCATGTATGTATGAGTGTGTGTGTGTGTGTGTGTGTGTGTGTGTTGTGTAGATATGTTTGTGCAGGTGAACTAGAGGAGGACTTTTCGTATACTAATTCTTTATTTAATAAACCAGGTTCAGTTAAACACCCTGGCTCACTTATACTTGTGGCCTTTATGCCCTTCAGTCTTCATGTCTCTGTTCCCTACAATCCTGGGCTATAGACATGCACAATTATGTTTATATTTTATGTGGGTGCAGGGTATTTGAACTCATATCCTCATAATTACACAGTTGTGCTCTTATCCATGGAGTCATCTCCCTAGGTCCTCGATGAGATTTTCTGCAAAGATGAAAATCTAAGTTGAGAGCTAAAGGAAGGACAAACAAAGAATGATTGGAAGGAACATGGGAAGAAAAGTTATTCCAGACAAAAGGAGAGAAGGGAAGAGAAATAGGGAATAAAGAAAGGAAAAAGAGAAGGATGCAGGTATACAGAAAGGAAAAAGAAAGAAAAAATAGGTATTAATAGGTACATATAGATAGATGATAGATAGATAGATGGATAGATAGATAGATAGATAGATAGATAGATAGATAGATAGATAGATAGATAGATAGATAGATAATCTATTGCCTGGAATGAGTTGGTGCATTTCTAGGTCCCTAGTCATCCTGGACTTACAGGACCATGAACTCCTCATCCCTAGGCAAGTTCAGTGCAAAGGCATCTGGGAGCCTTCCTCTTGGGAAGGCACCTGCAGAGATAAAACTCCTATCCCTCTCATTACAGCTGTGGTGTTCTATACACATGGCACTACAGACTGCATTATAGACAATCCCCAAATTTCTCCACTAAGGTAAGTGGAGCCCTTCCTTTCCAGGAAATAAGCCAAGTGCTGTGGAGACTGAACAGTAAAAGACAGAGATAAATAAAGCACAGAGAGGCCTTGAATTCTGGGACCAAATAGGAAGGTGGGAAAATATAGCGTGAGTTGTCTACAGACAGGAACCTGTTTCTAGCTGTGAGGGCCTGTCCTGGTTCTCAGTGGCCCATTCAATCTAGTTATTTCTCATCACTTCCCCGTTCCATGCTAGTCATGACTTCCAGTGTCTGTTCTTGGGTGAGGAGTATTTTCATGCTGTATGGAAGGGAGGACACTTCTGAGATAAGGCAATAAATAATGTCTATCCTGTGAGTTTGTATCAGCTGTACCATGTTGGTGTGAGTGTGTGGGTGTGTTGTTCCTTTATTATCTCATCACTACCACAGCAAATTGTTATAAATATGGTGGTTTAAAACAACAGAAATTAACTCTCATAGCCCTGAAAACAAGCAACCCAATATTAAATTGGACCACACATCCTCTGAAGACACTAAGGGAGACTCCTGTGTTTCCTAGCTTCTAGTGGCAGCATCATTCCAATCCTTGCTTTATTTTTACAGCCTCTTTTTATTTGACTTTTACTGGTTTTTTTGAAAAGCCATCAATTTATTTATTGTGAATGTATGAGTGAAGGTATGCATGTGCCACAAAGCACAGAATCGGAGCACAACTTGTGAGAGTCACTTCTCATCTTTCACCTGCTTTGTGAGTCCTAGAGGTCAAGCTTGGGTCATCATATTTGGCAGCCAGCACATTACCTGCTAGACCATTTTACTAGCCGCTACTTTTCTTATAAGGATGCCATTCTCTCTATATAAATGGAATTAAAATCTAGGATAAACTTATCTCAAGATCACCACCTTGCTTAAAATATGCAAAGATCCTATTTCCAGATAAGGTCACAGTGTGAGGTTACAGGTGGACATGTACCTCCAGAAGACATGGTTCAGCCCAAACAACCCCCTTAGATGTGGGGGCTGACATTTGTTCTCCATTTACTGACCTCTCAGATAAATACCAGCTATCCTCTTGGTTCTCAGTAGGTGTGTACAGAGTGAAGGATTGTCTCCACTTCTGACTGTTTATGGGGTATAACCCACACAATGTGTGCTTTAGACACAAGATGTGGCCCTCTGCTTGACTTCTTCCTTTTTTGTACTTTGTGTCACAGCTTTAGGTCTATGACACAGATCCATAGGCAGACAGAGGTACATAGGTTTTTGTGATGTTCCCCTTGGAAAGGGAGGGCACTGGAGGACAGGATTGGGGGAGGTGCTCTGCCTGGGTTTTGTGTCTGTGAAAACAGCCTTTCTTTTTCTACAGATCCAGTTTCCTGTAGGTGACTGTAGCTAGCTAGCCCTCTTGGAGAATCTTGTGAAGAAGTTGCTCTGAAAATTTGTAATTTTTTGGATTATGGAGCATATACCAGAAAGAAAAGAAGCCAGAAAAGGCTTTCTGTAATTTTTAGTAAAATGTTCACAGTTAGGAACAGGACTTCTAGAACCTGTAAGTACTGAGAGTTGGGAAGCATACAGAAACAGAGGAACAATTAGCCTGGAGTTGGGGTGAGATCCTGGAATGTCATGTGCCCTTGTGGATCACCTTGTATGTGAATGACAGGCAGTTGGCTTATAGACATCAATCAGCAATAGGAATAGATAATGGAGATTCTAACAATGGCAGCTGGTAGGCTTTATGCTGAGCGCCTGCCTTGGCACCCCTCAGGGATCCACTAAGGTCATGTATTTGGTTATCAGAATACTCAAGGAAAATCTGTGACTGGAGCTATAGATCTGTACAATTCCACAACCTATAGTCAACTCTGAAAATTATCTCTAGTGTGATAAAAGGCAGGAGAAAAAAAGTAAGGAAAATGAGAAGAGATCAGATTCAAGATACAAGATTCAAGAGATGGAACGCAATAACAGACATGCAGGGAGTGAGGTTCAGAAATGGCAGCTAATGGGTGGGAAGGATAGAGAAGGGGGCGTGGAGGGGAGGCTCTGGGAAGGGAAGACTGGAGAGGGAACAGCATTCGGGATGTAAAAACTACTTATATAAATAAAATTTTAAATCAAAGAATTGTCTCTAGTGCTAGGTGTGAGCTCAACTAGAATGGTTTCCGGTAGCCTCTAAGTGCTTCTTTCATTTGTGTTTGACCCTTCCTTGAGTAAAGCTAAACGGTTCACTTTCCAGGGTTCTAGTCTTGGCTCAGAAGTCACATTTTGTAAAAATCCTCTTTGCCTGGTAGAGTCAAGTTTGTAATTTTGGAGTGAACCTTGTTGCATAGTGAGCATTTGAAAATCTCTTATCAGAGAGTAGATTTATTAGTCAATGATAGAGACACATACATGCATGCATGAAAATGTCTAGATAGAAATTCTCATGAAACTTTAAATGCACTTAAAATGCAGACTTTTGAGTTCATTCCATTCCAACAAATGACATTTTAAAACTTTTCTACATTTGTGTGTCTGTGTGTCAATGTGTGTGTGTTGTGCTCTCTCTCTCTCTCTCTCTCTCTCTCTCTTTCTCTCTCTCTCTCTCTCTCTCTCTCTCTGTGTGTGTGTGTGTGTGTGTGTATACGAGCAGGTATGCATATGCATGTGCCTGTGGAGGTCAGAGAAGAACCTGCAAGCATCAGTTCTGTCCTACTGGGATCAACACAGGTTGGAAGGCTTAGCGGCACCATGGTCAGACTGAGCTTTTGTTTTCCAGTGTTTAGTTTTAAAAGAAGTCCTTTCTCAACTATGAAGACATTTCTTTGAGTAACTAAGTCCTTATCTTTAATACCAACATTTGAAGTTTTAATATATTATTTGTTTATATCCTCTGTGTGTGTGTTCTTCAATGTGCAAGGACCATGGATGCACTTGGAGGTCAGAGAACAAGTTGTGGGAGTTGGTTCCCTCCTGAGGGAGGGTCCTGAGGGGTCCTAAGGATTGTTCTCAGGTCTTCAGGCTTGGCAACAAATGCCTTTAGCCAGCAAGCGATCTTGACAGCTCTTTCAATGTTTCCTATTCTCTCTGATTATAATCTCACAGGGAGGCTGTGGGAAGCCCTGCTGTGCTCTCGGAGATTCTCAAACCGAAACTACAAGTTGACAGCTAGTCT
>NW_022196910.1:4827460-4829148 GCF_008632895.1 Mastomys coucha | reverse complement strand
GGTCTTCCACATTCCCGGTTCGTGGAACCCCACGCAGGTAGGAGCTGCGGGACGGCATCCTACAGGAGGCCAGCTTTGCTATCATTTCTATAGAAAGAAACTTTCCCCCACAGCATGCCCTAAACAATTCCTTATTCTTTGGATATGAATTTGTGCTATAAGAAAGACATCTTTGTACTTCTCAGTAGCTGATGCCTCCATTTTGAAGTGCCCGTCTGTTTGCTATTGCATTATTTGAAAGGTTTACTCATCTGACTGAGTGTCCAGGAGAGGACTTGCCTTCCTGCTTCTTCTCTTCATACTTCTCAAGGTTTACATGGTTATTCATGGATCTCTTCTCTGTTATGGAAGTTTTGTTTTGTTTTGTTTTGGTTTTGTTTTGTTTTTTGTTTTTTTGTTTGTTTGTTTGTTTTTGTTTTTGTTTTTCCGAGACAGGGTTTCTCCGTGTAGCCCTGGCTGATCTGGAACTCACTGTCTAGACCAGGCTGGCCTCGAACTCAGAAATCTGCCTGCCTCTGCCTCCCAAGTGCTGGGATTAAAGGCATGCACCACCACCGCGCGGCTGGAAGTTTTATTTTGTTAATTTTTCACATTATCCAAAAAAAGATCCAGCTGCAGTTTTGAGAGTACATTTTTAGCTCACCTCAGGATGAATTATCATTTTTTTTTCTACTATAGTCTGTCAATATCATCAACTTATTTAAATTACCTGTTTTCTGATCCTGGGAGGTATAACTGATGTCCATGGAGGACTTTTATGACCCAGATTAAACCAATTCTTATATATTTGATCAATTTTGTTGCTTTTTTGAATAGAAACTGATTTTGCTTTTACTATTTTACTCTTTAGCTAACTTTGCTCTTGTCATCCCCCCAAAATCACAAGCAACAATTCTTTTTATTATATTTTTAAACTTTATTTTATTTTAATTATAGTATGGATGGGTATGTGTACATGACTGCAGATACCTGCAGAAGCCAGAGGAATCAGATGTCCTGGAGCTCCTTGTGAGCAGCCCAATGTACATGCTGGGATTCAAACTAGGGGCCTTCTGAACCTCACCAACCTTCTCTTCAGAGCATGACACATAATCGTAATACTACTACATGGCTATTATCATATAAAAATACTTTTAAACAAATTGTGGATCTTAAATTTTGTTACTTTTTCTGTTAAGATCTATTCAATGTTCTTGTATCTCATTTTGATTTGTTTCTTAAATAGCCCTCTCTCTTCTCTTATTTGTGTATGCATGTATTATGAATATGATGTATGTGACTCTAGTGTATGTGTGTATGTATGTGTATTCACATATGTATATATATGTGTGTGTGTGTGCAGGTGCTGAGGTCAGAGGAGGAGACATCAGCTGTTCTCTATCATTTTCACCTTATTGCTTTGAGACAGTTTCTTTCTAAATCAGGTTTAGTTCCTAGCATGCATATTGAGTGGCCCATAGCTGTTTGTGACTTCAGTTCCAGGGATCAAACACACTCTTTTCACTTTTGTAGGCATTTGCATGCATGCGTGTGTGTGTGTGTGTGTGTGTGTGTGTGTGTGTGTGTGTGTCTGTGTGTCTGTGTGTACCAGAGAACAACCTTGGACATCATTCTTCAGACACCATCCACTTCCTTTTCTGAGACAAGGTCTCTGCTCAGACCTGAAGCTTACTGACAAGGTTATACTG
>NW_022196910.1:4825343-4826249 GCF_008632895.1 Mastomys coucha | reverse complement strand
CTCTGATGGGTATCACCTATACAGTCCTCACCCCCTTCCTTAGTCCCATCATCTTCAGTCTCAGGAACAGGGAGCTGAAAGTAACAATGAAGAAGGTTTTCCTCAACAAATTTTTTCTGCAGAACTCCTAAAGAGAATGGCTTGCCAGTGGAAATGTAGTAGGGAAAAATTCTCTTACTCTTCTCCCTTTGTCCTTCTGTTCTGTTTCTCTTTTTCTGTACATTCTCTTCTCCTCTCCTCTCCTTTTCTCTTTGTTCCTTTCCCCGCCTATCCTCCTCCTTCCCCTTTGTCACACTCCCAACCTTAACATGCCATATAATTTACCATTTTATCATTCATACAATCAGTATCTGCTACTTCAGAACATTATTTCTAAAGCTCATCTAACCCCCTCCGCTGAATCCTAGCTGAGTGTTGTACAAATATAATCTCAGACTTGGTAGACTGAAAGAGGATAACAAGAACAAGACCAGCCTCAATTACAATGTGAGTTAAAGGCATACCTGGTCTACATAATGAAGCTCTGTCTCAAAGACAGGGGAGAGGGCGAAAGATCCTTTGTGTACTTGTGTATGTGCTGGTGTGTATGTATGTATGAACACAGATGAGTGCACTTATCAGGAATATTGCATACCTTTTTTTCTTTCCCTTTTCTTTCATATCCTTTCTCCCTTCCCTTCCCCCTACTCCTCTCCCCCATCCTCTCCTCCTTTTTCTTCTCTTTTTGGTTTTTCAAGACAAGGTTTCTCTGTGTAGTATTGGCTTTTCTGTAACTCACTCTCTAGACAGGCTGGCTTCAATCTCAGAGGTCTGCATACCCCCACCTCCTGAGTGCTTGAATTAAAGGCATGTGCCACCACTACTTGGCATAAATGTCTACCTTTTATTTATGAGACAGGGTCTCTC
>NW_022196910.1:4822371-4823761 GCF_008632895.1 Mastomys coucha | reverse complement strand
TCTTTGAGGTGGTGTGAGACTTAGACACATCTTTCCCGTAGGTGAGGAGTCAGGGAAGCCAGGCTTTTATAGACTGGGAAGGGAAGGTTCATGGGGAACAAGAGGCAAAATCTGGAATGCATCAACCAAATGAGACAAAAATGGAGGGACATACTCTTGACATGGTTTGGAGAAGAAGCATTCAATGTGTAAGACTTAGAAGAGGGTACATTGTAAATGTTAACAAGCTGGCTATCATGTTATAAGGCGGAGGTGGTATATGTATTGATATAGAAAAGAGCATTATGAACAAATACAGGGAAAGGTTTCATTATCCAACTCTCTAGAACCAGTGATGTTTCAAACATTGTTCAATCTTAGAATGTACCCATATGTATAGTGAAATATCTTGGACATAGGACTCAAATGTAAATACAATTTTTTTTTATATTTTATAAGCATCCTATGCACAAATTTAATGAAACTTCATGCAATAGTTTTATTGTAACTGCATTTGGCCTGTGTGACCCATCACACTCAAATGTGGAGTTTTCCACTTGTAGAACCATGGGACATTTCAGATTTTGAACTTTCATATCAGGATTCCTTAAGCTGTGCCAAATTATTTCTTCTAAATTTGAAAAGTCATGCCCTCTTCTAAAAGCAGATTTTTGGGCCAGAGAGATGGACTAGAAGTAAAACGTACTTGACTGCTGAGCCTGTTTAATCCATGAGACTCACCTAGTAGAAGAAGAGAATCTACTCCTCCAAATTGTTTTGCGGACCTCTACACGTGTGGCATGGTACGTGTGCACATATGCACCTGTTCTCCATGACCTACCCCTTAAAATAGTAAATAAATGCTTTTAAAAATTAAATGCAAGTTCTTTGGTTATATTGGAAATTGTAGGGTGTTTAGTTACAGTACTTGAGAGAGGAGCAGATTTTGTTTTCCCTATAAAACATAAAGGTTTTCTGATGCTAAGCTCTCCTACTCATCAACATAAGGAATTGTCAAACATGAGGAAAGTCTTAAAGTACAATATTCCTCTGGAAAAATTGCTAGCAGCAAAGAGGACTTATTAGTTTTACCCTGGAAATGGTTGGTCCTTGACTGGTTTGGTTTGTTTGTTTGTTTGTTTGCTTATTTGTTTGCTTGCTTTTGAGTCAAGGTTTCTTCATGTAGCCTTGGATGTCCTGGCATCCACTCTATAAATCAGGCTAGCTTGAAACTCAGAAATTCTCCTGCCCTTGCCTCACTAGTGCTGGGATTAAAGTTGTGCACCACCACTCATGGCTAGTACCTAGAAACTTCACTATGGTTTCCCAAGGTCACTAGAGAAAAAGCCAACTAGTTCTTTAGTTAGCTAAATATTAGTTGAATATGAAGATAAAATAAACCTTGGGTCAG
>NW_022196910.1:4821789-4822360 GCF_008632895.1 Mastomys coucha | reverse complement strand
GTTGACATGGAATTTATGGGTGCTAAAATAAATTTCTGTTTAATATTTTTGAGGAACTGCCATAGTGTTTTCCAAAGTAACTACCTCATTTTATATTTCTGCCTTCTGGGTTTGAGGCTTCTGGCTACTCTACATCCCTGACAATTCTTCATTGTTTCCTGATTTCTGATTATAGCTACACTACTATGTTTTCAGGAATTTTGTTTTATTCAAAAATTTTTAACTTTATGTTATTTATTGTGTGTATGTATGTGGGTGAACCATCAAGTGGAGGTCAGAGGACAACTTTGTTCTCTCTTCCATTTTATTGGGTTCCAACTCAGTACTCTCCCTGCCTTCCATGGCTAACACCATGGCTAACACTGAGACATTGTGCTGATACCTTCATTTTAATTACAGTTTGCAGGGCAGCATTTGCTAGGCAGACATTCTACTACTGAGCTATAGTCCCAACCTTATTGGAGTTTTGATTTACATTTTCCTGAAGAATAATTAGTGAATAATTTTACTTAAACAAAGCAAGTAAAAACATATGAGTTGTTTTACTTTACAAAGGAGGTGAGGTTAATTA
>NW_022196910.1:4819212-4820174 GCF_008632895.1 Mastomys coucha | reverse complement strand
AAGCCAACTAGTTCTTTAGTTAGCTAAATATTAGTTGAATATGAAGATAAAATAAACCTTGGGTCAGCCAGATGGCTCAGCTAATAAAGACAGTTGGTGTCAAGTCTGATGAACTGAGTTTTAGTCCTGGATGCAGGATGTGGAAGAAAACCAACTTTGTGACATGCACACATGCACCTTTGCATGCACGCACACTCACTCACACACATACACACAGTGAGAATATTTTTAATTAAAATAAACTATATTCTTTGCTTTAATTAGTATTAGTTGCTGTGTACATTTAAAACAGCCAAAAAGATTACTGGATAAATGTCATATTTCTAGACTTAGGTTAGGATGAGGAAGACAAGAAAGGGAAGCATGCTAATTCTTCTTCATTTAAAATGTTGATATACTTGTTCATATGGATTTTAAAATTATTTTTTAAATGGATATAGTGGCACATGTTTGTAATTTCAGCATTTGGGAAGTGGGCATAACAAAATCATGAGTTCAAGGACCTCCTCAGTTTATAGATCAAATCTTAGGATCATCTAGACCTATGAGACTCATCAAAAAATCAATTTCAATCTTACATGCATCAGATTATCAAGCTGTATCATATATCTATATATAATTTTTAAATGAATAAAATATCAAGTGAAAAGTTTTATATTAAACATTATTTATGTTGGTGTTTGAAATTATTGGTGTCTCTTGAGGTTGAGTGCATATGATGACTGCTTCTCCAAAGATTTTCCCCCAAATAAAACAAATGCTTACATTTCTTTTTTTCTCCACAGACTAAAACTAAAAGCCATCATTAGTTTTCTAGCGATAAAATATAAGCAAATGAAAAAGAAGGGACTGTAAACACTGAAGAGTTTTAGGATGACAACCTCCACGCTGTAGGAGGGAGATAGCTTCCAACACTGACTACTAGCATTAGTCATTCCCACCAATATCCAGGAGCCCTGTCC
>NW_022196910.1:4818193-4819201 GCF_008632895.1 Mastomys coucha | reverse complement strand
AGGGAGATAGCTTCCAACACTGACTACTAGCATTAGTCATTCCCACCAATATCCAGGAGCCCTGTCCTATCTCTGTTAATCAGCTTCTAATTTTTGGAGTCCCACAAGCCCCATATTCTTCATTGTTTGCTCTTCCTTCTTAATGGTTCCCTTTGTGGTTTCTTTGGTCTCCCCGAGGCCAAGCCCAGAGAGACAATTAAAGGATAGGTGCACAGAGATAGGCCTTTTGACATGGAGGTCCCCAGGCTTTCGGACACCCCTTACCAAACTAATTGGAGCAAAGCATGCTGTCACTAATTGCGAGAGAACAAGACCAGCTTGGAAAATGAGGCCCAAGGCCTTCAACCCACAGTTCTGCTTTCCTTCCACATTGATCCAATGCCCTTGCTTGTGGATGAAATTCCAAGATCCTATTTATGGATTTTTTTCTCTTATCTTCCCACAAACTCACCAGGATGTTTCTACCCAGTGGCCAGAAGGAACTTCCTAAGGGAAACTCTGAAAATGCTGCTCTGTCAAACATTCCTCCTCCTCCGTATCCTCCTCCTCCTCCTCCTCTCCTCCTCCTCCTTTTCCTCCTCCGGCACATATAATACATATATAACCTATATTGGATATATATATATGTATGTGTACATACATATACATAAACATATATATATATATATTTGTATATATATGAATCACACACACACACAAACACACGCACACACACTCCCTGTTGAGTGTAACCATTGAGATTGCTGTTCTTACCTAATTGGGTCACAGTTTTATTTATTTTTAAGAGTTCATGTACATTTTTAAGTGCATGTATGTGTGTGTGTGTGTGTGTGTGTGTGTGTGTGTTTGTGTGTGTGTGCAGGTTTGTGCCTGTAAGTTAGGGCCTACAGACGCCAGAAGAGAGAGGGTTCCTGGGAGCTAGAGTTAGAGGTGATTATGCACTGCCTGATGTGGATGCTGGAAACTGAACTTGGGTCCTCTGCAATAATAGCATATGCTCTTAACCAC
>NW_022196910.1:4816862-4818182 GCF_008632895.1 Mastomys coucha | reverse complement strand
CTCCTCCTTCTCATTCTCATTCTCATCCTCACCCTCGCCTTCCTCTTCCTCTTGGTATGGAGTGAGAACTCTGAGGTGCACCCAGAGCCATTTTGCATGACCATTCAATCCCTGGCTCTTTTCAGCTCTCCAGCCACAGCATCCTCTTGTGGAAAACCAAATGCATTCACACCTCAGGACCCTTATATTTGCTCCAGCATCTATCTGGGATTCTAGTTCTTCTATTTCTGTATTCATTAAGGCCTGATCCTCCTTAGGAATGTCTTCACTGACTTCCTCCCAATAGCTCACCTCCTCTATTAAAATCAATTTTTGTAGACCATTGATTTACCTCAATATCTTGTCAAAATTTATTATACATATTAATTATTACAATCTCTTTTGGATATACATGAAAACTGGCTCTAGAATACCACTGTCTGATCCTAAGTTCTAAAGATGTTCCAATTCTTTATGTAGAATACTATAATATGCAATAGAAACCCCAAATAATCCACATACTATATACTACCTATAAATTATTTGAAAAAGGTAATACAATGTAAGCAATTCACAAATAGTTATCATCCTATATTGTTTAAGCAATAACCAGAAAAAAGTACAAATACCATTTTTAAATATGTTCCAGGTCGGTAAGATGATTTGGTGGGTAAAAGTGATTGTCCCCAAACCTGGTGTCCTGAGTTAATTCCCTGGGTCCAACATGATGGAAGGAGAGAACTGATTCCTGCAAGTTTTCCCTCTATGTGTTCACAGATATACAGCACATACGTATATCACACACATATAAATAAGTATGTGAGGCTGTTTAATATGTTCAATCTGGATTTGGTTAAATCTAAGGATACAGAGCCAATATAAGTAGAGATCTGACTACATAGTTGTAGATATATCTTATACTAACATTTGTACGGCACATATAATACATATATAACCTATATTGGATATATATGTGTGTATGTATATATACATACATACACATATACATACACACACACATATATATGTATATATATGAATCACACACACACACACACTTCCTGTTGAGTGTAACCATTGATATTGCTGTTCTTATCTAATTGGGTCACAGTTTTATTTATTTTTAAGAATTCATGTACATTTTTAAGTGCATGTATGTGTGTGTGTCTGTGTGTGTGTGTTAGTGTGTGTATGTGTGTTTGCATGTTTGTGCATGTAAGTTAGGGCCAGAAGAGAGAGGGTTCCTAGGAGCTAGAGTTAGAGTTGATTATGAACTGCCTGATGTGGATGCTGGAAACTGAACTTGGGTCCTCTGCAATAATAGCATATGCTCTTAACCAC
>NW_022196910.1:4814603-4814942 GCF_008632895.1 Mastomys coucha | reverse complement strand
CCACATGAGCTAGAACATTGTTCTTCTGCACTTAACACTAATAGATCCAGTTTGGAGTCTGTACCATTTGCCACTGGTTCTTGAACATTTGAATTATAACAATGATTACTTGGTATTCAGTCTGCATATGATATTTTATGGTATTATACAGCTTCCGTGATTGCATGAACCAGTATCAAATAATAATATTTGTTCACCTATGCATCTATGAACCACTTACTTATCTTCTGGTTATATTCCCTTGATTTCTAGTTCTTATCCTATCTGGAGCCTTAATACTTCTCTGTGTGTGAAGTTTTACAAATAGTTGTTAAAGCTGGTACTTCTTAGCTTTTTATT
>NW_022196910.1:4812970-4814353 GCF_008632895.1 Mastomys coucha | reverse complement strand
CAGCAACCGCATGGTGGCTCACAACCACCCATAATGAAATCTGACTCCCTCTTCTGGTGTGTCTGAAGACAGCTTCCCTTTACCTTACATACCACCCATCTGTATGTAAGATTAAGACACGAAATCCCCAGAGCAAGATGACAAGTGAGACTAGCACTATCAGGGAACTCTAGGACTAAGTGGGCACCTATTCCTCAGTAAACAAGTTGTAGGAGTGATTGAAAATGTTTCCCAACATCAACATGGCACCTACAGATATACTCATACATGTATAAATGCCAAAATGTGCAGATGCACAAGCATGCCTCCTACATTAAAAAACATTAACAAACAAAAACAGGGGCTGGAGAGATGGCTCAGCAGTTAAAAGCACTGACTCCTCTTCCAGAGGTCCTGAGTTCAATTCCCAACAATCACATAGTGGCTCACAACCATCTATAATGGGATCTGATGCCCTTTTCTGGAGTGTCTGAAGACAATTACAATGTGCTAGTATAAATAAAATAAATCTTAAAAACATCAGCAACAACAAAATATCTCCTAATAATGGAGAATATGGAGTCTCATCCAGCCATATCCTAAAACCAAGCAGGACTTGCAGTAGGATTGGGGTATGAAACCTTTGACCTACAATTTTTGCTAAGTTTGACCTAAAAGATGTGCTAGGAAAAAGGTGGCAAAGAAATTGTGGGAGTAGCCAACCAATGTCTGGTCTGATTTGAGATCAATGCCATGAGAGAGAGCCTACTGGCACTGTCTGGAGGGCCAGAAACAAAACACTGGGTAGCCCAGAAACCTAGGATAGAAGCAAACATGATTGACAACAAAAGGAGAAGGAGGAGGAAGCAGGAAGAGGAGAACAAGAAGAACAAGAGTAAGAACAACAACAAGAAGAACAAAAAAAGAAGGAGGAGGAGGAAGAACAAGAACAACAAGACAAAGAACAAGAAGAAGATCAAGTAGAAGATGATGAATGAAATGATGCCTAATGTTATTCTGCTAGACTTGTAGACTTGGGCACCCGTGGGACTGTGAGAGGCAGCCTGGTTTCTGTTTGAGCTAGGTTTAAAACCCTGTTGACCCAACAGGTGATCCTGCAAGGACCCTTAGGCACATTGCCACGCTCCTAGACACCAGGCTCCTGACATGAGGCCTCAGCTCTCCATAATTCTGTAGCCATTAGTCATGTAAGGACACCATCCCAAGCCCCTCCACAGGTAGAGGACGTGACCACAGATCAAGACAGATATCCATTTTAATGAGGTACCTAAAGGCATGAAGGTAATCAAGCTCTCCTTCCCAGACACTCCTCCCTGCAAAAGGTATTTAACCTCAGGCTAGCCCTGAGAAAGTGGGATATAGTTTCACTCATCACCACTCTCC
>NW_022196910.1:4811127-4812107 GCF_008632895.1 Mastomys coucha | reverse complement strand
GGTTGAGCTTGGAAAACCCTAATGAAGACGGGGAGGAAGTCGTATAGAAGCCAGAGAGATCAAGGACACAAGAAAACCCACAGAATCAACTAACCAGGGCACATAGGGACTCACTGACTGAACTACTCTTAGGCCTGCTTCATCTATCTTACGGTTATGTAGCTTGGTCTTCCTGTGAGACTCCCAGCAGAGAGAGAAGGGGCTGTCTCTGACTCTGTTGCCTGACTTTGGGAACTTTTCCATCTACTGGGCTGCCTTGTGTAACCTCAATGGGAGAGGAGGTCCCTAGTCTTACTACAAACTTGATATGCCATGTTTGGTTGATATTCATGGAAGGCCTGTCCTTTTCTGAAAAGATATGAAGGAGTGAATGCCAGGAGAGGGAGATCGAAGGGGGACTGGGAGAAGATGAGGGAGGGGGAACTGTAGTCAGGATGTAAAATATCTATATCTATATCTATATCTATATCTATCTATCTATATATAGATGGATAGATAGATAGATAGATACAGAGAGAGAGAGAGAGAGAGTGAAATGACTGAGAGAACAAGAAGAAAAACACTTAAGTCTATTTAGCTAAGATATATGTCAGCATTCAATAATTATTAACAAGCTCAACATCATTATAGAGTAGAGAGCTATATAATAAAACCAGGCACACAAAGTTAAATGGTAAAACAAAACAAAACAACATTTTTGAAAAAACAAATTATGCTGAAATAGAAGTTGAAAAAGGTAAGAATCCCTATGTAGATGCTGTAAAGCTATATCTGATGTGGATGATGTAATGCTATATCTGATGAATCAACCAAAGAGGAAGGAATTTCAATGCAGTAAGAGATGGAATTGTTCCATAGTTACATTTGCTCTAGTGTATGAACTAGACCAATACTTGTGTAATAGTCCTTAATTAATGAATTTATCCATCATTTTCACTTATAAATGCCAGTAGTGTGAACAATCTCTTTTTACACAGATG
>NW_022196910.1:4802667-4806639 GCF_008632895.1 Mastomys coucha | reverse complement strand
TAAACAACCCCAAATAACACAATTAGAAAACAGGGTATAGAGCTAAAAAAGAGAATTCTCAACAGAGGAATCTCAAATGGCTGAGAAGCACTTAAAGAAATGTTCAACATTCTTAGTCAGCAGGAAAATGCAAATCAAAACGAAACTGAGATTCCATCTTACACCTGTCAGAATGGTTAAGATCAAAAACTCGAGTGATGTAACATTCTGGTCAGGATGCAGAGCAAGGGGAACACTCTTACATTGCTGTTGGGAGTGCAAACTTGTACAACAACTTTGAGAACCAAACTGTTGGGTTCTCAGCAAACTGGGAATAGTTTTACCTCAAGACTCAGCTATATCAATCCTAGGTATATACCCAAAAGATACCCTACTATACCACAGGGACATTTGTTCAACTATGTTCATAGCAACTGTTTTTTGTAGTAGCCTGAAACTGGAAACCAGCTATATATCTTTCAACTGAAAGATAATGAAAATGCAGTTCATCTACACAATGGAATACTATTCAACTACTAAAAACGAAGACATAATGACATTTGCAGGCAGATGAATAGAATTTGAGAATATCATCCTGAATGAAGTAACCCAGAGCCAGAAAGACAGGTATGGTATGTAGTCACTTAATAGTGGACATTAGACATAAAGTACAGGATAGCCATGCTACAATTGACTGACACAAAGAAACTGGGCAATAAGGAAGTCCCAAGGGAGAATGTGCAAATCTCACTCAGAATGGGAAACTAAATTGTCATTGAAGGTGTATAAAGATGGGGAACTGGGTAGGAGATGTGGTGAGGAGGTGAATGAAGATGGTCATCAGGTGAGGGGACAGGGAGAGCAAGAGAGGGCTGGAAGTGAGAATAGAAATCAATGTGTGGGGTCATCTCTGGGACTAGCCTGTAATGGGGGAGGATGACAGGAGTTTGGGGGTGAGCCTAGTGAGATTCCCACCAGAATGGAATATAGAGACTGAAGTGGCCACCTCTTGTAGCCAAGCAGGACTTCTAGGGGAAGGAGTGGGACATCAATCCACCCACAAATTCTTTTATCCAAAATTTGTCTTTCCTACAAAATGTGCAGGGATAAAGGTGGAGACAAGACCGAGCAGCCAAGCAATGACTGCCCCAACTAGAGACATATCCCATGTGAGAGAGCCATCCCCTGACACTGCTGATGATGCTCTGCTAGGCTTGCAGACAGGAGCCTGGCATACCTGTCTCCTGAGAGGCTTCATCCAGCAGCAGATGGAGGCAGATGCAGAGACCCACAGAAAAACATCAGGCAGTGCTCAGGGAGTCTTGTGGAAGAGTGGACTATAGAATTGAGCAAGCCAGAAGGGTCGAGGAAACTACAAGAAGACCTACATACTCAACTAACCTGGGCCCATGGGGGCTCACAGAGCCTGGAACACTAACCAAGGAACATGCAGGGGCTGGACCCAACCCACCTACACATTTGTAGCAAATGTGCAGCTTGGTCATCATATGGGACCCCTAACAAGTGGATCAGTGCTGTCTTTATCTCTTTCCCTGCCATTGGATCCCCTTCCCCCCATCTGGTTGGGCCTCAGTGGGAGAGGGCCCTTAGTCCTGCTGGGACTATAAGTCCCAGGATGGGGTGGTACCCAAGGGCAAGACTTGGAAGAGAGCAGGTTGGGTTCCCAAGACCTATATGGTAATTCACAACTTTCTGTAACACCAGTTTCAGGGGATATGATGTCCTGTTCTACCTCTGTAGTTATCAAGCACACATGTAATAGACATACATACAAGCAAGCAAAACATTTATATACATAAAATAAAAATAAAATCTCCTTTTAAAATATGGCTAAAAAATACCTTAAAGAGAAGGAGGGCTTTGTTTGTTTGTTTGTTTGTTTGTTTCATGGTTTTCAGTTAGTTGTCCCATGGCTTTGGGACTCTGACAGCATATCATGGCAGAAACGGAAAAGAAGTTCAGGGGCTGCCTGCATGTGTATAAAAGAGAGTGGCAGGCAGAGACGAAAGTCCCACAATTCCCTACGAAGACACCCTTCTCCAGTGTTCTAAAACCTTCTGCTAGGTTTCAAATCCTAAAGGCCATCTTCAAATAGTATCATGCACTGGTAACCATGCCTTCACTAGGTGGATTTTTGAAAACTATTTCAAAGTTAAACTATAGCACAAGTGAATATCCTATTCTATTATTATTGCTACTGTTATTATTTACTCTCTCTCTCTCTCTCTCTCTCTCTCTCTGTGTGTGTGTGTGTGTTTGTGTGTGTGTGTGTGTGTGTGTGTGTATGTATGATACCTTGTGGTGCAAGAAAAGGTCAGAAGAAGGTGTCAGTTTCCCCATAGCTTGTTGTGAGGCATTCAATATGGGTTTAGGGAACCAAACTAGACTCTCCTGGAAGAGGAAGAAACACTGTTAACAACTGAGCCATCTCTCCAGTCCCTGGTGAATAGCTTCTTCAATCACTTAAAGCCTTTGGTCAAATGTACAAGTTTATCATCAGAAATCAATAAAGAACTTTGAATACTTTGGTGAATGGTGACTGTATTCCCCAAATGCCAGCACTTTTTAGTTTATTGGCTTTGATTCCATGCATCACTGAAACATTTTCCTAATTTCAGGATTGGCACCTTCCTATCACTCCAATGATGATAGTTCCAGCAGCCTCACACATTCTTACTACTCTGAGATCATGCAAATGAATGGATTTTGGAAATAATAGCCTCTAAGAAGAAATTGAATGGATGACACAAGGACATGTGACCTTTGCCCTCATACAGTGCATAAAGCAAGGTTTCTTAACACAATACTGTTGGATTTAGAACTACATAATTTATTCTGTGATGAGCCCTTCCATGCCTTGTATGGTGTTTAGCAATATCACTGGTCTCTACCACACAGAAGTCAGAAGCAACTGACCAACTCTAAAAAGAAACATCTCCAGACAGAGAAACATTTTCCTGGTTAATATATCTGACCTATGAGGAGTGCAGTTGCCTCATTGGTACCCTTCCTCTGCACAAGTTGTTCACAGTCCCCTTCTCCACTCAGCAAATATGCATTTCTCTTTAAGATACAGCTTCAATGTCTATAGAGTTTCTGTGGACATTATATTCCAAGACAGATTTAGTCACTCTCTTTCCTAAGTGACTATAATACTCAACGCTTATGACTTGGTAATGTGTCCATTAATCTGTATCATTCTGGAATCACATCTGTTCTTGCAACTAGATTGTGAGTTTTTGTACCAGTGACTGTTGTAACAATAGTACTAGTACTGTGTACTAAACAAAACATATTCCCATAAGAATATCTGTCTTTTTCTGGATTTGTCCTATGTACCTCCATGCACCTAGTCCTATGTTCAGCACCACCCATGTGGTTCTTGACTCTTTCTCCTGGCACTGGGAAGTATCTTCTGTGTGCCCAGTTATCTAGATGATGAGGGGGATTCCCACGGGAGAGCTTATCACTTTGCTAGGGCAGGACAAGTGTGGAGCGCAGGGGCCAGATGTGACTTAGGCCGTGCTGCTCACAGAGATTGCCTTTTCTTGACCTCTTGTTATATTTCCCATCACTTAGTAATGACTATTTTAAAACTTCAAAGGCTGGACTCAAGGCAAAGACTCAAGCAATCCATGGAAAGGGAGAACTCTGTGATGAGAGCAGATCACACCTGGGGGGGATGAGACTGAGGTCACATATGCCACCCACTAGCAGGATAGGAACTATGGTACTTACTCATTCAGAAAACTTAAAAAGTAGGGAGAGAATGAAAGATCTGTGGCTTCCTGGAAATTGTCAGAACAAGGAATGAGGAAAAGACAGAGTGCAGAGAATTTTTAAAGGTGGTGAGACTGTGCTGTAGATCATGATAGTGAACACGTGATATTGCAAACTTGTCCAAAGCTGGGAATGAACAACACCAAGAATAACGCCAAATACAAATATGGAGTTCAAGAAAAGTAACACACA
>NW_022196910.1:4765260-4769493 GCF_008632895.1 Mastomys coucha | reverse complement strand
CAGTATAACCTTGTCAGTAAGCTTCAGGTCTGAGCAGAGACCTTGTCTCAGAAAAGGAAGTGGATGGTATCTGAAGAATGATGTCTAACGTTGGTCTCTGGTACACACAGACACACAGACACACAGACACACACCACACACACACAGACACACATGCATATAAATGCCTACAGAAGTGAAAAGAGTGTGTTTGATCCCTGGAACTGAAGTCACAAACAGCTATGGGCCACTCAACATTTATGCTAGGAACTAAACCTGATTTAGAAAGAAACTGTCTCAAAACAATAAGGTGAAAATGATAGAGAACAGCTGATGTCTCCTCCTCTGACCTTAGCACCTGCACACACACACACACATATATATATACATATATATATATATATATATATATATATATATATATATACATATGTGTATACACATGCATACACACATACACTAGAGTCACATACATCATATTCATAATACATGCATACACAAATAAGAGAAGAGACATGGCTATTTAAGAAAGAAATCAAAATAAGATACAAGAACATTGAATGAATCTTAACAGAAAAAGTAACAAAATTTAAGATCCACAATTTGTTTAAAAGTATTTTTTATATGATAATAGCCATGTAGTAGTATAGAAGCCTTTAAAGAGGATATAAATAATTTCCTTAACGAAATACAGGAAAACACAATCAAACAAGTAGAAACCCTTAAAGAGGAAATACATCCTTTAAAGAAATACAGGAAAAATGCAAACAGTCAAAGGAAATGAATAAGTTGCTCCAAGACCTAAAAGTGTAAATAGAAGCAATGAAGAAAACACAAATGGAGGCAGCCCTGGTGATGAAAAACCTAGAAAAGAAATAGGAACTACAGACACAAGCATCATTCAAAACCATACATCAGGCAGAACAGGAGGGATCTTGTGGAAGAATGAGGGATAGAAATGAGCAAGTCTGAGGGTCAAGGACACCACAAGAAGAACCACAGATTCAACTCACCTGGACTGTGGGGGCTCACAGAGCCTGGACCACCAATCAGGGAGCATGCAGGGGCTGGATCTAGATCCCCTACACATTTGTAGAACACTTGGTCTTCATATAGGTGCCCTAGCAATGGAATGGGTGCTCTCTCCATCTCTGTTCCCTGACATTGGATCCCCTTCCCCCATACTTGGACAGACTGGTTGGGCCTCACTGTGAAAAGATGTGCCTAGAACTGCTGAGACTAGATACCCCAGGGCAGTGTGGTGAAATGGAAGTTTCTGGATATGTCAGGTAACATGGATAAAAATTCACACCTAGAAATGTAAAAGCTTAAGTAGAATGCTTTGCCAATTATGACGGCACAAATGTGTAAGCCCATCTTTCTCTCTGTCTCTCTGTCTCTCTGTCTCTGTCTCTGTCTCTTTCTCTACCTCTCTCTCTCTACCTCTCTCTCTCTCTCTCTCTCTCTCTCTCACACACACACACACACACACACACACACACACACACACTATGAGGCTAAGACAAAGCTCAACTGTAGCTTTGACTACACAGTTAACACTTCAAAGCTTTATCAGGTGTGAAGGCACAAGAGATCACAGCTGAGGCAGGAAGACCCAAAACCCTGAAAGGACAATATAAACCCCTTTTGACCCCATTTAAGGAGCCCATTTGTCTCCATCTTGAGGACCAGGCCTGATTTCAAAAAAAGCCATAAGGCAGCAGCTTCAGGAATAGACCATACGTCCCAGAAACTGAGTCACAGACACCAGCTCTAGGAATCAACCATAAAAGTCAGCAGAAGATCGTAAAGCCCTCTCCCAAAGAACAGCTGGGGAGAACCACAGAAATAGGGAAATGTCTTATCCTTGCTCAGCCTTGTGCATACAGTCACAATCAACGTGAGTTCACCTGTGTGCTCATCTGTTTTGTTTGGAAAGCACTGTTTCTTTATAATCATCTACTACCTCTGAGTCGTAGAATCTTTCTGCTCCTTCTTCAGAATAGATTTCTGAGAATCCCCCTCTTGAGGGGAGGGCTGTGGTTCAGCTATCACATTTAGGGCTGAGCACTCTAAAGTCTCTTGAGTAGTAAAGAACTTCCACAAACACTTTAATACAAACAAAATGGAAAAACAAAATACATGAAAACAAAAGAGAAGAAGACAATAAATCAGGAAAAAAGAAATCTATGATACATTCTGTAGAAAAAAGTTGGAATGCACCATAAATCAATGAATGAACACATGAGTAGCAAATAATCTAATCTCAAGATAAAGCATCATTTCAAAAACAAATCCATAGTCTGACTAAGGAACTAGCTCAGGAAAACATAAATTTTAAAAATCATAGCAAATGTGCAACAAAAAAAAAACCTAATGCATAAATGGTTATGTTGTGGTTTGAATGTGACAACTTCAACCATTACCTCTCCCCTCAAAAAAAAAAAAAAAAAAGACCTAAAAGTCTCAGATGTACTGGGGAAGTCTAGACAAGAAAGTCGATTTAAAGATAACTCCAGTGGAAGCTTCTGCCCCACCTGCTGGTATCCCAAGCTCCCACTTTGAGACATGAGGGGAACAGACCTGCAGATGGATTCTTCCACCCTGTAATGCTCCAAGCCCCTGCACCATGTGCACACATTTCCACACCTGAGGGGAGACTGTGAACTGTCTTTTCAGTAGTCTGATTAAAGAACAGTTTGCTTCTGGAGATGCCTGCCTGCTTCTTTATATCTCCTGTCGCCCCATCAATCCCAACCCAACACCACACACACATCACATACAAACGTCATAAATAAGAGTTCAAGGAGTAGAAAGTAGACTGATTCCTTATTACATAGTTTCTGACCTCTGGAAAAAGACCTTAGACTCAATCCAATTAGGATTAAAAGATTGGATGCTAGCAGGACAGCAGCCTTAAAGCCAAATCTCAGGCCTGTCATGAAGAATGGGTGTGGGGAGAATTTCTAAAAGGGGAAAACCACAAGAAGGCTTTCGATATCAACAGAAGCAAGCAAAAATTGGTCTGTTCTGCCAAGATTAAGTGGTGAAGGCAACCCAAAACAATCTTTGTGTGTCTGCACAACCAAGTTTCAGAAGCAAAAAAAAAAAGGTTAGTCATGACCAAGCAAGTACACGATAATGGCTGTGGGGTTACCTAAATCAAGGTTACTGGGAACTTATCTTTGTAAGAATTGAGCAAACAGGGACACTTCATAAATATACCACGAAGCCAGGAATGTCCATTAAGCTTAAAGTCAGAGAGCTTCAAAAGAGTTTACTAAATAAACATCCGTTCCCAGGAGATACAAACAATCACATTCCCCTCCCTAATTGCAGGGAGTAATGCCTGATTCCAGGAAATGTCCCTGAAAGACTCTGTGTGGACTTCCCGCTCAAGTCCTAGGAGACATGCACCCAAGAAACACGAAAAGCTGTCTTGAAGCAAATGCAGAGGTAGTTTATTATTCGGGGCCCTGGATCGTTTCCCAATCCAACTCACGCAGGAGTCTAGGGAATCCGACCCGAGGTTCAGAAGTTAGGGGCTTTATATAGGAAAAAGGGTTGAGGGAACAAAGGAATCCGGGTGGCTATACATGATTGGTTATTTTAAATGTAGTTCGTGCAGATCAAAGTTGAGAATTCCTAAAATGGGGAGTGAAAAAGGAGTGCTTATTCAAGGTTTCTAATTGACCCTTAGCTAATACCTAAGAAAACCAGATGGCCCATGGTCCACTCAATATCTGCCTAAGCACGTCCCAGGAGCCTGGGCTCCTGACACATCCTTGCTTTATTGCCTTATCTCTGTGTTTTATGCTTCCCTGACCTGGGCTCCTCTAACAGCTTCTCCCTGACCTGGCAGCCCTCCTAACAGCTTACTTTGATCTGTATTCACAGGCCTGGCCCCTGTGGTTTTCAACAATCCTCTCTAACACTGGTCTCAAATTTAACTCTTTCAATCCCAGGCTTACATGGGCAAGTTCGTGCTGAATTTTTTATTTTCCTTTTCATCCCCAGTAGTGGGGGGAAATTTCCCACCACTCCTTCTAAGTGCAACAGGGATCTCCTCCTCACCTGGGGCACAAAGGTCAATGGAAACAGAACAATGGGAAAGACAACCAACTCCCGCTGTCAACCTATGTTCTGGAAGGGTATAAAGAGTGTGTGCTTTTGCTCTTCCGGGTCACCTTTGCCCTGATTGCGGGATGACCCCAGTATACTGGATCACTATTAAACCTCTTGTTTATTGCATCG
>NW_022196910.1:4763034-4763676 GCF_008632895.1 Mastomys coucha | reverse complement strand
GCCAGTAAGGAACATCTCTCCATGGACTCTGCGTCAGCTCCTGCTTCCTGACCTGCTTGAGTTCCAGTACTGACTTCCTTGGTGATGAACAGCAATATGGAAGTAAGCCGAATAAACCCTTTCCTCCCCAACTTGCTTCTTGGTCGTGGTGTTTGTGCAGGAATAGAAATCCTGACTAAGACAGGGTCCCTCGGGGAGTCTCACAGTCCCAAAACACTCCTCTGGCCTCTTGAAGCACTGCATGCACAGGATCCACAAATACACACACACACAGGAAAAACACCCAGAGACTTGAAGTAACAATTCATAAGTCCTTTTGAAAAATTAGACAAGACATGAGAGTAAATGGAACACTTTTAGAGAAGACTAGAGCAAACTAGATGGGAAAGTGGACATCTGAGGGCAATATGAGGGCAGGGGGAACATGAGCAAAGTGCATGACAGAACATATGAAGCACTCATAACCAAGCCCATCGCAATATTGTACAGATTAAAAATTTATAACCAAGCCCTTTTTCCCAGACCTTAAAGGCTATTCTTAAATCAACAGATCTTGTAAAATTTGCTGTTCTTGAAGATAGGCAGTCATAAGACTAACTGCTATCTCTGTGATCATAATCAAACTTGCTTACTGTGCTCACA
>NW_022196910.1:4741787-4762271 GCF_008632895.1 Mastomys coucha | reverse complement strand
AAAAAAAAAAAAACAGCCCCTGGTTTTGTTGATTCTTTCTATAGTTATTTTTATTTCCACTTGGTTGATTTCAGCCCTGAGTTTGATTATATCCTGCTGTCTACTCCTCTTGGGTGTATTTGCTTCTTTTTGTTTTAGAGCTTTCAGGTGTGATGTCTAGCTGCTACTGTAAGCTCTCTTCAATTTCTTTTTGGAGGTTCTTAGAGCTATGAGCTTTCCCCTTACTGCAGCATTCATTGTGTCCCATAAGTTTGGGTATAGTGTACCTTCATTTTCATTAAATTCTATAAAGTCTTTAATTTCTTTATGTCTTTTTCATTGAGTAGAGCATTGTCAAGCTTCTATGTGTATGTGGGCTTTCTGTTGCTTTTGTTGTTATTGAAGACCATCTTTAGTCTGTGGTGATCTGATAAGATGCATGGGATTATTTTAATCTTCTTGTATCTGTTGAGGCCTGTTTTGTGACCAATTATATGGTCAATTTTGGAGAAGGTACCATGAGGTGCTAAGAAGGTATCTTCTTTTGCTTTAGGATGAAATGTTCTATAAATATATGTTTAGTCCATTTGTTTCATAACTTCTGTGAGTTTCATTGTGTCTCTGTTTACTTTGTGTTTCCATGTTCTTGACAGACCTACCAGAATTATACCAGACTTCTCACCAGAGACTATGAAAGCTAGAAGATCCTGGGCAGATGTCATACAGATCCTAAGAGAACACAAATGCCAGCCCACGCTACTATACCCAGCAAAACTCTCAATTACACTAGATGGAGAAAACAAGATATTCCATGACAAAACCAAATTTACACAGTATTTTTCCACAAATCCAGCCCTACAAAGGATAATAGATGGAAAACATCCATACAAGGAGGGAAACTACACCCTAGAAAAAACAAGAAAGTAATCTTTGTTCAACAAACACAAAAGAAGATAGCCACACAAAAATAATTCCATCTCTCTAACAGCAAAAGTAATGGGAAGTAACAATCACTTTTTCTTAATATCTCTTAACATCAATGGGCTCAATTCCCCCAAAAAAGACATAGACTAAAAGACTGAATGCGTAAACAGGACCCAGCAATTTGCTGCATACAGGAAATGTACCTCAGTGACAAAGACAGACACTACCTCAAGGTAAAAGTTTGGAAAACAATTTTCCAATCAAATGGTCCCAAGAAACAAGCAGGAGTAGTCATTCTAATACTGAATAAAATCAACCTTTAACCAAAAGTCATCAAAAAAGATAAGGACACTTCATACTGGTCAAAGAAAAAAATCTACCAAGATGAACTCTCAATTCTGAACATCTATGTACCAAATGCAAGGGCACCCACATTCATAAAAGAAACTTTACCTGTGCTCAAAGCACACATTGCACCCCACACAATAATAGTGGGAGATTTCAACACCCCACTCTCAGCAATGGACAAATCATTGAAACACAAACTAAACAGAGACACAGTGAAACTCACAGAAGTTATGAAACAAATGGACTTAAGAGATATTTATAGAACATTTCATCCTAAAGCAAAAGAAGATACCTTCTTCTCACCACCTCATGATACTGTCTCCAAAATTGACCATAAAATTAGTCACAAAACAGGCCTCAACAGATACAAGAAGATTGAAATAATTGCATGTATCCTATCAGATTACCATAGACTAAGGCTGGTCTTTAACACCAAGAAAAACAACGGAAAGCACATATAGACATGGAAGCTGAACAACGCTCTACACAATGATAACTTGGTCAAGGAAGAAATAACAAAAAAAAAATTGAAGACATTTTAGAATTTAATGAAAATGAAGACACATTATATCAAAACTTATGGGACACAATGAAATCAGTGCTAAGAGGAAAACTCATAGCTCTAAGTGCCTCCAAAAGGAAACGAGAGAGCTTACACTAGCAGCTTGACAGCACACCTGAAAGTTCTAAAACAAAAAGAAGCAAATACACCCAAGAGGAGTAGACAGCAGGAAATAATCAAACTCAGGGCTGAAATCAATCAAGTAGAAACAAAAATAACTATAGAAAGAATCAACAAAACCAGGGACTGGTTCTTTGAGAAAATCAACAAGATAGATAAATCCTTAGCTAGACTAACCAGAGGGCACAGAGACAGCATCCAAATTAATAAAATGAGAAACGAAAAGGAAGACATAACAACAGAAACTGGAAATTCAAAAAATCATCAGATCCTACTACAAAAGGTTATACTCAACAAAATTGGAAATCTGGATGAAGTGGACAATTTTCTAGACAGATACCAGGTGAAAAAGTTAAAATAGGATCAGATAAATCATCTAAACAGTCCCATAACCCCTAAAGAAACAGAAGCAGTCATTAATAGTCTCCCAACCAAAAGCAGCCCAGGACCAGATGTGTTTAGTGGAGAATTCTACCAGACCTTCAAAGAAGACCTAATACCAATACTCTTCAAACTCTTCCACAAAATAGAGACAGAAGCAACACTACCCAATTCATTCTATGAAGCCTCAGTTACACTGTGTATTTTCTCTTGGAGATGGAGTGGTTTCTGTCTAATCAGAAACTTGTAACCATTTCCTTTCATAGAATACCTCATAAGAGTTTTTTTTTTCTATTTCTATCATGTATAATGTTTCAAATAGACTTTAAAAACTGGTTGAGTGCATATTACTTTTAGCTTCAGAAGATATCATGTATATTTAAGAGGCATTTAACTATTAAGAATTATCTTGATGACTTTAAAAAAACAACATTTGAAATTTACACTTAACCATCTTTACCTGCAAGATATACATGTCTATTATATTCATGCTGTAAAATAGACTTCAAAATAAAAACTTATGTGTTCTAAGAAAAATTTTAGCATAACTAAAATATCTTCTACCAAACATATAATACATGAATATACACACATATATACATACATACATACATACATATATACATATTTTTACACATATAGATGTACCGACAATTTACGGATTTGTAAGAGCTCCAGAAAAGCTCTCAAAAATTCAGTTGTCATAATTAAACAAGGAATGTTCTGTGTCCAAATGATCTCTTCTGTTCCTACTGCACAAATATAAACATAGAAATAGAAAAGTAAAAACAAGGCTACATTCAGCTGCCACTTACATTCAGCACAAGCTTTGTCATCTTACTGCTTTCATAAATATGTTTGTCCAATAAAATCAATTCAACAATTTTTTTTAAAAAAAGAATAAAATTAAAGAAGAAAAAATCCTTTTTCATCATTGTGAGATGTGATTTTAATTCGAATCTTGCTTTTTCCCATGTGCTGGGGGTATTCAGGACTTGTAATGGAAGAACTAGATTCTGATGATGTCAAGTAGCCTTGGTTTCTGTTGCTTAGGTTCTTGTACTCACCATCTGATTGTCTCTGCTTTTAGTTGGTCTTGCTGTCTCTGACTGGATCCTGTCCCTCCTGTTATCCTGTGATCTTAGGTGTGTCAGCACTCCTGGTAGACCAGCTTACTCTGAAAGGGACTTATGTTAGGAGAGCTGTGCCACAGAGTTACTCTGTGGCGCAAGAGGAGACCGAAAACTCCATCAGGTTTTATAATTTCTCTAGAATTCTACACAAATTATTTTATGTTGCATTTTTCATACTGCTTATTTCTAGAAGTCAACGGCATGAAGAAACTCACAGGACTTTGAAGCTATTTATCATAGCTGAGTTTTCTTTTTCCCATTCCCATAAGAGTTTGACCTAGCATATATTCAAACACGTGGACTAGTGAAAGACTTCTGTACACTATTCTAATGAACATCATAATGTGGGATTATAAAGTTTTTCTTTAATGTATTATTTATCTACTTGCTTTATTATGTTTATGTATTTATTTATTTATTTCTATGTGTAGGGGGGTGAATGCACATGCCACAGTGCATGTGTGGAGGTCAGGGACAACTTGCAAGAGTTGGTTCTTTCCTTCCCCCATATGGGTCCTAGGAATCAAATCATGTCATCGGGCTTGGCAGCAAAGACTGACCCATCCCACTATCTTCACTCTTTTAAACCTCTGAATGGGAGATAAGTAGAGATGTCCCTCCACAGGTTACATTGATGCCATTTACCTCATTAACCAATATCATGTTTGCTAGAAAGGACTTGTGAAAACTGAAATTTCCCACACTCTATCCTGAAAAATACCTTCAAGTGTGGATGTTTATTCAGTTTTGAAAGAAATCACACCAAGACAATATGTCACACTTGCTTGTGCCCATATAGTTTTTCTCCAGTGTAAGTTTAGTCAGTCAAGGCTCAAAAAGGATAACAGGCTTTCTCACATAATCTGCATTGTAGAGGGAGTTTCTGTCATAAACAAAATTTCATGATGAAGGAAACTGCGAGTAGGGGGTTTGCCCATATTGATGGTAGCTACAAGGTATAGAAAGTTGTTGAGGCTAAGACAAAACATCAGACAAATGCAACTTATAAAAATGCTTATTTTATCTTGGTTTTAAGGAGAATCATTCATTGTAACAGGGAAGGCTTGAAGGCAAATGCTGGAGATGGGACAGTTCTGTCCTTTCTCGAGTTTTATTCAGTCTAGACCCCAGTTCTGAGATGGTACAATGAAATCCAAAGCAGGTTTTTCCTCATCAGCTAAATATCCCTAGAGAAGCCACAGAGATTTTTCCCATAAGTGATTTTCTTAGGTGATTACAAACCCAGTCAGATTGACAATGAAAATCAGTCACCACCAAGTCTACCTCTTATCAAGCTGACTCCCAGAAGCACCCTTTTAATTATAATGTTCTACCCCTGGCCCTAAAAGCTTTGTGGCTACCTCATAAAGCAAAAATAACCCATTCTAACTTCAAAAGTCCCCAATGTCTTAGTACTTTAAACACTTTAAAACTTCAAAGTCTCTTCTGAGACTGAAGGCAATCTTGGAACTGTGAGCCCTTGGGGGAAAGAAGTTATAAAACTCAAGATACAATGATATATATTAAACATTTACATTCCACACTGGGAATAGAGCATGGACAGACTGTGCCAAAAGCAAAGCCGAAACCTAGAAGGACAATCACCAAATCCTCAAGATCTGTGGCAGCACCTAGGGCTACTGGTGAAATCACCTGAGATTCATTAGCCTTGTGTAAACCTACTCCTCCATTTCTATTGCTGGTTCTACTGCCTGACTCCTCAGTAGACCAGCGATGGTCCTGACATCTTCTAGAGTCTTTGCTGCCACACAGGGCTCACATTCACAGCTTCCCAGCAACAATAATGAGGCTTCCTTTTGGGGAATTTGTATGTGCTATACATTGCCTTCCTTGTAGGAAATCAAACTGTGATGCATGTCACCTGACCTTATGAAGCACCTTATGAAGGATTATGTCACATTCTGTTGCTTAGCTTAACATGGAGACTGGCCCCCCTTCTAGCAGAACTATAATAGCCTGTGTCTTGATTGGTTGAACCAGAAAAAAATGTTTCTGTGGGCAATTATTTTAAGCAAGAGATCACTTCAGACTCTCTTTTCACAGAACTTCATATATTTACAAGTTGGAGTCTTCAGTGGGTGGGGTTATGTCCTCAATATCCTTCCTATTGTCCCAGTGCAAAATTCATGGTTTATTCTTAATTATGCTAGCCTTTTAAACAATTACAGTGTCCTCCACCATGATGCATTCCTTTTCTGAAATATTAACCTGCTACATGGTTTTCTCAATAAACTGTACAATTTTTCATCTTGTGTGTCTTTGTCTCTCTGTCTCTCTGTGTCTTTCTCTGTCTCTCTCTCTTTCTCTCCCTCTCTCCCTCTCTCTGTCTCTCTGTCTCTCTCTGTCTCTGTCTCTCTCTGTCTCTCTCTTTCTCTCTGTCTGTCTCTGTCTGTCTCTGTCTCTGTCTGTCTCTCTCTCTCTCTCTCTCTCTCTCTCTCTCTCTCTCTCTCTCTCTCTCTCTCTCTCTCTCTCCATCTCTGCCCCTCTCTCTGCAAGACAAGGTAAGTGGTGAGCAATGATCATAACACACTGAATTCAAATTTCCTTGTTCTAAAAAAAATATGTCCTTTAATTCAACCTCACATAAATTCTTTGGACATGGGCAGAACTCTAGTCTAGTTCCTCACAGACAACTCATTCCTTTCTGAAATCTAATGGACAGAGTCTTTATTTTATGAATTTCTATGGGCATTTTGACCTTCCATACTCTGAAAAATTGCCAGCTAAGCTTTGTTTATAGCACTATAGGGCTTCTCTAGCTCATATTCATACTCTTCTGCATAAAGTGAATTCGTTCATGTCTTTGCAAGGAACTGCACTGCAAGAAGGCTTTCCCACATTGCTTGCATCTGTAAGGTTTCTCTCCACCGTGAATCTTTTCATGATAACAAAGTGAACTACGGTAAGTGAAGGCCTTACCACATTGCTTGCATACATATGGTTTCTCTCCACTATGAACCATCTCATGGTCCTGAAGGGAGCTATGGAGAGTAAAGGCTTTACCACACTGACTACACACAAATGCTTTAAGTGTATTATGTGTTTGCTCATATCTCTGAACCTGACTCATAGAAGGAAAGGCTTTGCCACACTGCCTACATACATAGAGTTTCTTTCCACTGTGAATCCTTGCATGACATTGAAGGGAACTGGAAAAAGTAAACACTTTCCCACATGGCTTACATACATAAGGTTTCTCTCCAGTGTGAGTTCTTTCATGGCGTTGAAGAGAACTGTAAAAAGTAAATACTTTTCCACATTGCTTACATACACAAGGTTTCTCTCCATTGTGAATCTTTTCATGGTACTGAAGGTAACTGTTTTTAGAGAAAGCTTTCCCACATTGTTTACATACATAAGATTTTATTCCAGAGTGAGTTTGTTCATGCCGTTGAACCTCACTCAAGCATGAAAAGAGTTTCCCACAATGCTTAAATCCACAGGCTTTCTCCCCGCTAGGTATCTGTTCGTGTTTGTAAGGATCTGCACAATGTAAAGGCTTTCCCACACTGTTTACATCCATAGGGTTTCTCTCCAGTGTGGGTCCTTTCATGATGATAAAGAGAATTCTGTGTTCTGAAGGTTTTACCACATTACTTACATACATAGGGTTTCTCTCTATTGTGCGTCTTTTCATGGTGATAAAGGGAATTGTGTGTAGTAAACACTTTACCACATTGTTTACATACATAGGGCTTTTCTTCACTATGAATCCTTTCATGGCATCTCAAGTAATTGGAATGAGTGAATGCTTTCCCACAGTGCTTACAGTCATAGGGTTTCTCTCCACTATGGATCCTTTCATGATACCGAAGAACGCTGTGAACATAAAAGGCTTTATCACACTGCTTACACTCATAGGGTTTCTGTCCACTGTGAATTCATTCATGTCTTTGCAGGTATCTGTACAACATGAAGGATTTCCCACATTGCTTACATTTGTATGGTTTTTCTCCTGTGTGAATTTTCTCATGGCATCGGAGGGAAGTGTGTGTAGTGAAGGCTTTTCCACACTGCTTACATTCATATGGCTTCTCTCCAGTATGAATCCTTTCATGACATCTCAAGGAACCAGAATGAATAAATGTTCTCTCACAGTGCTTACAGACATATGGTCTCTCTTCATGATGCATCTTTTCATGGCATTCAAGGTCAGCAGGATTAGTAAAGTGTCTATCACATTGTTTACACACAAACAACTTCTCTCCGATATAAGAACTTGGATGAATAAAAAGTGAAGTAGAGTAGGGAAAGTCTTTAGAGCGCTCCTTGCACTTACACGGACCATCCCCTTTGTGTGTTCTCATTGGTCTTTCAACACCTGCAATGTTCCTGAATTCTTCCCTACGCTGTTTGCACACATCTAGTTTCTCTGAAGCATGAGTTCTTCCATGTATCTGGAAGAAATTATCAGTAAGAGCTTTTGCACACTGCTTAATTTCGCAACATTTCTCTTCAGGTTGGGTTTTCATATGCCTCAGAAGGCACTGGAGAAGACTCAAGTTGTTCCTACAGTCCTTACATTCATACAATCGCTTTGCATGTTTCTGACATTCATATGGTTTGTGTCCATTTTGAACCCTGATAGGCACATTTAAGGATGAATGACCATTGAAGACATTTCTACATATATTCCTTTCACATGGCTTGAATTCATGAGGAATATCTTTATACTTATGTATATTATTATGTATTATTATTATGTATACTTAGGATCAAGAATCCAGCTGAAATTTTTTACACATTGACTATCTTCTTTGTGTTCACAAAGACTCTTTCCCATTTGACTTCTGAAAAAGAAAAGTTTTATTATTATTTTCCAATAGAATAGTAATTTTAAACATGAATATATGAACATTCTACAGTATTGCTTCAGATAATTATTATCAATAGTGATGGTCCTAGAGACTTTTTCTTTTTCCTTTCATTTTGATTTTTTTAAGGTGCATAGGTCTTTTGAAACACAATATTAATCTGTGCCCCAATGGTGGTCAAGCCTAACCTTTTCCAACATTTGGGAGGTGAAGACAGAAGGATAAAGAAGTTAAGGCCAAGGTCAAGTTCATAATCAGTTTGAGGCTAAGCTAGACAATCCAAAAACCTATCACCAAAAAGACAATAAAAGGGATAGATGGATAGCTCAGCAATTGAGAGCATATACTGCTGTTCCATGGGACCTGAATTCAGTTCCTAGTGTTCATGTCAGGCTGCTCACAACAGCCTATACTCCAGGCCCAAGGGAACCTGGCAATCCTGGCTTCTGTGTACTCACATGGATATATTCATGCATTTATATGTAATCTGAAATAAAACAAGCATGGTGCTGGTGCACACCTTTAATCCCAGCACTTGGGAGGAGAGAGAGGAGAATCTCTGGGCTCAAGGCCAGACTGGTCTACAGAGCAACTTTCAGGACAGCCAGGGCTACAAAGAGAAACCCTGTCTCAAAATAAATTAATAAATATATAGATAGATGATACATAAATACATACATACATACAAAGATAATACATGAATAAATAAAATCAAATTAATCTTTAAAAGGTAAGTATCACAGAAACACTTTAATGCTATAGACATTTAAAATACAAAAATATGTTGAGTTGGAGGATTTTCTGAATATGGACCTATGTGAATTTTTGGAGACAGTTTTCTAAGACTACATTAATTGGGAGGGCGTTCAGACTATATACTTCTGGTCTTCCTGTGCCATTCCTAAAACACAGACCCAGAAAAATAACTGACTTAGTATAGAATTATGCAAATGTATGAAACTAAATAATTTCATAACAAAACACAGAATATGGTATATTGGCCAAATTTCTGTCTGTATATTTCACAATGCATGGGTGTGAACTAGTGAGCAAATCATACTTGGTTGCATCATAAGCGACCTCTTACCTATGGCTGCCAAGTTCCTGAATGCCTCCTACATTACATCTTTGTAGAGCTTCTTTTGAGAAGGACTCAGCAGTGCCCACTCCTCCATACTGAACTTTACAGCCACTTCCTCAAAGGTCATGGATTCCTAAAACATGCCACATATTTCCAAGAGAAGGGTAAGTGACAACATTGGTGATCAAAACTGAGATTATAAATCACATGATGCTGGCAACCTCCACAAAAAAAAAATTCTCGCATTAGATTGGAACCATATGGAACAAGGACAGTCAAATGGGATCACTTACTGTGTTGCTAGACAACCCTAGTAACTAGAAACTGAGCCTGCTACATTGCTTCCTGTTTTAAAAATATTTATTTGTGACTGGTAGTGGTAGTATACTCATTTAATTCAGCACTTAGTAGGCAGAGGCAGATGGATATCTGTGAGTTCAAGGCCAGCCTGGTCTACAGAGTGAGTTCCAGTACAGCTAGGGCTACACGCATACACACATATACATACACATACACACACACATACACACACATGTGCACACACACAAAACTTGTCTTGAAAAAACAAATTGATTAATTAATTGATTGAGTAATTAAATGTTTATCTGTAATTATGTGTATGTTTGTGCCTGTACTGGGGTGTGTGGAGATGAGTACAGATGCCCACAGAAGCCACACCCATAAGATTCACAAGAATTTCAGAGTGGTTGTGAGTAATCCATCATGTGTGCTAGGAACTGAATTCTGGCCATCTGAAAAAATTAGTATGAGTTGTTAATCACTCTACCATCTCTCCAGGCCCCTGTTAGGTGACTCTTAACAAACTCCCACTACTCACTACTTAACATACACAAGAATTAATACCAAATAGTCTCAAACTATCTCTTCTTATACATTCTTCTTATTCAAAAAATAAATAAACTATCTATTGGTTTATTCTGGAGTTTGGGGTACATACACCATAGTGTTTGTGTAGAGGTCCGAGAGCTAGTCATCCTTCCACAATGTGTGTCATCCAAGGCAGGTGTCTTTACCATTGAGCCATCTCTTTGGCTCAATTGAACCAGTCTTTTTCTTATAAATTCTTGAGGACAAACTCAAAACTATCGCAGAATCTGGTGCTGCTACTGGAATGGCCTGAATGAGCCTGTGAAAAGCAGCCTGCTCCTCCAACTTGAGTTAACAACATACTTTTGTTTAATAGATGTTTTCTCTCTAGATATTAGAAAGTTTTGGACATATCTAGCAAAAGGAGCTTACCTGGTGACAAAGTAATCTCAAGATAATGAATCCCTAAAGATCTGCTCTGAAAGATAATGCTTAGCCCTTCTTGAAGCAACTTTGTGTAGAGGAAAACAAAGGCATGCTCTGTGAAAGCACAGAGAAACAACTTTAGTAAGTCTGTATCTAAAATCTCAACTGCCAACCCTGTTTTAAACACCAAAAATGAATACAAATGAGAATTTACTATTCAAATAGAAAAACATTACTGCTCTTGTTGGAAAATGTAAAGGGCCAAGAAATAATGAGAATGTTTTTAGTAAGATCTCACTGTTCCCAACAAATTATCTCTTATATATACTTATAAAAGTATTTCCCAAAGTAGACCTTTGTCTAGTAAATCAAACCAAAATCCTTATTTAATCAAACAAAAGAAAACCTTTTGGGACTGGGGATGCATCTCAATGAAGCACTTGTGTCATGTGTAGAGCTATGGGTTCAATCCTCAACAAAAAACAGAAAATCACATGATAAGGGAAATGTAGAATATGGACTCAAGGATGCCTAATGTCGCCTTGTCTTTCCATTTGCATGTGTTAGGGTAGACCTCTGCTGAACTATTATGATGACCTTTTAAAAAATCCTTTCTCCCTTAAGCTTTATTTTATCAGGTTACTTTATCACAGCAACAGAAAAGGAAACTGGGATAGTCTCAGAGTCCATTGAATATCCTAACTCATGGTGGGTTTTTTGCTAGCATCACTTGTGAACAAAATGTCTGGTGTCTGCTGAATACCAACTGATAGTCAAATACTAAGTAGGTACATTACAACCTTTTCACTAATTAATTTATTTACTTTACATCCTGATCACAGCTTCCCCTCCCTCTTCTCCTCCCAGTCTCTCCCTCTCAAGTCCCTTCCTTCCATCCCCCTTTCCTTTCTCCTCAGAGATATCTCCCATGGATATCAATCGTCCTCAGGGAAGGGGAGGCCTCCCTTGGATATCACCCTCCCTTGCCATATCAAGAAGCTGTAGAAATAGCCACACATCTTCTCTTAGTGGGGCTAGACAAGACAGCCCAGTTAGGGGAAAGAGATTCAAAGGCAGACAATAGAGTCAGAGAGAGAGGCCTGTTCCAGTTGTTAGGGGACCCACATGAAGACCAAGCAGCACACCACAATTTAATCCTGACTCTACCTAGTGTTAGCCAAGTCCTGAAGGAGTCAGTGCTCAGTGCCAACACAGATGCCAAGCTAAAGCATTTATTCTTCTTTGCACCACTTGTTTTTCCAGACATTATAAACAGGTGGCACCGAATTACCTCATTAGCATGAATTCAGAAAGTGTAGGAGAAGAGCTTATGATAAAATGTAAGCTCCAAAAATTCTAAGAGTTTTAATTTCTCTATGGTAGAATCAAAGACAAAGGCAAATAATTTTGAATTTTTGTTATATACTTCATAAACTATCCACTGCTGTAACTCTTACCTGCAATAGGTACTCAAAGGTGTCTCCCAGACTGTTCTTCATAGACTTTCTAATTGTAGAGAGTTATATTTATTTAAATGTTTATTTGGACAGAGGGTGAGCCTGTAGCATCAAGCATATGTGGAGTCAAAGTATAACGTAGAGTTGGTTCTTGCCTTCCACCATGTAGGTACCCAAGGATGGGTAGCATGTGGCTACATCAGTAAGTAGCCACTTTATTTTACTTTATTTTATAAGATGTATGCTCAGTGACCTCAGACTTACTAGGTAGTTCTTGAACTTCTGATCCTCCTTCATTCCACCTCCAGACTACAGAGGTGACAGGTGTGCCGAAGCACATCCAGTGTACTGATCTTCTAACCCAGGGCTTCATGCATGCTAAGCAAGTACCCTGCCAACTGAGTTATACCCTCACAGTCTACCTCACAGAATCTCAATTCCCTAAATTTTATTTTATCGGTTTACTACACTGTATTTGAAAATAAACATTTGGAGCTGCTGAATATTACTTAGGTGTTAAAATTCTTCTAAACTCTTACCCACCCAATCTATTTCTATTCCCAAGTATACTGGCTGGTTTTGTGTGTCAACTTGACACAGGCTGGAGTTATCACAGAGAAGGGAGTTTCAGTTGGGGAAATGCCTCCATGAGATCCAGCTGTGGTGCATTTTCTCAATTAGTGATCCAGGGGGTAGGGCCCCTTGTGGGTGGTGCCATCCCTGGTCTGGAAGTCTTGGGTTCTATAAGAAAGCAGGCTGAGCAAGCCAGGAGAAGCAAACCAGTAAAGAACATCTCTCCATGGCCTCTGCATCAGCTCCTGCTTCCTGACCTGCTTGAGTTCCAGTCCTGACTTCCTTTGGTGATGAGCAGCAATGTGGAAGTGTAAGCTGAATAAACCCATTCCTCCCCAACTTGCATCTTGGTCATGATGTTTGTGCAGGAATAGAAACCCTGACTAAGACACCAAGAAACAGCCTAGTGCAAACAAATGCCTGTCGTTTTAGATGATCTCTTTTTCAAACCTAAATCCAGACCGCACACACATATTTTCTAGATTACCAATTTTGCCTAAAAATATGAATAGTTTAACTGACTAGTAACAAATAACATTTCTTTTGAGGGTGGATGAAAATCTCAGTCTTGGAAGCATAGAAACTTCAGGAAAGTCTCCTTAACAAGTTTCCAAACCTGATGTGTTGGAAAATGTTTATAATCTGAGGCAAGAGCATTGTCACAAAGTCATTCTGGAGTAGACAGTAAGTCCCAGACCACTCTGTTTACCACACTATATTTGAAAATAAACATTTGGAGCTGCTGAATATTACTTAAGTGTTAAAATTCTTCTAAACTCTTACCCACACAGCTCCTTTTTTGACAGCCTGCGAAGAGGCTGATCTCAAGGGATAACACTCTAGTCTAGAGTCTAATTTTGCTTCCCTATTTTTGATCTTTCCTAAAAAGTAAAGACCTCTTGACAGGCCATACCCAAAGACCTTGAGGACTACTATTTCAATATGTTCAGACAAAGTCGGGCCCTACCTTAGTCACCATTTCTTTTTTAAAAGAGCAATGTGTAGGAGCTGGAGTGAGAATTCCAGTGTTTAAGAGCACTGTATGCTCTTCCAGAGGACCCAAGTTCAGCTTTCAGCACCTGCATTCTTGTGCACATACCCACACACATATACTCATGAATAAGAATAAATCTTTTAATGAAAATATAGACAAGAAGAAGTAAGAAAGGAATGCTGCATAGATAAGGCTCTTGGAATAACAACTAAAAACTCAGAAAACTAAACATTTTCCTCATTCAATTTCAACCACATGCAAATGTTTATGAATCCTATTTTCAGTGTCTCATTACCAAGGACTCCACTTCCTATAAGAAAGCATAGACACCTCCAGCATGGGGTCCCAGGAAGAGACAAAGGTCTTCCATGACTTCCTTTGCTGACTCAACACTTCTCTTCACTTGAAGTTCCTGGAAATACATTTCTGATCCCCAGTGAAAATCATCAACCTTGTCAGTAAGCACGTTTACCCACTTAGGCACTTCACTGTCCCCACTAACTTTCCATGTGTGTGTGTGTGTGTGTGTGTGTGTGTGTGTGAGAGAGAGAGAGAGAGAGAGAGAGAGAGAGAGAGAGAGAGAGAGAGAGAGAGAGAGAATGACTCCAGACATGCCAGGTTAGCTAGCTCAACAGCTTCAGATCTGTCTTCACCTTTCATCTTATCACAGGAACACTGGGATTACAGGTGTACACTACCACACTTGACTTTTACACAACTTCAAGGAATTCAAACTTAGATCCTTACATTTGCAATGGCAATTTCATTATGTTTATATATATATATGTATATATACATATATACATATATATAGTGTTTAAATTTTTCAGTAATACTGAACCTCAGATTCAGTGTTTATAATATGGAAGGAAGGAAGATTGTAAGACAGAGATTACAAGTAAACCAATCAGACACGGTAGCCAACTCTTCTAACACTAGCACTCAGGAGGACTGCCACAAGATTGAGGGCAAATTGATCCAGAAATCAAATTACATAGAAAACTCCTCTCAAAAATATAAAAGAAAAGCATTAGTACCTATTTCTTCAGACAGTAAAGATGTCAAACATTTTAATGACTTCTTGTGGTGGAGTATACGTGTAATACTAGCTCTCTAGAGGCAAAGGCAGAAGGATCACATGTTCAAAGTCGTCCTGAGGCAGGCAAGACTAGGATATAGTTTAGCAGCATGGGACTTCCTTGGCTGGGGCTATGTATACAACACTTCTTCTAATAATGAACATGACAACCTATACATCGTTACCTGTACAGACTCTATACATCTCATTAAACAATGTACCGGCAACCTATCTACAGTAGCTTAGGGCCCCTATCTACAATGAGATACATAGATGCCTGCTTTAAACAATGGAAACAAGTTATTCTCTTCAGCTGAAGAAAGGTTCTATATTTCTACCCTAGCTTTCCCCTTGGAAATGACACAGGGGCCAATATATTCACTCCAAAAAACTTGGTCACTATGGGTATCTTGGGTCACCATTGTTTGACAATTCTAAAACCCAGGGCTAAAAGAAACAGAAAGTTTATTTTGAGGATATGACAACCATAAAACTTTCAAGATAGAACCTCCAGCCAAAGATATTTTGATAAGATGCCTGTAGTTGGGGCTGGTGAGATGGCTCAGCAGTTAAGAGTACTGGCAGTTCTTCCAGAGGACCTACATAGTGGCTCACAACTATCTATACCTCTAGTTGCAGGTGATCTGTTGCTCTCTCTGGCCTCCACTGCTACCACATAGTCACATAACACAAACACATACATGTAGACAAAACATCTATCCATATAAAATCAAAGGAAAGAAATATGGTTGTAGTTAAAGAAACTAAAATGCACAAAGATGTTTTCCATGAGCTTGTCAGGTCTGCTTTCCTACCATATGAGGAGAAAAAGGCTTTTTTAAAAAAATGTTTAGCTGGGCAGTGGTGGTCCCAGCACTTGGGAGGCAGAGGCAGGCGGATTTCTGAGTTAGAGGCCAGCCTAGTCTACAGAGTGAGTTCCAGGACAGCCAGGGCTACACAGAGAAACCCTGTCCCGAAAAAAGAAAAAAACAAGAACAAAAAAAAATTATTTATTAGCCTATGGAAAATGACAGCTATAGAAAGGAATATGAATCAAATGCTGTTTTTGTACAAATGGCTGATAATGGTGTCTTAAATTATAACAGAAAGACTATCTGGGCATGTGGAGAGATCTGGAAAATGGAGGATTGGCAGGTCCTTTGCCATGATTTGAATATATCTAGTCCCTTGTGAAAATAAGCTGGAAAAGTAACACCCACTAGGACATTTTACGTGAGCAAGAAGGATGGCTCCATGGGTATAAAGCACCTACTATCAAACCTGAGGATATAGGTTCAGTCTCTAAGATTCACAAGGTAGAAAGAAAGAACCGACTCCTGCAAGTTGTCCTCCAACCTCCAGACACATCACAGTGTGCCTACACACACACACATACAGATTCAATGAGGAAATAATGTAAGAGTAATTTTTAGTCAAAGGAGGGGCCAGGGTGATAACTACAAGAGGATTTCAACTCAACCTTCCATAAACTAGGAACTAGGTTCCTGTCATGCATGAGTTACCTATAAGGGATCTGCCATAATAACTAATGGAACTGTGTCTCCTGAACTGCACACAGTCTTCTTTATGGTTATTAAATTAGTGCACGGAGTGATGGGAATTCCGACGCTTTCATACACACTCTGCTTTAGTTGATTCTCCTGCCTCACTTTCCTCTCCTGCGCCATCATAACTGGTCTCCCCTTTCACTTTCATGTCTCCTGTACTCTATGGCTCGTTTTGCTTGCCTTCCTCATCCCAACCTGCCATGGTCTGGTTTCTAGCTCCATGACCTGTAACCCATGCTGACACCAACACACAAACACATTTACAAAAACCTCAAGTTTGAATCTGCATATGAGAGAGGAAATGTGATATTTGCTAGAGTCTGGGATGCCTCGATATAATAATTTCCAGGCCCATCCATTTGTCCTGCAAATTTCAAATTTTCATTTATCTTTATGGTGGATTAAAACTACATTATACAGTGGAGTGTATGCCTTATTTTTTAATCCATTTAATCTGTTGACACACTGACTCCATTTCTTTGCTACTATGAATAAAGCACCAATAAACAGAGATGTCAGCAAGAAGACCATAAGAAGATGGCTTTCTTCATCTTGGTCCACAATCTTCAATATAGGAGAAAATAGACTGATACAACTATGGAAACCCATACAGAGAAAACAAAGCTGTGAACAAGAGTCGCTGCTCTACGTGTTACACAACTTCGGCACAATCCAATCTGCTCACAACTTCAGCACAATCCAATCTGCTCACAACTTCAGCACAATCCAATCTGCTCTGGGCAGAACGTTGGCTGGCTGAAACCTAACAGCCACCAAGAGATGAACAGGACAAGGATCTATGCTGAGCTCAGCCCCGCCCCCAGGGACAGCACTGAACAGTCTACACCCCCCGGGAGGCGGGGTGCTAAGGATGTTAGTAACCTGACAACACATTATCCTTCCTGCCTCCTGGACTCCATCCAACACCTACTATTTCCGACTTCCGGCTTGTCCCAGGTCCTCCTCAGAGTATCAGTGACCCAAACAGGTCACAGCAAAGTAGAGGCTTTGTAGCTTGGAGTCTCTGAGCTGTGTACACTGGGTCTGGATAATGGCAATGTAAAGAGAAAAGGGGAAGGGGGCTTATCTCGATTTACAGTGAGGTTCCTCCTCCTGCAGATGCAGGACTGGATGATTTGCACAGCTCTGGCACCTCTAATTCACTAACGATTCAAGACCCTCCCTCTGAACCCTGAAAGATTTCAGAAAAGTTCCCGCACAAATAACAGATCAGAGCATCAGCACCTTAGTAAGCTATTCCGGGGCATTTTCAACTGGTGCAGAACTCTCTCTCGTACTGAGAATTAATAGAATTTAAACAGAACTGGCCCCTGGCTCTCCAGAGAGGACACTGATTTCCCTCTCTTTACTGGCCTTCCAGCTTTCTACTGGAAACAGGTCAGAAGTTTGCTCAGGGAATTCCTTACTCTACGACTCCTTAAGACAATGTCTGATGTTGTAACTTTATTTGGATTAAAATATTTTCTTCTGGAGGAAGGATCACAAGACTCAGGAAGTAAAGGTGACATAAATGAAACGTACAAGGTGTCTGAGGGTGAGAATGTTTAGGTGTCTGAAGAAGGTATCAGATCTAGAGCCATAGTTACAAAAAGTTATGAGCCATCCAGCTGGGATGCTGGAAAGGAGACTCGGGTCCTCAGCAAGAATGCATGCACTGTTAACTGCTGAGACCTCTCTCCATATCCTAATTAAAATTCCTAAACAAAAGAAGGCAACAGAATCAGGAACTCAAGGCCAGCTTCAGTTACAGCAGAGTTCAAAGCTTACCTAGGCTAAGTGAGAATGTGTTGCATGCCCCACTCTTACATACACAAAATAAATACATAAATAAAACTGTAAACAAAAATGCATTTTCACACTTAGAAATTAGGAATTGGAACATCCTAGGTGGACTGAGAGCTGGAGAGATGGATCAGCAGTTAAGGGTGCTTGCTCCTCTTGAGAGGCACCTGCGTTTAGTTCTCAGCATGCTTGTAAAGTGTGTCTGAAGCACCTCTAACTCCAGCTCCAGGGGATCTGACACCAGACACCCTCTTTCGTTTTCTAAGGGCACCTGCACACATGTGTAAGTGCATATTCACCCTCCCCCCTCATGCATAAATTTTAAAAAGTAAGCTAAGAGAGACTTGCATCCATTTTTCTCTCTTGCTGAAGCCTTCCATCACATGAGGCTCATTCTTTTTAACCTCCTCCAAAACAGCAGGGTGTTATCATGGAGTCAGTGATGTTGCCCACCAAACCTTAAACCAAAAACCTTGATCTTGGAGTTTAGAACTTTAACAAAAGCAAGTAATCTGCTTTATAAATTAGCCAGTCTTCATTATAGAAACAAACAAAACAAAACAAAACAAACAAAAACGAATGAAGAACAGCAGATATACAACTCTGAGTACATGGGAGGCAAGGAGTTGTTGGAGGTTTGAGGGGATATTTTTTCATTGACAAGCCAAGGAATTAGGAAACATTGACTGGCATAGCCAGGACATACACAGCAATCAGCGAGTATAGTGCTTCCAGATCTGACAACCTCCTCATTACTGTAAGTGAGGAAGCCACAACAAAAGCCATAACTGTACACCAGGGCAGCAAGCAGATGAGGATAAACGCTCACAAGAAAACGTTTTTATTATGAGCGACATACAAATAGAAGCCAGCTATTATCTTAACATGCAAAATGGTCAAAACACAGTCAAAAAAATGAAGGACGGGGACCAGTACCTTGGGGAACTGTGAGAGGCTCCAGGAGAAAGGACAGGGGGCCTTTTTACTCAAGTGTGGTTTTTGTTCCCTGGATTGTTCTTGGATGTGGTTTTAGGCCTCCTGTGACAAACATTTACATTCAATTTATAAGACACTCATTCTTGCTGGGTGTCAGAACCGAGTCTGATGGAAGGATGTGCTGATTGCTGTCCTCAGTGCACACTGGATCTGGATTGTAGCCCTTTGCCTTTCTGTTGTGCTTTCCTGAAAATAATCTATAGTATGTGTCAGGCTATCATGTGAGAGTTGGTCTGTCCTGAGAAAGCTCTGGAAAAGGCTGCTCTGCTGATATTTAGAATCTTACTGATGTTTGTTTACTTGTTTTTCTGAACTCAACAAACCTTCTTTGGATCATCGCTTTCTTTGTTACATTCCTGAATAAAAGTGGACTGAAACCGAAATAAAGTTATCTACAGCATCAGACTGTAGTTTGCCCCATTCTTTCAGGTCCTTAGATCTCAGGTCCAGTAGAGAAGATTTGCACAGGTCAACTGAAAGTCAGCAAAAATTAATAACTTATCATCCTCCTACCTCTTGCAGGGTAGCAGTTTCCTCCTAAATTGAAATGTTCCATCCTACAGGGAAGCTCCTTAAGCCCAAAGCATGTCAAACAGCTTCAGGGAGTCCATGAAACTGTTCAGACTCACAGGGCCCTGCTTCCCAAAAGTAAACCATAAGCCTTCAGAGAATCATTCTCAGACAAGCCAAAACGAAGACTGTAAGGCCAGACCAGGCAACCACCAGGAAGAGGCAGAAACTAGTGGGGCTGCCTGGAAGAGTCATGTGGAAGGCAGGGATATTCTCCAACCTGGTGAGCTGCCCACAGGCTGCATAGTGTGCCGGGGTTCCCAGTTTTTGTGAGTTCTCATTCATGCTGTGGTGGCCTGTGGTTATACAGCTGTCTTTGAATCATATCTTATAAGACACAGAGCAACTGCGACACAGGTGGCAGGCAACCTGACACCTAGAACAGCAGTCACAGGTTACAGAACATAAGCCACCTTCTCACTTTTGCCTTGGTTGGATACCTTGTTCAGACTTCATGCTCTGATTGGCTGGAAATCTTGGATCCACACTCTTCAAACAATGGGACACCTAAGCTGGGAGAGATAAGAAAACTGTGGAAACCTTCATAGCTGCTCCTACTGTCAGGATGACCCATACTCAAACTCGCTGGTGCTGGTAGCTCTTCTTTACCTCAACTCCTGAACCCAATAGGAAACAAAGATGTGCTGAGCAGTTTAGGATCTCCACACAATGACAGCAAAAGGAAAAGATTCTGGTTGTTTTAGAAAGTTTCTACTGAGCCTCCTGAAAGCCCAGTTCTCTTGAACCAGAGCCCTGATAGCCTGGGACCAAAATAGCAGCTCGATGGCTAAGCTCTGAAGAAGAAGAAGAAGAAGAAGAAGAAGAAGA
>NW_022196910.1:4714544-4741066 GCF_008632895.1 Mastomys coucha | reverse complement strand
AGAGGAGGAGGAGGGAGAGGAGGAGGGAAGAGGGAGAAGAGGAGGGAGAAGAGGAGGGAGAGGGAGAGGAGGAGGAAGGAGAAGAGAAGGAGGAGAGAGAAGAGGAGAGAGAAGAGGAGGAGAAGGGAGAGGAGGAGGAAGGAGGAGAGAGGAGGGAGAAGAGGAGGAGGGGGAGAGGAGGAAGAGGAAAGAGAGGAGGAGGGAGAGGAGGAAGAGGGAGAGGAGGAGGAGGAGGAAAGCCATGTCTTAAATGGAGTGCTTTTGAAATGAGATTCCAGCCATAAGCCCTTCACAACCCTGTTTGCTTCCACTCCTGGCCAGAGGAGGGGAGGGTTCTAAGTGGGGATGGTTTTTCCATTGCAAGAACATCTTGGCAATGAATACCATCAAGTTACGCCATGCAACAAACTTCATACAAGAGATTTACTGCGGAGAGGAGCAAAAACATGTCTGCCACTGACCAGGAAGAGAGAGCAGAGGGCTGGGCAGAAAGGAAGGCTTTTATACGGTTTTGGGAGCATGTTCAGTGAGCTTGGTGGTAAAGTATGGAAGGATAGGAAACATCATTTGTCCATTAAACTTGAGCCAAGGGTGGTAATAGTGATTTCCAAGTCTCTGAGCTCAAGGTCAAGCCAGGCTCAGGATGTTTTTCTTTTGAGCTGTGTCTTGGGCTTGAGATCAAGGGTCAGTGTGTTCTTTCCTTGGCCCTTTTACTCTACAGTGGTGGCTAGGGGAGAGGAAAATGTGGCCTCACATAGCCCAAGATGGACTCTTATTGTCTGTATACAACTTCTGATCCTCCTGCATCCATCCTCCAAGTGCTAGAACAATTGTGCATTACAATGACTAAACAGCAAATAAATGGGTTCATTGGTTCCACTGTTACTGATGATGTCTGTGATAGGCTAATCAGGTCTTTGGCATCTTGCTCAAAGAATTTAAGAAGGGCTAAAGCTTGAGCCTGGGGAGATGGCTCAAGGGTTAAGAGGGCTTATTGCTCTTTCTTGAGAACTGACTTTGATTCCCAGCACCCAGGTCTGGAGGCTGACAAACTGCCTGTAACTCCAACTCCAGACAATCAGTCAGCTTCTGGACATATAGTCACCAGATAACATGAAAAGTGTTTAATAAAAGAAGGCCTAGGGCTGTGAGCAATAGACGGCACAAAAGCAGAAAATGAGATAGCTTTAGCAATGGAAGAGAAGCAGCAAACTAAATTCGTGCTGTTACTCCTGCCATCTTTTGGTCCAGGGCCCACTACTACAATCCAGTCGAGCTCCGCGCTTTAGCTCTGTAGTCACCTAGTCCAGCAGACAGGTGACGCTCCACAGAGGCGGAGGCAGCCCGTGGTTCCAAGTGTGCTGCGGCGGTTGAATTCGAGTTCTAAACCGGGAGAGGAACAAGGGCTTCTGGGAATTGTGGCCAGTGGCCAGTGCGCACGACCTGGTTAGTGCTGCGGTTGCAACTGTCCTACACCCTGGATCCCGGCCTTGAAAGCTGAGACTCACTCCTCCGGGAGAGGAGAGAGGAAGTAGCTACAAGACCCCAAGTCTGACAGGGAACGGTGTAGGGCCATAGCCAGCCACATGAGATTTGGGTAGATCTGTTATGAGGAGTTTCTGTTGACTACTGTGAGGTCATTTCACACAGCACCCTGTGGTGATTGTGGCATAACGTTAAACTGGGTTTGAATTTGAAAGACTGGTAAGGTAACCACAAAGACTTTTTGTCCGTTGCCAAGTAGGATACCAGATGTACAGCTATCTATGCTGTACTAGATTCTAGTATTCTAGTATTCTAGTACTGCAGCTATTTAAAGATACTTTGGTCTCTAGTGAAGATGTAGGTGAAAGTTAAGTTTCCTGGTAGACATAGATTTCCACACTGGTAAGTCTTCTCATTAGAAAATTTAGAACATACAATGGCTCAAAGAATGTCAAGAGAAAACAGTTAACAATCAAGTCGAGCTGTTAAGGACCAGCCGTTTTTGAACCAGATCATCTGAAATGAACTAAAAAAAAAAAAAATTAACTCAAAGTTCTTAAGAAATGCAGGTTTAGGCTAACCCACCCACCCAAAATAATTACAACATAGTCATTGAAAATTAGAATGGAAGGAAGAAAGAAATCTCAGTTTCAGATATCTCTAATTTGGATAGTTACTAAATAACTTGTTTTATCTGTAAGAAGCAGGAACTACCCTTTATTGAATAGAATCCAAGAAAGCCTGCCCAGATACATATATTTCTCCATTACTAGGTAAGACTGGAGACTTCATTGGAGTCATGGTGTTCACCAATTACAGCACTCTCAACCGGGCTCAACTAACCTTTGAGTATCTACACACAAATTCAACTACTCATGAATTTTTGTTTGGTGCTCTCGCCGAACTGGTTGATAATGCGAGAGATGCTGATGCCACCCGGATGGATATTTATGCTGAAAGGCGAGAGGACCTTCAAGGAGGATTCATGCTTTGTTTTCTGGATAATGGAGTAGGAATGGATCCAAACGATGCCATCAGTGTGATCCAATTTGGGAAATCAGCCAAACGAACACCAGAGTCCATGCAGATTGGGCGGTACGGGAATGGGCTAAAATCAGGCTCAATGCGTATTGGGAAGGATTTTATCCTCTTCACTAAGAAAGAAGACACCATGAGCTGCCTCTTCCTGTCTCGAACCTTTCATGAGGAAGAAGGCATTGATGAAGTGATAGTCCCTTTGCCTACTTGGAATACTCAGACAAGAGAACCTGTCACAGACAACATGGAGAAGTTTGCCATCGAGACAGAACTCATCTACAAGTATTCTCCCTTCCACACTGAAGAAGAAGTGATGAGCCAGTTTACAAAGATTTCTGGGACTAGTGGAACCCTGGTGATCATTTTCAATCTCAAACTCATGGACAATGGAGAACCCGAACTGGACATAACCTCAAATCCAAAAGATATCCAGATGGCAGAGATCTCCCAAGAAGGCATGAAGCCAGAGCGGCACTCCTTCTGTGCTTATGCTGCTGTGCTATATATTGATCCTCGGATGAAGATTTTTATTCATGGGCACAAGGTGCAGACCAAAAAGCTCTCCTGCTGCCTGTATAAGCCCAGGAAGTACACATTCATGTCAAGCCGTTTTAAGACCAGGGCAGAAGAAGAGGTGAAGAAGGCAGACCAGGTAGTATGGCTCGCTGAAGAGAAGGCACGGGAAGCAGAGAGCAAAGCCCGTGCATTAGAAATACACATAGGTGGAGACATCACCAGGGACTCCAGGGTGATGTTGCGTCAGGTCCAGAATATAGCCATCACTCTCCGAAGAGAAGCTGATGTCAAGAAAAGGATCAGAGACGCTAAGCAGCAAGCACTCAAAGAGCCTAAGGAACTGAGTTTTGTTTTTGGTGTCAACATTGAACACCGTGACCGTGATGGCATGTTTATCTACAACTGCAGCCGCCTGATCAAGATGTATGAGAAAGTGGGCCCACAGCTGGAAAAGGGTATGGTATGTGGTGGGGTTGTTGGAGTCATTGATGTGCCCTACTTGGTCCTGGAACCTACACACAACAAGCAAGACTTTACTGATGCCATAGAGTACCGCCACCTTCTGCGGGCAATGGGGGAGCACCTGGCACAGTACTGGAAGGATATAGCCATTGCCCAGCATGGGATTATTAAGTTCTGGGATGAGTTTGGCTACCTTTCAGCTAACTGGAACAAATCCCCATCTGATGAGCCGCATTTCAAACGCAAGAGGGCTATGCAAGTCCCAACCACTATACAGTGTGATTTGTGTCTAAAGTGGAGAACCCTCCCCTTCCAGTTAAGTGCTATAGAAGGTTACCCAGACAACTGGGTTTGTTCCATGAACCCCGATCCTGAACAAGACCAGTGTGAGGCTTTTGAACTGAAGCAGAAGATTCCTCTGGGAGTATTTAAAAAGGTCCCAAAGACACAAGAAGAAAAGCAGAAGCAGCTGACAGAGAAAATTCGCCAACAGCAGAAGAAGCTTAAGGCCCTTAAGAAAGTCAAGCCTATCCGTTCGCAAAGTGACCTAAAAAAATTACCCTTGGAAGTGACTGCCAGACCTTTCTCCAAATATCCTGGCCATAGATTTCAGGGTCCTCAGCCATCTTTCCGTGCAGTGAAAAAGAATGCCCGAAGAAGACCCCAGTCCATGCATGCTCCTAGACCATTCAGACAGCTCCAAAAGTCTTCTATCATCTGCACCAATCCAAAATCTCCTGCTCTGGCAGCTCAAACAGAGGTTGTGCAGCTCGAGTCACCTGAGATACCCCAAAAGCCAATGAGCCCCCTGGTCAAAATTATACCCCAACCCACACCTCTGGTACCATCCCTGTCACCATCTGTAGTCCCCAACTCCAACAGCCTTGGGAAGGTTAAAACCCCCAAAGCCATGAACACTCCAGTGGCCGAAATACCAGGTCTGCCTGTTAATCCCTCACTGGCAAAGTGTGATCGTAAGCGGAGTCTTGAGGTCTCTGATGAAGTAGAAGATAAAGATAGGAGGAAGGGGTGCAAACGGGGCATGTTTACTATGAAGGAAGAAAATATTCAAACAAATGAGCTCTCAGACAATGCTGAGGAAGAGAATCCAGCTGACCTCAAGATGGCTCAGAAAGATAAAGGGCTGTATGTGGAGGTACAAGTGAAAGGAGAGTGCTACAAGGGCCATGTCACAGCTGTGGAGGTGGGTGATAATGTGGTATGGTGGAAGGTCAAGTTTGAGGATGTGCCTAAAGATAGCACACCAAGAGACTGCTGGGTGGAAAAGGGCAGTGAAAATGTATGGCTGATGAAGCCCTCTCCTGAGTACCAGAGCACTGATGAACAGCAAGAGGCTATAATGGGGGAGGAGAACACTGTGACCCAGCAGGCCTTGGCACTGCAGGAGGCCTCCATCTCTGACTGCTTCTGCACTGAACCCGACACTACTGCCCCAACGGCCAACCACAAGACCATTGACCTCTTGGTCCAAATTCTCTGGAATTGCCTACGTTATTTCATGCCTCTGAGCTTTCCCATATCCAAGAAGGAGCTAGGTGCTATGAATTCAGAAGAACTGTTGTCTCTTCCTCTGAAAGAGTGCTTCAAGCAATATGAAATCGGACTTCAGAATCTCTGCCATTCCTACCAAAGCTGCGCTGACTCACAAGCCAAGGCCTCTGAGGAAAGCCTGCGCATCTCCCAGAAAAAACTCCAGGAAACAGAGTATAAACTCCAGAAGCTGAGGACCAATATCCGGGCACTCCTGCAAAAGGCTCAAGAAGACATAAACATCAGTGCAGATGATGAGCTAGATGCCTACATTGAGAATCTCGTCAGCAGCGATGACTGAAGGACATCAAAGCAGAGCAGCTCCCCTCCTCAGCACTTCCACAGCCTCTGTGGAGGGAAGTTCCATTCATGTATTTTGGGAGGGAAAGACACTCTGATTCTTTGAATCTCCCTCCCTGAATTTATAAATATTTTAAAAGATTTATTTTGCTTTTCATTTGTGTATGTGTGCATGTCCATCCTTAATGCATTGACCTCACAGGCCAAAGAACTAAAGTTATGAGAGGTCCTGAGCTGTCTGGTGGAGGTGGAGGAATCTATACTCAGGTCCTCTGTGTTAACAAGAATCACTTTTTTTTTAAGGTTTATTTATTTTATTTATTTGAGTACACAGTTGCTGTCTTCAGACACATACCAGAAGAGGGCTTCAGATCCCATTACAAGATGGTTGTGAGCCACCATGTGGTTGCTGGGAATTGAACTCATCACCTCTGAAAGGGCAGTCAGTGCTCTTAATCTCTGGGCCATCTCTCCAGCCCCAACAATAATAACTCTTAACTACTGAACCATTTCTCCTGCCTCCAGATATTTGTTGTTTTGTTTTGTTGTTTAAAGAGACCATACTTCTTTTTTGTGGCCTAAGCAAATACCAAAAACCTTTGCGCATTTTTGGTTGCAAAATCTGAACCATTCAGCTCACAAAGGGAAATGAAGTTGGAAAGACTCTGTAGTGCAAGCGTGGTTTTTCTCCTAGAGGTTTAATGGGGGGACATTTGATATATGGAAGTGATAAAATGCCCAGGCCTGTCTGGCCCTAGGGACTCAGACCTGGTTGGGGGAGGAGGGTCTAAGGGGGTTGAAGCAGGCAGAAAGACACTTCCCGATGTCCTGCTCTTTGATCAGGAGTATGAGGGTCTACAGGCCACCCAGGTAGCTACCAAGGTCCAGATGAATGGTACAGCTTGATGAATGGATGGTTCTTGCCATCCTAACACCTCATGCATCACTCAATTTCCTGTTAAAGAACTGATTTCCTGAGACTACTACGGACTCTAGGTGCAGAAGAAGACAACTCTGACTATCTAGATCACTGGCCTGGGTGGCACTGCAAGAATTTCTCTGAAAAGGTTCAACTGTGAAGGAGCCCTGTAGAGGAGGAGGCTACATTTATGGCCGCCTCAGGGAGACTCCTCCCATTGAAAGCCATTGCTGCTACCTTTCTAAATCTTTCTCTGTTAGGCCCCACAGGGCTCTAACACACCCCTGCTCTGGAGCAGTGAGGAGCATATCAACCCTCCACTCCCTGCCTAGGCACAACCTCAGACAACCAATCAGGGTCAAAACAAGGACAAAGGCTCCTAAGTTTTGTCTAATGGTTCCAACCCCTCAGCTTGTCTCGTTCCTATTCAAAGCTACTAAAAAGACAGGAATATGACCTGAAGATGGGGACGTAGTGATGGGGAGACCCTGACCCCAGAAGCCTTAAGTGTTTCCCTACTTATGCACACATGGCTTAAAAATGCCTGTTGAGTTCTGGGCTTCTGCTGTGTGTGGTGTGTATAGGAGAGAAGGAGGGAGACTATACTTGGGGCGGGGGGGACTTTTTGAGGAGAATGCCATTCAGAAGTAGTCTTTTCTCAAGCTTTCTCCAAAAAGAAAGGTTTCCCTGAGCTGATGAACATGTTTTGCTCCCCAAATATCCCCCTTTGTTGATCCCACCTAAGCAGGGTGTGGTGGTCTGTTTTTGTTCTGAGACATACTACATTTTAAAGGATTTTTATATGGATGTGCTCTGTGTGTGTGTGTGTGTGTATGTGTATGCACATGCACACCTATAGAGACACCAATCCACGCACAAAACTTTCAACCCAAAATTAATCCTGTCTACAAGAAATGCACCCACAGGGAAGAGAGCAAAGACTAAAGAAATGGCCAATTAATATCCAGCCCAACTTGAGACCCATGACATGGGTGAGCAGCAATCCCTGACACTATTAATGATAATTTATTATGCCTGCAGACAGGAGCAAGTTGTCCTTTGAGAGGCTTCACACAACAGCTCACTCAGACAGATACAGACACCCACAGTCAGACAGTAGATGGAGCTGGGGACTCTTATGGGAGAATAGGAGGAAGGATTGTGGGGCAAAGGGGATAGGAATATCACAGAAAGACCAACAGAAGCAACTAACCAACTTGGACCCTTGGGAATCTCAGAGTCTGAACCACCAATCAAAGAATATATGTGGGCTGGACCTGGGCCAACCCCAACACATATGTAGCAGAAGTGCAGTTTGGTCTTCATGAGCATCCCCAACAACTGGAGCAGGGGCTGTCCCTGAATCTGTTGCCTGCCTATGGATCCTGTTCCCCTAATTGGGCTGCTTTTTCTGGCCTCAGTGGGAGAAGAAGTGCCTAGCCTTGCAAAGATGGTGGGGGTATACCCAGGGGTTCCCCTACCTGCTCAGAGGAGACTGAGAAAAGGAATGGGTGAAGAATTGTGGGATGGGGTGACCTGAAGGGGGGCAGTGAGCCGGATGTAATGTAAATAAGTAAAAAAGAAACAAACAAAAATGAAAAAATGAAAAACAAAACAGCAACAAACACAAAAAATCCAGTCCGCTCAGAGTGGGTGTGTTATAACATGCCTTAGGATACTTTCCAGTATGCATCTGGTCTTCACTAACAGTTTTTTTCTCATATTCTTATTTTGGAGTCTTGGCAATGATTTCTGCACCTTGCTTTCTACTTTCTTCTCCTGCTGCACTTTGTTGTTTTGTTTCGTTTCTCACCTCTGCTTTTAAAAATAAAATGCTGATTAAGGGAGGGCCTGACCTTGTTTGAAAGCATGTTAAGAGTGCAAAGCAAGTGTTAAAAGCACTTGCTTTGGAGCTGGAGAAATGACTCAGCATTTAAGAGCACTTGCTGCTTCCAGAGGACTCTGGTTGGATTTCCAGCACCTACATGGAGTCTCAAAACTGTGACTCCTGTTCCAGAAGTTCCAACAGCCGCACACAGACACACAGGCAGGCAAAATTCCAGGGTTGCAGTGGCAGAGGAGGTTCAGTTCCCGGCACGTATTCAGTGACTCACAATCAGTGTGAATCATCCTTAAGTGCAGTATCAGGAGCTCCTCTGACTCATAAGGCTGGCTGCCAACCACACATGAGACACATACCGACATGCAGGCCAAACACTCCTAAACATAAAAACTCATAAACCTTTTTACTTTTGCATGCTACTATTTTCAAGGAGGTCTGTGTGTTCTGTCAGGTCTGAGATTGCAGGCCTGGAGGGAGGAATGAAACTAAAGGAAAGTTGATTTCCTGGGAGATCAGTTTCTGCTGATAAGTTGAGCTAGTCATTTTAAGGCAGAAAGCAGGAACTTGGAAAGTGTGTCTATGGTCTTGTAGGTGAGAAAATGGGAAAACATTTCAGTGTATGAGAAGGGTGTTTTGGTGTACTAGGCTAGTTTCTAGATCGTGCAGATTTCGAGGTTTTACCGGAGTTATAAAGTTTAGAACATGGGCTTTGCCATCCCATCCCATCCCCAGTAGGCCTGGTAGATAACATCTCAATAGCAAGCCTAAAAGCACATCTTTGGTTGTTTAAGCCAGATCTGAATCCATACAAATGAGATGACACATAATGCTTCCTCCAGGTACTTTCAAGATGGGAAATACTATACAGAGCAAGCACGTTTTGAATTGGCTGAGACAGATTGCCAGAGTTTGAGGTTAGTCTGGGTTGCCGAGTGAATACCAGGTCAGCCAGGGTACGTAAGTGTAATATAACAAAAGTTATATTTTATTATGCTGAGGGTCATCACACAATGTTCAAACTCTAAATTTCTAACTACTTTCCTAAGCCTATCTCCCTAAGGCTGCTCACCTGAGTTAAGTCTCTTAGCTGAAGGTGAGGTGCAGTCTCTAACAGAAGTCTCTGATTCAAAGGTTAAGATCCTGGGGGAGACTCTACAGCTGCAGGGCAGATGGAGGTGGAGTTTCTCTAAATGTGCAGAGCAGAGCATTGTTCTTGGCCTCTGCTTACATACTGTCCAGTAGAAGCCATGCAGTTCCAGGACTGCGTCTGGTTGTCTGGAATAAGTGATGTCACCAGGTCTTGGTTAACAGGAGCAGCCTTGCATGTAGTAAGTATCCTAAGTTATTTTTACATGTCTAAAAGGCATTTTTTTACTATGCTCATTACAATAAGAATGAGCTTTAGTAGTGTAGAGGATGTAGCTCACTTAGTAGAGTGCTTGCCCAGTTTACTACAAGACCTTGGTTCACTCACTAGCACTAACCAAGATTGATGGTGAACAGGCCTGTAATCCTAACATTCTAGTCCTGGAAATGGCAAGAAAATTTAGTTCAGAGTCATATTCATCGTGCCTTCTGGCTGAATTGGGTTATATAAGATCCAGTCTCAAAACACCAGGGTGCATAGCAAAAGTATGTGGGGGCCAGACAGGGTAGTATATCCTTGTCTAGATGCACATTTCTAGAGAAAGGTGTTCAACTTTATTTTTTATGTATAAGTGGTCCTATAATAAAAATCTGCCTGAATGTATGTCTGTGCACCATGCCTGGTGTCACAATGGCTAAAAGAGGGTATTTGATCCCCTAAGACTGGAGTTAGATGGTTGTGGGCCAACATGTAGATGCTGGGAATTGACCCCAGCAAGGACAGCAAATGCTCTTAATTGCCAAGCCAACTTTCCAGCCTGACCCCTGTAATTTTAACACTGGGTAGTGGAGGCCAGAGGATTAGGAGTTACAGGCCATCTATGGCTACATAGTGAGTTAAAGCCAAGCACTACTGGCTGTAATCCCAGCATTTGGCAGGCAGAAGCAGTTGGATTTCTGTGAGTTAGAAGCCAGCCTAGTCTAAATTAATGATTTAGATTTCCAGGCCTGTTAGGACTACACAGGGAGACCCTGTCTAATAAAGTGAAACACACACACATATACACACACTAACATATTGCCTCACAAACAAATGAAAACAACCACAAAAAGAATTTAATTTAGCCAGGCTTATATCTTAAGACAGGCTCATGCTCTGGCCAAAACTGACCTCTAATTCCTGTAAATCCTCTCAGCCTCTAAGACTCTGGGATTACAGGCCTTAGGGTTCAAATAAAGTTTTTAAATTTTATTCACTATTAGTGGGTATATGTGTACACACACCACACTGTACATGGAGGTCAGAAGACCACTTTTGTGGAGTCATTTCTATCACCAATTATGTGGGTTCTGGGGATTAAACTCTATTAAACATTTGTAGCAAACAAGCACCTTTTTTAAACTTTTATTGCATTATGATGAGAAAAGTTACATGATTTCAATTTATCTGAATCTGTTAACATTTAAAAACATTTTAAGTAAATAGAATTAAATCACATTCTTGTTTCCCTTTTATACCCCAACTCCTCCCAGAGACCCCCCATTCAATACCTACAATATCTTTTTTGTCATATTCTTTAAAATTTATAAAATATTATGACAATAAAAATGAGTATTATAAAAGTTGTTTGATATAAAACAACAATCAATTTAACAGTCACAGTCATGTAGGTGCTTGTCTACAGCAATACTGAAAATACATGTTTTTCTCAATATAAATTTTAAATAACTCTAAACATATTAACTGTACATTTCAAAATAATACATCACTACTAGTATTTTCTTGAACATAAATATATAAAGTCTTTTCGTTTGTTTTCTATTTAGTAGAGTTTAAAATCTTGGTTCTTACTGTGGTACAAGCCCAAAATAAGAACAATTTTTAGACATTGGATTTCATTGTAGTAAGGCTGTACTTCAGTCCCTCACATCACCGAAGGATTTTACCTCCATCGTAGCTAAGCTGAGAGTTGATAGTTCTGCTGCACCAAGAAATGAATTGTAGGCTCGATTTTTGGATACAGACTTCGTGCTATGGTCAAAGCTATTTGACTTGAGTGACTTCATTCTCAGCCTACAGAGAACAGGTTACATTCATTTAAGAAATAGTGTATGTATTAAGATGATCTATCCATGAAGTAATTCACCAATTGTTTCAATGAACAATGACCCTCTGCTTGGAGGGTGGCACAGACATTAGGTGAGGGTAAGAATCTGGTTCATTGGCTGTATAATTTGGAAAAGCATTCATCTCAGAGAAAGTAACTTATAAAGTCCTCTTCTTCAAACTTGATACGAGAGTTACAAACATCAAGCAAAGTTTTTATCCAGAGCGGTAATAGTCCTTTGTGTGGAGTAAAAGTGTGTTTGCTGCAGATGTAGCCATGGGGGTAGACTCAGTTGTTCTCGTAAGTGGGATACAGGTACAGTGTTGAGTCTCACCTTGTTAGCCTCACACTTGAGATCCTCCTGCTTTACAAGTCTGTAGCTTGGTATCCATTTGGCTGGGTCCTCAACGGCTTGATGACTGGTTGTGATGGGTGATGAGTGTCTGGAATTCCCTAAGCGAAGTGTACAGGAGAGTTGTAAGTAGGTATGGTACATTTTCACTTCACAAAACGCTGTGTGGTTTCCAAAGGTACAGGTGAACTGAGTCTCCAGGGTGCCCAGTGGCTTTTTCTTGGGAGCGAGGGCTCAGGCAAAGCGGAGAGAGTGCGAGCAGGGAGGGGGAGTCACCTCCGCTGCCTCCACCTCAGCTCTGTCAGTGCTGCCTCAGTTGCTGAGTTGGGCCGAGGTGAGCCTATGGCCTGAATTGCCAGCGAGGAGTGCAGGCGGGGGAGTTTCTGGTGACATTTCGGAAGAGTAGACCTCTTTCCAAGAGGCAGTGCTACAGCTCTTACGATAGAAGCTCTGAGACAGTGGTGTAGTTCTCACACATCTTTATTCCTTCTGGATAGGATTCTTATATACAGTTTTGGGGTGGGGAAGGGTCTAACAACAGATACTTTCCATCGGTTTGTTCTGAGAGCTTTATTTGCATGTGGAAGGACTTGGGGTGCTGCTCCTACCTGACTGATAGCCATAGACTTCTCTTGGGGGAGGCGGCTGTGGGAGGCTGTAGCCTGTGACAGGAGCCACAGGCCCAGGAGCTTGGCAAAAAACAAACAAAAACAACAACAACAAAAAAAAACAAACAAACGAAAAAAAAAACCCTACTGTTCCTTGCAGGGTTATCCCTTGTAGGGTCACCTGCGGGGTCACTGGGGTTTCAAGCCTGAGCTCGACCAGCGACCAGGCTGCCTATCACAGCCCACCACCCCACACCTAACCTGGGTGCTGTGATTTCCTACTCAGTAGGAAAAAAACTACAAGCTTTCAAGGGAGACATAAGAGTGAAGCAAATGATACACTGTTTATACATGTATCTAAGCTGCTTTACAAATCTGCCCCTGACAGGCAAACAGATGAGGTCCTTCCCAGTACTAGCTGCCAGACAGTAGTAAGGAGGTAGAACGAAAGAATGAGTACTCTTCACAGGATACAAACACTTGAGAAAACTACACTATCTATGTTGTATTTACAAAGTAGAGAGACTTTTTGATAGAGTCTCACTATGTAGCCTGGACTGGCTGCTGGGACTGCAGGGACATACCACAACACTAGCTGGTAGTTAGACTTTGACATGTGTGCAGACACACAGTCTGTACAACTCACCATCCGGACAGGTGTTTTTGTTCTGCACCATCTTCATAAAAGCATTCAAGTCCAGTATTGGAAAAGTCGTGTGAATGTGGACAGAGAGGAACAACCCAACAACTAAGTCATTCAGTTAAGAGTTAGGTCTTCATTGACTCTTCCTAAGAACTGAGTATAGGCTCCTAAATACTTGTCGATGTTCTGATTCCCAAAATGTATTTATGATGCTTTAGGAGACAGTGACAGCTGAGGATGTGTTGGTGAATTTAACCCTAGAGGACTGGACTCAACTAAATCATCCCCAGAGAAATCTCTATAAAGTTGTGATGCAAGAAGCCGGTTTCTGTGTGGGAGGTTGCCCAGATTCCTAAACTTAGTTACAAAGCAAGTGTTTCTTGCTTATCAATGCTGTTTAAAGATTTGGAATATGTATGTGGGATAGTTTTAAAAACAATTTTGGCACTGTTCTGATTTTAATTTAAATCTTAATTTTTTATAGTATTTCCTAATTCAGTGATTTTTCTCTATCTCCACGTTAGGACAAAAATGTGGAGAAAATTCTTTTGTAGACAAACTTCCAGACTAAGACAAAGGTAGATGCTACTTGAAGAGAAAGCAACGCTCCTGAGGAAATGTGGAATAGGAAGAAATATTTAAAACAATGGGGTAAATAAATTATTCCAGCTTTTAGAAATTTTTCTTTAGAACCTCATATGGGCTGCATGTCCTCATTCCAAAAATTAAAAATCTGTTAATTCTCTGATCTTGTAAATTCCTTGAGCACAAATATTGTGCTACAAGTAATTATACAAGAGGTCCCAACACATTGTATGTAGGTGGGGTTACGCCTGGACCGGTGTTCCTGGGTTCTATAAGAAGACAGGCTGAGCAGCCTACAGACAGTAAGGCAGGAAGCAGCACTCCTTCAGGGCTTCTGCATCAGCTCCTGACTCCAGGTTCATACCCTACTTAGTTCTGGTCCCGTCTTCTTTTGATGGGAAACAGCAAAGTGGAGTATAAACAAAATAAATCCTAAACTCCCCAAGTTGCTCTTCAGCATGGTGTTTCATCACAGCAGTAGCAATCCTAACTCTCTGTCTCTGTCTCTGTCTCTGTCTCTGTCTCTGTCTCTCTCTGTCTCTCGATCTGTCTCTGTCTCTGTCTGTCTCTCTCTCTCTCTCTCTCTCTCTCTCTCTCTCTCTCTCTCTCTCTCTGTGTGTGTGTGTGTGTGTGTGTGTGTGTGTGTGTGTGTGTGTGTGTCAGGACCTCATGGTGCTCAGGTTGTTCTTGAACTCAAAACTAAAGTTGGCACTGAACTGCTGATCTGCATCTGACTACCCAAATGCTAAGATCACAGGCCTGCACCCATACCTGCTTATGAGTGATACTTCCTTTCTTTCTTTTAAAAATTCCTCATTATTCATTGTGACAGAGTGGGCATGCAACCTAGTGTGTGGAGGTTACAACTTGTGGGAGACAGACTTCTCCTTGCACAGTGTGGGTTCTGGGGATCAAACTCAGATCATCATGACAGCCAGAGGCTTTACCCACTGAGCCATCTCATCAGCTCCCCTGAAAGTGATAGCTTCTAATAGTTCAATGTATACAAACTTAATTTCATGTAAAAAAAAAAATCATTAAGAATACTTGCTAGGGGAGATGGTTCAGAGGACAAAGCAAGCGTGAGGACTAGAGCTCAGATGAGAGCTCGGATCCCTAGCATCCACACAAAAAGCTGGGCAAGCATGGTGGCCTGCTTATAAGCCTATTGTTCTAGAGGTGGAGATAGGATTCCCAGGGCAAGCCAGCTATTTAGACTAGCAGTGTCAGCTAAATCTGGATTCAGCAACAGACTGACCCCAGGAAATAAAATAAAGAGCTGTCTCAGTAAAGAAACTAATATAAAGAGCAAAATGCACCAGATGTCACAGAGAGAGAAAGAGAGAGAGAGAGAAAGAGAGAGAGAAAGAGAGAAGGAGAGAGAGAGAGGGAGAGAGAGAGAGAGAGAGGGAGAGAGAGACAGACAGAGAGATAGAGACAGAGAGACAGACAGAGAGACAGAGACAGAGAGAGAGTTAGGATTGCTACTGCTGTGATGAAACACCATGCTAAAGAGCAACTTGGGGAGTTTAGGATTTATTGTTTATGTTCCACATTGCTGTTTCCCATCAAAAGAAGACGGGACCAGAACTAAGTAGGGTATGAACCTGGAGTCAGGAGCTGATGCAGAAGCCCTGAAGGAGTGCTGCCTACTGCCTTACTGTCTGTAGGCTGCTCAGCCTGTCTTCTTATAGAACCCAGGAACACCAGCCCAGGTATAACCCAATGCGTTGGGACCTCTTGTATAATTACTAATTAAGAAAATGCCCTATAGGTCTTAGGAACAAGCAAAAAATACTTATTCTTAGTACTACTATTTTGTTCTCAGACTCCATTCTTGCAATAGGGAAAACAAGTTCAAGGTCCCAGGTCTAGGGCAGCTGGGAACTTCCCAGTATCTGAAAAGCTCCTGTTGTAAGGAAACAATTGTCTGAGTCCAAACATCTCAGGGACAACTTGTAAGGAGACAATTGTCTGAATCCAGGCATCTCAAGGACAACTTCTCTATCCTGCTGGCAGGACCAAACTAAGACTATGTTCCCAGCCCCAGGAGCTTCCTCCTGCCCTGACTGAAGCAAACTCTGTTGCTCACCCCTTATTTGAAATATGATTGAACAATGCTACAGTCCACTCCCTTCTCTCCTTGCTCTATGGTTCCATCCTTTAAATATGCTCTACAATGTCCCTTCAGAGTCATAGTTCAGTTCCTAAGTCTCTTCTTGGGCCCTGATTGATTGGTAGAGGCCTGATTACAGTAAATCTTTGTCATCTGCATTGACCTGGTGTTTGAGTTATGTTGGATTTAAGTAGACCCCACAAAACAGACTTTACTGCAATCCAATCGTATGAAGACTTTTTCTTAATTGAGGTTCCCTCCTCTCAGATGACTATAGCCTGTGTGAAACTGACATAAAACTAGCCATCATATAGGCCTTGGGTGTAAAGTGCTTGCCATATAAATAAATTTCATCTTTACACTTCAATCCTATCTCTAAACTGAGTCATTATATATAGGCAAATATTTCAAAGTCCAAAATAATTTTGGTCTCATGCTTTTTGGATGTTTTTTAATCTGTACATGAGACCCTGTCTCAGAAAAACAAAAATAAAGCCAAGCATAGCAGCCCATACCTTAAATCCCATCATTCAGAAGGCAGAAGCAGGAGGAGACAACATCTGGTCACAGGACCAACCTAACACACAGGATTACTGAGTTCCAGGCCACCACGGCTACATAGTAATCCCTGTACCAAAACAAAATAAATACCAATAGTAGTTGTTGAACCAGTTAATACAAGAAGGCAAGCCTAAACATTTCCTAATCATAAAGTATAAAATCATTAATAACCCTATGTAATTTATGAGTCGGTACAGAAGACAAGAGATGGAGAGATTCAGTTAACTGAAATAAAGTAGCACACATGAAACGCCCGTGTCTGGAGAACTGAGCTTTGGACATTTATCCCATGAGATGCATAGCACATCCAGTCCTAAACACCATCCAGATGGGGTGTATAGAGAGAACCTCACAAATATCAACCATGTGCTAACACATTTAGTGACTCTAAATCATGAACAGGTTGTCATATGGAGAATATATATATATATGTGTGTGTGTGTTCAATGTGGGAAGGATTTTGTTATCTTGTTTTCTATAGAAGACATGCACATATTCACAATGCAGAGAAACTGTATGTATAGAAGTAAGTCGGGAAAAGCATGCAGGTATTCCAGTTTCTGCCAAATGCATGAAAGGATTCATGAGGGAGAGAAACTTTATATATGTAACCACCAGGGTAAACCCTCCACTTGTGCCAGTTCTTGTCCAATATGTGAAAGAAATCACAATCGAGAGAAACCTTAGATGTTGGTAAAATTGGAAGACACGGAAAATTCGTACCAAGCTTAAATCTTATGTAAGGAAAGAGAAAGTATCCCAGTCACTTTCAAAAACAGGAAAGGACCCACTGTGGATAAACCCTAACTACAGAATATGAGGAGACAACATCTGGTCACAGGACCATCCTAACACACAGGAAGTGAGTGGTAGCAAGGAGCGGTATCCATGTACACAAGGGATGCTTTCGAGCATCTCATGCAGAGAATCTGAGTTCAGTTCTTAGTGCCCTGCATGGAGGCTCACAACCATTTGTAACTCCAGCTCCAGGGAATCTAACACTCTCTTCTCCCCCGTGAGAGTACCGGCTTTCATATGCATATACGTACAGGAAGATGCACGTGTACACATTGTGAAGTCCTTTCATAAAAATACTTAAAAGTTGTCTATTTCCCTCAAAGTAATCCTTGGTCATGATGCCTTTGAAGTGACAAACCCTAGCCACAGCTCTTCACAACCCCTCTTGCTTTAAGGGCTCAGATATGGCCAGGCCTAGAGATAGGCTTTTTTTTTTTTCTTTCTTTGAGACTGAGTCTCCAGACACCCTCTAACTGGCAGCTATGTGACTGAGGGTGAACTGATCCTATACATGCATATTACGGTCTATGTGTGCCCCACCCCCATAAACCAACCAACCAACCAACCAACCAACCATGATTTCTAATTTTGACTTAAAAAGAATTATGGTCGCCTGTTTTGTGACTGAGAGGAGCTCGTCTTTCCCCATCTCAGCTGTCAAATGTCACGTGTGACTGACTGGCCAATGATATGCAGCCTGCTAATGATGTCAAAAAACAGAAAAAGGAAAAGCAATGTTCTAGTAAATACTTCAGTGAGAAGCCAAGTGAGGAGAGGAGGGCTAGAATTCTTTTTATAACAGTTGAAAGGGCTTAATTAGTTTTATTAATTAGGGCCATTTGTTAGGGTTCATATGTGAGGTGTTGGCAATCAGGCACCTTCACAGTCAGCCCAAATGGACACACAGTGGGGAATAAGTTAGTGTGCCTAGATTGGGTATATTAAACACTATACTAACTTATCCCCAGCTATGAGACCCCTTGCTACTTGACAGTTTCTCCTGGCCATGATGTTCTGATCCATAGAGGCTTCTCCTCCTCTTCCTTCATCCTCTCTCCCCTCTCCCGTTCTCGTCTTCTCTCTCCACTGCCCAATCACAGGGTGTAGCCTTTTATTGACCAGTTAGAATGGGGAGAAGGTTCATACAACATCACCTGAGTAGTGATGGACAGCTCGTTGGGGGCAACCCCTCTTGAGGAAGCAACATTATTGATTTATTAACATCAAATTACAAAGAACGTCAGGCCAACCCGCTACACACAGATTTCTCTTTCTTCTTAAAATTCCACTCTTGCAAAAAGCACCTGATGCTATTGTTGTTGTTGCTGCTGCTGCTGCTGCTGTCTACCTTTGCAGGCCCCACCCTGCCTCCATTGATCTCTTTGTCCTGAGAAATTGGTGTTCAGGTGTTCCCTGTAATGACTCCTAAGGAACTGCCTAAACCCTCTATCTCTGATTTGCTCTGACCTGCCTCTGAGGCTTCTGCCTGTTTGTTAGTTTGTTTGTTATGGAGACAGTGTCTCAGTATGTGGTTGCCTTCCTAGAGCTCAGAAAAGTTTAACTACTGTCCCTGCCTCTTGAACACTGGAACTTAAGGCCTGCACCACCACATCTGGAATTAAAAAACAAAAAGGAAAAAGAAGTGTTGATCTTCAACTCTGTTTTGTTACTATAAAAAGTTCAGGAGACCAGGCTGGAATATAAAATTTGAGATAACTCAAACCTGTGTTCTTGGGCCATGGTGATTCATATTTGGTCCCAGAATAAACTGTCTCTACACGATTGTGATTTGAGAGCTGTGTTTTATGCACCAGTGTCCACTGTGTGGGATGGAATGACTGCTCAGCAGTTTAGAGCACTTCCTGTTCTTTCAGAGGACCTTAGTATGGAGCCCAGCACCTCTGTTCATAACTGCCAGTAACTCCAGCTCTAGGGAGTCTGACCCCTTCTCTGGTCTCTGAGGTCATCTGCATACCTATGGCATGTGCACACATACACACGTGTACAAAACATATAAATAAATCTGTAAAATGAAGTTGTCTTTATTTCTAATTGCACCAGGTCTTTGATAACCACGTATGAATTGGACAGAAGGTTAGTTGTTTTGTCTTGTGAGACAGGATCTCACTGTATAGACCTGGCTGTCCCAAAACTCACTGAGATCCACCACCTCTGCACTCTAGTGCTAAAATTAAAGGCATATGTCATTGAAACGGTTTTTAATTATTTGTTTGCTATACATGCCCTTTGCCATGATGCATCTAATTCAACTTTCTACTTTTTCTCAACTTCTCTTCAGCATCTAATTTTAACCATATACAAGTCTAATATTTCATAGGCATAAGATGGCAAGTGGGGGGAGGGGTTACTAACTCAGAAAACACAATTGCCTTACTGCACATACACTTCAAACCAGTCAAAGGCTGAATTGGCTGACAAGCCCTGGGCTAACGCATGCTTCACGAAGCGTTTGACTACGAAAGAGTACGTATTAAGGAAAATTTAAAGTTTTACATTTTACTTTCTGTGTGTTAGTGCTTGCCTGCCTGTATGTAGTATATATGGCAGGTATGTTCCTGCTGCCCATGGAGACCAGAAGACAGAGTCAGATCTCCTGAAACTGGAGTTACAGCTGGTAGTCAGCCACTATATGGGTGCTGAGAACCAAACCTGGGTCCTGAGCAACAACAGCAAGCTCTTTAACTGCTGAGCCATCTCTCTAGTCCCAAGGTGTGCATGTTTATCTAGCTCAATGCCAAATCTAGGTTGCTAAACTATATGCTTGCTTTCCTAACCATCACAGTAAACACTCCACACTAGGAACTCTAAACAAATAAATCAAAATAAACAAAAACCAAGCAGCAACAAACAAACAAACAAAAAAAAACAAAAACAAAAACCAACACCATCAATAAAAAACAGTTGGCTCAAACCCCAGACAGCAGTTTGAATTTGTGTTCCACTATTTCTCAGTCCTTATTCCTCTGTCTTGCCTACATTCTATAATCTCTTTGATATCCTGCTTTGTCTCCTGGGAAATAAGGCTGTCTCTATTTTCTTCCTTTCCCAGGCTCTCCTTCAAGATAGGAGCATGGGCCTGGAGTAGATACATAAATTCTGGTTTGTGTTCTTGGTCCATGAATTCTGTTGCCAGTGGCAGAAACGATAAGGAATTCCCTATTCACATCTCCCTGGACTTCTTCATCTTCCCTGTGGGGCCATACAGGCTGAGCTCAAACTGAGAGAAAACATAAGGGAAACAAAGTGTCCAGAGCCTACTGAGCAGTCAAGCCAGCTGGGAGTGGGGGCCCAGACTCCTCTCTGCCATGAACTCTGAGTGCCAAGGTTCATAACCAAAATGGGAACATTATCACTGTTTTGAACCATGTGTGCCATGCTGCCAATGGGCACTTAAGTCCAAGGTCCCGGCTCCAGGCTGCTGCTTTTCTAATTGGAAGCCTCACAAACTGCCAAGGCCTTTAAAACAGCTGCCTTGTGTAACTTGATTTCTACTGGACTTGTGTGGCTAGCCAACTTGCATAGAAAGACTGTGTTGTCTGTTCTCTGCTCTGGCTGCCTGCGGACGTGACACACCACTAGAGACGTGATTCTTCCTAGTTCTTCCTGATGCTCCCACCCACAGCTCACAGGCTTGTGATCTACTTTTCTGGTCCCTCCTTGTTCTTTCATAGATCCAGCCCCATCAGCCCCAGACCCACAAAACAAACCTGGATGGAAAGAAATTCTTTTTCCCTATGCCCTTTCAGCAGAAGAAAAGATAAAGAAGGAGAAAAAAAAAAGAGAAGGAGGATTGATGCAGATTAAAAACAAGAGAGAGAGAAGGAAGAGAATTGTTCAGGGGATGTGATGGCACCGTCCCTAGTATAGCATAAAAACAGATATGGTATCTCAGGACTATAATCCTGTCATCCCAGCATCCTAGCAACTAGAATCGACCATGAAAGAATGCTGCTTAGTCACCTTTCTTCCTACTTCTGGCCAGCTAGATTCCTTACATAAGCAAGGGCCAGCTACACAAAGATGGTGCTTTGCATAAGGCTAGATCTCCACAATTAGCTATCAAGAAAATGCTTCACAGACGAGCACATAGGCCAATCCAATATGGCAATTCCTCAGTTGAGGTTCACTGTCAAATTACCAACAAAGGATAGCCGTCACAGTATTGAAGGATGGAGTGTTTCATCATTGATAGCACGGTGAGCTCTCAGAATTTAATCTTCGGCCTGCACTGAGGACTGATAGTCTCCTAGCTAGACTTCAGCTACTTGTCTTCATTCTGTTTGTTGAGGTATGGTTTTGCTCCACAGCTTTGGCTCGTCTAGTACTCACTGTTGTTAGAAATAACTTAGGTGGTACATCTACACAATGGAGTACTACTCACCTATTAAAAACAATAAATTTATGAAATTCTTAGGGAAATGGATGGATCTGGAGAATATCATCCTGAGTGAGGTAACCCAATCACAAAAGAACACACATGGTATACACTCTCTGATAAGTGGTTATTAGCCCACAAGTTTCGAATACAGGAAGAACAACCCACAAACCACAAAAAACTCAAGAAGAAGGAAGACCAAAAGGTGGACATTTCATTCCCTCTTAAAGGGGGAACCAAATACCCACGGAAGGAGTTGCAGAGATTAACTATGGAGCAGAGATTGAAGGAAGGACAAGCCAGCCTAAATATAGCTATCTCCTGAGAGGCTCTGACTGTACCTGAATAATACAGATGTAGAGGCTCACAGCCATCCATTGAACTGAGTACACGGTCCCCAATGAAGGAGTTAGAGAAAGGACCTATGGAGCTGAGGGGTTTGCAGCACCTTAGGATGAACAACAATATGAACTAACTAGCATCTTCAGAGCTCCCAGGGTCTCAACCACCAACCAAGGACTGCACATGGTGGGTTTGATTGTTCTGGCAGCATATGTATAGTAGAGGATTGCAAAATCGATCATCAATAGGAGGAGAAGAGCTCGGCCCTGTGTAGGTTCTGTGCCCCAGTGTAGGGGAGTACCAGGGCCAAGAAGTGGGAGAGGGTGGGGTGGCAGGCATGGGGAGGGGGGAGGCAACAGGGGTTTGTTCTTGTTGTTTTTGTTTGTTTGTTTGTTTGTTTTTTGGAGGGGAAACTGGGAAAGGAGAAATTTATATGTAAATAAAGAAAATATCTAATAAAAAAAAGAAAGAAATAACTTAGGGTTTTTGTTTTGTTTTGTTTTGTTTAACTTAGATCATCCTCAGCTCTTAAGGTTCTAAAAGAAAGAGAGCACCACTCCAGTTGAAGTGCCCAGAAAAGGCAGGCTTCACTCCTGATCAGAGAGTGCACTCAGAAGAGCAACTACAGCACAGGGTTGATTGATATTGATTAATTGATTGATTGATTGATTTTATTCGTTTGGGTTTTATTCTAACTCAAGTGATGACTATGCCTTTTCCTCATTCGCTGGGGTTAGACCTCACAATCTTAATTTAATTGGCTGGTCCCCACAGCCAATTGGTAGCTAGGAAGAGGAGGAGGAAGGGGAAAGGTCGTCTTTGCTCCAAGCAGAAAAGCTGGCACTGCTCCAACAACAATCAGATTCGTCTAACACAGCAGGAGCCTTTTGTGTAAACAAAGGTTTTACTTGGCCGGAGAGTTAAAAAGCTTTGCATAAAAGTCTTAAAAGGTGACGAAGATAAAAAGATTTGAGTTCCTTGTCCTAAACACAAGTTTTGCGTATGCAATAAAAAAGGCTTGTGCTCAAGTTTTATTTTACTATGCAGCCCAGACAGGACTTTAACTTCTGGCCCCGCTTGCTGAGGTTCCACCTTTGTACCTATGGCTATTCCTACTTACTGTGGTGCTTGGGAAAAAACCCGGAGGTTTATTCACGATAAACCTGCACTCTTATCAAGTGTCAGAAATCGCAGTTTTCATCTTAAAGAGACAGACAGTTCATTCTGGAGTCATTTTTTCGTGAGCATGGCCCAGGAAAACAGATTTAAGCTACCCTACATCTCAATCGTGTCTCAACCTGGAAGCAGTTTCATAATTTTTTTCTAGCTTTACCAAGCAAAGAAAACCTTAAATCAACATGAATTTAAAATGCATTAGGTACAGCGAGAGAGACCCAAGATGCTATCTGAGCCTTGGGGCCGTGGAAGCTTGTGGCCAGTTAATAGATTCTAAAAGGCCCCGCCTTTCCCCAGGGCAGTTAACAGACTCTAGAGAAGCGGGTGCTCACCAGGCCAAGGTTCTCGCCAAGAAAATTGACAGTTAACGGTTGTGAGGAAAGTGGCTTTTGCTTTGGTTTTTCCTTCTGTAGTGTGGCGGCCCATAAAGTTCCCGTGTTTCTGTGAGTCACTAATTACTCTTTGACCAAGTTAGACTTGAATGAGCCAAATTCTTTAGACTGTCGTTGGTTCTGTATCGAGGGTGGAAAAAAAAACCAAACAACTGTTTATTTAGCTCGGGAAAGAGTTGACGCAATAGCGCAACATTCGAGACAGGTAGGGCATCCATCCTCCTGTCTTTTGGATCTTGGAAGTTAGGTCCGGAGTTTCAGGGAAGTCGGGATTTCGTGGGAAAAGAAGACATCCCCCTTCTCCTGGGAAATATTCTAACTCCCAGCCAGTTGAGAGCCGCTTCTGCTGAGAGGGCACCTGCGTGTTTCAGTCTGTAGTGGAGACATGTAGGCTCTGGTAGCCAGTAGGGTAGATCCGAGACCCCGAACCCCAGAATTGTTGAGCGAGGGGATTCCAGTCTCAAGCCTTGTGGTTCGTGGTGTGCCCGGTTCCTCTCTCTCCTCAGGGCAGATTTAATTGCCCTGAACTTCCTAATTCTTTGCAGCGGGATCTCAAATCCGCAGAGACGTGTTTCCTTCTCTTCGGGATTGTGAATGCTTGGGCAGTTCAAGTACAAGGGGAGAGGTGTGGTCCTCTATGAAGCTTAAGTGTTACTGAGCTTTTGATATCAGGATTGATACCCCTGCCCGCTCCTGGAATTCAGGTTCCTGGGTCCCCAAAATGTATCGGCAGCAGAAGCAGATACAGTTTTATTAGGAGATGCACTTTAAATGGAGAAAGCCATATGGATCAGGGGCTGAGAAAGAGCAGTAGTGTAACTGGTTTGCATATCTGCATAGTGAGTGAGGGTTTTTCGAGCGTCCTGGAATGTGTACTTCTTCGCACAATTTAGTTGGTCGCATCTCCACCTAGGGGTATGCCTTTGAGTATTATACACCACAGGTTACTTTCTAGCCTGCCTTTGCAACAGTGGCAGGAGCTACTTTTAGGCATTTTGTTTTTCTGCGAGTATGTTGTTAGAATACAATTTTGAAGAATTAGTGCTGTCTTTCCACAATATGGGACTCAGATACTGAACTCAGATTGTCTGGCTTGGCAATAACTCCTTTACCAAATGAGGCATCGTATGTACAGGTCTTTCCTTGTTGGGTCCTCCTCGTCCAGCAAGAAAGGCACAACTACATGAGCTCTTCCTTTTTGCAGTTTATTTCAGGAAACTTTTAACAATGCTTCTCCCTCCTGCTCTCTCCTGCCTGCTTCTCCTCCTGCTCTAATCTTATGCCTTCTGCCGCTCCTGCCTCTCTGGAGCCTTTACTTAAGCTCCGCCTCCTGGCCCACCCTCAGCTGTTGAGAACTCCCAAGCTTAGCCAATCCCAATGAGCCATGTAGCAAAAGCAAATAGATCACCAGATGTAGAAGCAACCAATAGCAGTAGCTTAGCCAAATAAGGGCTTTGTTTACGAGGCCTCTCGCTCGGGCTCGGCTCTCCACATTTCCTGAGTGTTAAACTAATCCTACTTACAACTTCAATTCTCTCATCTCTTAGCAAGCTACTTCTCCATAAATGTGTATTTTAATATTAAAATAACTAGCTAGTAAGTTTTAGCCAACCTTGCCTGGTGGTGGTGGATGGGGGTGGGGTCCAGTCTTTCTTTTTGGTATCTTGTGTTTTTCATATATTAAATTTGCAATCCTTGTCAAGTGCTCTGTGTCACTGTCCCATCTGCCTCAATATGACTGCTGCTGTAGTTTCAGAAACAAAATGCTTTCTCAGTGAGATATAGAGGACTCAGTGAAACCCCACAAACTAAGAATGAGAATCTCATCACAGTCCTGCATGCAGATGCCAATTAAGAGGATGTGTTTGGGGACTGAGAGATGGTTCTTCTGTATAAGGTCTTGCTGCTGGGCCTGATGACCTGAACATTCAACCCTTGGGACCAACATGGTAAAAGGAGAGGACTGTTGGTTGTCAAGTTTTCCTCTGACTTTTACAGATGCACTATGGCATCCATGTGCCTACACATTATATGTGCACTTGTAATTAAGAAAAAATTAATGTGGCTGGTGAGATGGCTCAGCGGGTAAGAGCACCGACTGCTCTTCCAAAGGTCCTGAGTTCAAATCCCAGCAACCACATGGTGGCTCACAGCCATCTGTAATGAGATCTGACGCCCTCTTCTGGTGTGTCTGAAGTAAGCTACAGTGTACTTATTTATAATAATAAATCTTAAAAAAAATTAATGGGGCCTTGTACCTTAGGAATGGGAGAACATTTTAGTGGGTGGGAAGGGTGCTCTTGTGCAACTTTAGGCAGCATCAGGGTTTATAATGATAACATGTCATACAATACCAACTCTAGATAACTTCACATGGGGAATGAAGACTAGAGAGAGAGAGCAAGTTTATAATATATATATATACACATATACATATATGTATATATATGTTCTCAAGAGTGAGAATACATATTCTCTATATTTTTATATGTGTATTATATGCAATTTTACATTTGTGTGTGTGAGAGCATTTGGGATACTCTGTACTCTCCTATCACATGGATCCTGGAGATGGAACAAAAAATTAGGTGACATTACCCTCTGAGCCATCTCTCCAGGCCTCAGATGTATACTTTAAATGAGGATTTGCAGTTAGGAATACTGTGGTAGGAATTAGTTCTAAATTGTTTACTTATTTTAAATTTTTATGTGTATGGGTGAATGGCCTGAATATATGTCTGTGTACCATATACATGCTTAGTGCCTGAGGAGGTCAGAAAAGGAAATTGGATCTCCTAGCACTGGAGTTATTCATGGTTGTGAGTTACTATGTGGGTGCTATAATCTAACCCAGGTCCTCTGGAAGAGCAGCTGGTGCTCATAACCATTGAGCCATGTCTACGGCCCAGCATGTGGGGACTTCTTACACTTGTGATCTCATATGTGAAGTTGAGTAGGGGGGATGGATTGCCTTAAGCTTGGCATCAGCCTGGGCTACAAGTGAACACCAGGCCAGTCACTGCAGGGGCGGGGAAGGGAAGAAGAGGATTAGGAGTTAAAGGCCAGCCCAGCTACATTGAGAATTTAAAACTATTCTATGCTGCATGAAATCATATGAATATATGTGTGTATGTATGTATATACATATGCATATAGATAATTATGTTTCGTAAAACTAGCAAATAATGTATTCCCGTACACCTATTTTTCTTCTTTTATTGAAAATAGATTTTTTTTTTTTTTTT
>NW_022196910.1:4712887-4714534 GCF_008632895.1 Mastomys coucha | reverse complement strand
TCAGACATCTTTATTCTGGACCATTTGTTGCCCTTTCTAGGGAAGATTTTCCACTCAGAGAAAATTCTCTGGAAGTCCCTTCAGAGACAAGCAAAGAGGTATGCCTCTAAGGGGAGTCTAAGTGCAGTCAGGTTGATTGACAGTCAGCCCCAGCAACAGTCACAGCTGGACCTCATGTTTATGAATGCCAGTTCTATTCTCTGACTACAGTTGAGGACTACAAGTAGTAAACTGAATACTGGGTGACACAGAGCTTGCTGCGGCCTCAGGTCTGCGAGTACCAGGGAGAGCATGCTGGATATGGCACTTGGTATTATACCGTCTTTAATTGATAAAGCCAATATTATTTGTACGTGTCCTACAGGACTGCTGTGAGGAATGGGGAAAGCGTCAGTTTTACTGTACAAAGAGACAGTGAGCATAGAGGCAAATGTGGCCAGGGCAGTGCAGTGCTAATCCTGGAGACTTTAGCCGAGCTCTCAGCAAAGTCCTCTCTCCTCTCGTAATCAGAGGAGCTTCCTTTGAGGAAATAGATTTTTTTTATATACAGTAGATCCTGATTATCATTTCCCTCCCTCTACTCCTCCTAGTTCTTCCCCACCTTCCCTCCCATCTATATCCACCTTTTTTCTGTCTGTCCTTAGAAAACAAATAGGCATCTAAGGGATATTAGTAAAATAAAGTGTAATAAGATAAAACACATCAAACTAGGACAAAACAAACAAAAGGAAAGGAGGCAAGAAAAGAATGCAGTTACAGAGACACACGTGCTCACACACTCAGGAATCCCATAAGAACACAACACTAGAAGTCATAATATATACGCAAAGGACCCTAAAGTTAAAAGATATATTAAAAAGAAAGGGAGAGAGGGAGGGGCAGAGGGAGGGAGAGAGCAAGAAGAGAAGAAGAGAAAAAGAAAAAAAGAAAAAAATCAAGCATTGGGAGTCGGGCCACCTGCTTGTGGCTGCAGGATGGGGAGCTAACTCCAGGGGGATCCTCTGAGTGAGCCACACGGAGCTGGAGTCTATGCAAAAGCAAGAGAAAATTATTGTTCCAGTGTGCTGGGGTTGTCCCAGACCCAAAGGAGAGGCAGCAACCCCGGGTGCCCGGTTGGTGAGTTTTTATACAGTTTTCAGAGGCAGAATAGAGCAATAGCCACTAGCTACAGTGTGATTGGCAGAACAGTGTGACTTTTAGGGGATGAGGTCCTTAGGGGATGAGGTAGCAAGGACTTGCCTGTCCTGCAGTTCTCCTGAGAAACATAATCCAGGAAGGGAGGCATGCCTACATGCTCCATCGACCTCCTCTCCCTTCCAGGAAGGGAGGGGTCTTTATGCTCTGGGGTCTGGTGGAATTTTCCAACTGCCCCCTCCCCACACCACTCCCAGTCTGTCTCCCACGGTGGGTGCTATGGGCGACTGGGAGATTGGCCTGACTCACTGTAAAAGGGGCTGCTTGTTCCCCTCCTCTCTCTCCTGCCCTCTTGCTCTCTTGCTCCTGCTTCTTACCCTCTCTCCCCATTCTCCATTCCCCTCCCTCTCTGTCTCTCTCTGTCTCTCTCTGTCTCTGTCTGTCTCTGTCTGTCTCTGTGTCTCTGTCTCTGTCTCTGTCTCTGTCTCTGTCTCTCTCTCTCTCTGTCTCTCT
>NW_022196910.1:4657847-4712877 GCF_008632895.1 Mastomys coucha | reverse complement strand
CTCTCTCTCTCTCTCTCTCTCTCTCTCTCTCTCTCTCTCTCTCTTCCCCTTCCCATGCCCTGAATAAACTCTATTCTATAGTATGCCATCATGTGGCTGGTCCCTCAGGGGAAGAGATGTCTCATAGTGGGCCCACAGAGGCACCCACTTCCCCCACACCATATGTGACCTCCACCAAGCATACCCCTGGCCTCTCTATCTTTTTATAAAACACAACAAGAATGAAACAAGCTTCCAATTGGAAGCTACCATTGACCAATTGTCTCTGTATCCCTTGAGCTAAATATGTAATTTTTTTCCTCAGTGATGGGGATCAAACTTAGCAATATGAAAAATTTTGAGTAATCAGCAAACTGATACTTAAAACAGAACAAGATTTAGTCCATACATAAACTTATGTAACTAATACAAATCACTATTAAACTTTAAAAATTATTAAAAGGAAACTATTTTCTGCCACAAACTGAGAATAAGTTTATGGACCAGTTTTCATCCAGATATTTGGGTTGTACAATTTATCACATAATCCCATTAGAAGGTTAAACTTAAGATTTAAGAAATTTCAACTCATTACCATGCTAAGCCGTATTCAGGAGCACATAAGAAATGACCCTTTCTTGATTTTTTTTCCTCTGACATGAAGCTGGCTTCAGGTGAGAGAACTGCACTATGCACTCATTACAAAGGCCATGTGGCCGCCTGCAGCTGGAGGTCACCATCCATCTGTGAAAGGCCTTTGGTCTAGACTTTGTCTCCTTTTGGAAAACTGGAGTATGAACATTGAAGCACAAGTTCACGTTTCAAAACAACTGGATAAAAACTTTTGGCAGAATTAATGTAACATTTTGACAAAGAACTTAGAAATTTATTTTCATGTCTTCTAATGTGAAATCAAAAGGGATTTATGCTAATCATTATGAAGAACATTGCCTGGCAACACTCTTTCGTTGGGTTTGGAATTTATCAAATCTGTTTTTTAACTACTTCTCTATTTTATTGTGAAATTACTGAGTTTCTATCAAATCTGTTTTTTAACTACTTCTCTATTTTATTGTGAAGTTACTGAGTTTCTAAGCATTTCTGATGGATTATTCCTCCGCATACATCATTAGCATTACTGTGTCCTTTCATCAAGACTCTACTTGCCAATCATACATATTTTTTCTTAAATGCCTATCAAGATAAAATTATGCAAATCATTTAAAAACTATATACTTTTGGAAGTTTAGTTCACTGGGATCTAAACAAATATGCTGTTTGGACATGAAGCTTAAGGTAAACTAAAACAATGTTTTTGTTAGTGCCAAAGCTTTTGGCTTCAGTAAGTACACTCACAAGCTCTTGTGCCTTATATGCATTATTTACAAAAAGGAAAATGTCTCATTTCAATCTTGACTTTGATCATTGAGTTCCCAGATAAAAGACACACAGCCTTTATAGCACTAGAGCTGAGGGATCAGTTTGCAGCTCAAGCCACCATCTTGCTCAGCCCCTTTAGTCCTGCTTGATGCATCTCCTGAGTCCGAAGGGTTGTAGATGGACTTAGACACTATGAGCAGGGGCAGGGTCCCTGCTGGACTGAGTGCTCCTTCCCTGGAAAGGTTCCTAAAATCTAGTAAAGTCCTCTCTGCCCAGGACCTATCAGTAATGCCAGTAAATCCCAAGTTTCCAGGTACTTCCCCACATTTTCAAACTCATTGAAAATGAGGAGTCCAGGGCTGGAGAGATGGCTCAGTGGTTAGGAGCACTGACTGCTCTTCCAAAGGTCATGAGTTTAATTCCCAGCAACCACATGGTGGCTTACAACCATCTGTAATGTGATCTGACAGCCTCTTCTGGGGTGTCTGAAGACAGCTACAGTGTACTCATTTACATAAAATAAATAAATCTTTATTAAAAAAAAGAAAGAAGAGAAAATGAGGAGTCCACACTCATTGGTGGTCTGAAATTGAAGCAGAGAAGGAAAGTGTTGGCCTCTTTGACATAATTTTTACTGTGTCTAGATACTGTCAAAAAGAAGTGTGTGCTTGAGGTTTGTACATAAATTTACTTCAAAGTAGCAGTACAAAAGAGGGAAAGCCTGTGAGGCCTGCAGGCCCCTCTAGGATTAGGTAGAAAAGGATACATCAAAAGCATATTGAGGGCTGGGAGTGGGCGGAGCAGACAAGTAGAGAGGCAATAGGAGGGGCTGGTAGAAGGCAGTGGAATCAGATCAGAGGCAGCTTTGCTCTGTGGTGAGCCTGCTTCACCTGCAGCGGAGCTGCATGCTGGGTCCCCCTGATGAATGAGAGAGATCACAGAGTTGATGGAAGTAATGTATTTAGTGTTCTGTTCTGCTGATCAGTTCAACCAATCAGTTTTGAGGCAGAAAGCTAGCATGTGAAATGTTTGTCTCTGGTCAAGCTTTAGATAAAATAAATGCATAAATAAGACAGCATACATGCGGCATAATTTTAAGTGCAAAAGGGTGTCTCTTCAGCAGAGAAAGAAAGGAATGAAGTATGTAAGTACTGCCATTGACCAGCGTCTCCGTGCTTGCGTAAAAGAAATCACCTTCCCTCACTTTCATTTAGACTGAGGTGCTTGGTCGTCATAATGTAATTTGTATGTAATTACAATATGTAAGTTGTAACAGTTGAGTGGCAGTCAGAGAGAAAGATGCCTTTGGGTTCTGTCTCCTGGACAAAAAAAAATATGAATAATTATAATAATAATTATTATAATAATTATATAATAGATGCTTCTAATAAGAAAAAAAACTGTACTTGTCCAGATTTGGGCACAGAAAACCTTAAACTTTCAGGAGTTTCCTGAGCAACAGGGGGTTGGAGCAGTACCTGGATTTATGCTAATGGTGTGACTTATTATTTGTGATCTCAGAATGGCAGTGATGACCAGGTAGAGCAAATGCATGCTATGGGCCAGGATCTGCTGTGCGGCTGTTTTGAGGAGAGTGCACTGAATGTGCTGGACCTTGGGACATTTGAGTGCCCGTGGGTTGAATTATAGTCATCCAGTTGGTACTGGAGAGCTGGTCAGTGTTCAGCAAACATCACGCATTCTTTGTCAGAAATGACATCAAAAGATGAGATCACAGATCACAACCTTCTCTAGTCTCTGGAGGCTTTCATTAAAATAAAAAATTCATTTATTTATTCATTTACTTATAGGTGTATGAGCACACAAGTGGAGATCAGAGGATCACTTGTAGGAGTTGGCTCCCTCCTTTTGCTGTGTGGCATTAAACATAGGTTGCCAGGCTTAGTAGCAAGTGCCCTTTCCCACGGAGTCAACTTGCTGTCTCTGAGTGCTCACTGGTCAGAATCATGAGCGAAAGCCCTTTTCACACTAAGAGGAAATGAAAGTAGGATCATGGGCCCTTTCCTCTTTCCTCCTCTTGCTGTTTGTTTATTTTGAAACAATGTTTCTTGTAGCCTAGGCTGGCCTCTAACTTACTGTCCTTGAGTCCCTGCTTTTCTTCCATTCTTCAGTGCTGGGATAACAGGTATGAACCACTGTATTCGACCCTTTCCTTCCTTCCTTCCCCTCATACCCTTGTCCTTCCCTTCCCTTTCTTTCCTCTATTTTCTCTCTTTTTTTTTTTAGCTTTCTTTATTATTAATCATTTTATTCATTTAATTTCAAATGATATCTCCCTCCCCGGCTATGCCGCCACAAACCTCCCATTCTATCCCCCTTCTCTCCCTTCCCCTTTGCCTCTGTGAAGGTGCTCCCCCATCCACTCACCCCCTCCCACCTCACTGCCCTAGCATCCCCCTACATTAAGGCATTGAGCCTCCACAGGACTAAGGGTCTCCCCTCCCACTGATGCCAGATAAGGTCATCCTCTGCTACATATTCAGCTGGAGCCATGGTTCCCTCTATGTGTACTCCTCAGATGGTGGTGTAGTGCCTGAGAGATCTGGGTGGTCCAGTTACTTGATATTGTTCTTCCTATGGGGTTGCAATCCCTTTCAGCTCCTTCAGTCCTTCCCCTAGCTCTTCCTTTGGGGTCCCTGGGCTTAGTATGATGGTTGGCTGTGAGTATCTGCATCTGTATTGGTCAGGTGCTGGTGGAATCTCTCAGGATTTTCTTCTTCCTCCTCTTTTTTATTTTCTTTTTTTAAATAAAATACTATTTTACAATGCCATTTCATGATTTGTATGTAACAATGTTCTCAAGTTGATCTCCTCTCTTCTCTTCCCTTCTCCCCCTCCTGTCTTTACTTTCCTCCCTTCTCCTCTTCCTCCTATTCCCTCCTTTACCGATCCTCCTCATAACTCTTTCTTTCCTTTTTCTTTTCCTAGTCTCTTTCCTCCTCTTCCACCTCCTCTTCTTTTTTGGAAATATGGTTTCTCATAGCCCATCTTGTTCTCAGATGTTCTGTGTGGCTGAGAATGACCTTGAATCCTTGTTTTTCAGGTTTCCTCTAAGGGCTCTGATACAAATGCGTACTATCCTGCCTGTGCTGGCTTTTGGTAGAGTGATGGAGTCTAAAGAAGAAAAGAGATTCTTTATGTAAACTGTTAAAATCAAGTTAGTGTAGCCATGGAACTGTTACACTGATGAAAAAGTAGGCCATGCTTTGTTTAGGTGAGCCTGATCCTGCTCAACATTCAGAGGTGACCAGTGGACAGACTATTTAAATCTTCTCTATACCTTTATCATCTACCTGTATCTACTTACTTACTTGTCTGCCTGGCTGCCTGCCTCCTGTCTACCTGCATACCTATCTACCTATCTATCTGTAGTCAGTGTTTACTTTTTTTGAGTTTAGTATTTCTGGGCATGTGCTCATATGTTTGAAGGTGGAAGCACACATTGCATGCATGTCTATGCACCATGTGCATGCCTGGTGCCAGAGAAAGACTGAAGATGGCATTAAATCCCCTGGGACTGGGTATTAGAGACAGGAGTAAGTTGTCATGTGGGAACTGAGCCAGGTCCTCTAAAGAAATACCAGTGCTCTTAGTTGCTGAGCCACTGTAGTATTCTCCAGTCTCCCTTAGGTTTTGCTTTTCTCAGTGCTGAGGAATCAAACTAATAGCATAACTAAGTAAACACTCTGTCACTGAGTTGTACTTCTAGCCCCTAATTATTATTATTATTATTATTATTATTAGTAGTAGTAGTAGTAGTAGTAGTATTGTTATTATTACTATTACTTTGTGTGTGCGCATGCACTCACATGTTCATGGACCCATGTGAAGGCCATGGGTCAACTTGGGATGATGTTGTTGTTCAGGAGCAATCTACAATGTTTTTAGAAGCAGGACCTTTGACTGGTGCCTGGGGCTTGTAAATTTGGTTAGACTGGTCTGGCTGATAAGTGAGATCTATCAAAGAGCCTGAATCAGATCGATCACCTCTGCTCTCTGGGAGGGACCTGGCTTGGGACCAAATTGTTTTGGTTAAAGTAGCTATGATAGCTCCCACATGCTTGGTTTCATCTTTCTTCTCCTGACTGTCATGGATATGCACCTGTGTCATCATGCAAAATGGTAGCTGTTTTGATGGAGATGGGTTTCTCAAACTGGACTTGAAGATGTGCCAGGAATAGGGCCTGGTACTAGGTCACAGAGTCAATAGACAGTCAATGTTCTAGTACTCCTCAGAGGAGGACCTCAACCGTGCCATGGGGTGCTGTTACCATATTTGCATTCTTTCATTAAACTAGCAGTAGTTGCACACTTCTGAGATAAGTGGGCCATACTGTAGCTACAGGGCCCAACCTTTTGGACAGCTATGTCACAGTGTGCCTCTATGGCTCCAAAGTTTGGGTTAAAGCTGTTTTTGTCATTTATGTCATGAGTAAACATGCTACAAGGATTTGAGAGATGTAGAAATTCTAGGCTGGAGCAGAAGTCAGAGCTGTTTTTAAAGCCTCAAATGCCTGTGTGCTTAGTCTCAGCCTCTGATTAGGGACTCAGTGCCCAAGCTGTATCATTTCCACAAACTCTGGTATCCGGAGGCAACAATATCCAGTGGCACCTAGGAACTCTGAATGAACCTGTCTCTTAGTCTTTGGAGATGAGATCTGAAGGGTGGCAGCATTCCTACTCTGAGACAGGCTCCTTTTGCTGCCCTTCAGCTGGAAGACAAGATGGGTAGTCTTCTACAAAGCTGGGCTTTCTTAGTTGACATTCTGTAGCCCAAGGTTTGTAACTCTTGCAGCAGTTCCTCAATGACTCTTTTATAACTTATTTTCCCAGGAATCCTCTGACAAAAAGGTAGGAAATATAGATTTAGTGTCTTTACATTCTGGGGTAACCTGGTGCAGGTATGTTGCTCACCATAACCTCCCACTGGGTCTCCTCTGTAAGATGGGTTGACTCACCTCTGCCAATGTGATACTGAGGAATCCATGGATCAGGCCCAAGACAGTATATACCCCTTTTTCTCTGGAAGAATCAGACTCATGAGAATTAGAGATCTCAGGTTTTCATAAGTAGGTGAGGTATATTCCAGGGTGACTGGCAGAACACTAGGACACCTGTTCTTCAAGTCAGGCAATATGGGCGACGATTTCCCCTTTTGTTTCCAGGGTCATTGAGTATTATTTGATCTAGATGGAGGTAACTGAACTGGTTGGTTGAACAACTATAGAAGCTCAGTGTTGGGCTGGTCCTGGGGTGGGGGGTTGGTTTCTTTTGACAAAGGGTGGGACACCAAAACTTTTCTGGGTATCTGTAAATATAACTGTGTCTTATCATCAGAGATGGTAACAGTGGCTTTCAGTCTATGCAAATGGTCTTGACCCAGTTAGTTTTCTGTTGTCAAGCACCTTTTAAGATACCTCTAGCAACTGAGACATGCTTATATCTTTTAATTTTTCTCTTACAATTTTTGTCTAATATCTGGAGGCAACTGGATGACAAAGGAAATCTTTCAGCTTAATCCTTTAGAAGGGACCTAGCAAAACATGTTGAAAGTCTCCTTGGTCAGTGTTGGACAGAAGTGAAAATCTGTTTTGTCTGGCAATGATCCTCTACTCTAGCCCATGGGTGGGAATTTTTTGTTTGTTTGTTTTGTTTTTGTTTTTTCACTTTTTTCAGAGAATGGTGTTTTTTTTGTTTTTTGTTTTGTTTTGTTTTGCTTTGCTTTCTAAAATATTTATTTTATGAATGAGTACACTGTCGCTGTCTTCAGACACACCAGAAGAGGGCATCAGATCTCATTACAGATGGTTGTGAGCCACCATGTGGTTGCTGGGAATTCAACTCAGGACCTCCAGAAGAGGAGCCAGTGCTCTTAACTGCTGAACCATCTTTCCAGCCCAAATGGTAGGTTTTTAAAAGGAGATATAAATCATGAAAGAGAAAGGAGTGGAAGTTTCTATTTTCCTTCAGGTCAACCCCTGGGAACTTCCCCCACTTCCTGGGGCTGCTTACAGAAGGTGCAGAGTGGAGTGGAGCAGAAGAAATGCTCACCCAGGGGAACTATTTCCACCTCCCTGAGTGCATTCTGCTTAGATCAGAGGGGACGCTGGATGAGAGGTCTAGCCTCTTCCCACCTTCACACAGGGATCAACCCTGACCATGAGTGGGAGTCAAGCATCAAAACAAGCAAGTTCTCTTGCTCCCACCGTGGGACAAGACAGGTGGAGGGTTTTTTTAAGGGGTTCTCTGGGTGACCAGGCAGAGCCAAAAGGATTCTGATCCCCAAAATGAGAAGGCACAGGTCTTAAACCAGCTGTGGGGAGGGTCTCACACCAGAGAGAGCCACTGGTCAATACAGGGAAACAAATCTGATAGAAATACATAGAAAGGTACACACAGATAACCAGACACACACAGATACACACATCATGTTGAGGGTAATCTTCCTTACATTACATTAAGGTGTGTCTCTATTTTCAATTGTTAATTCTGTACTGGCAGAGAGTTAAGTTCTGCAGGATTTTGGGCAGATAACTGTATTCCACACCTCTGCGGCTCACCAGCAGCAATGACGACAGAACACCGAGACTTCTTCTCTCGACGGTTTACTCAGGAAATTTCTTTTTGTGTTGCTTCTCTCTTAGGTACCCAGGTGTTACAGCTCTTTAAGGTACCTAGGTATTACAGCTCTCCTAGGTTCTTAAGTGTCACAGCTCTTCTTGATGGCAGGGCTCTTCTTGATGTTGCTGCTTCTTCTTCTTCTTCTTCTAGGTGCTGCAGGTCTGCTTGCTTCTGTGGAGTGGCGTGGAATGGCCCTGACTGCCTGGAGAGAGCTCCTTATATACCCAAGCCTGAGCTGCCAAGTCCTCCTGGATTGGTTCCCCGGCAAACCCTCATTAGCATACACCTGCTCAGGAGAGGCACATGCACAGCATACACCCACTTGGGAGGGGCGCATGCGTAGTGGAGTCGTCTATTGCTACAGTGTATCAGGAACCGGGCGCCATCTTGGATTTTATCGTCCAAGCAGCTGCCTACAGATAACTAAGTGTTGACAGGATTTTAGTATTGTTATTTTTATGGCCCATCATTAGATTTTCTATATTGTAAATGTCCTTCCTCACCTGCCTAAAGGAAATCTAAAAGACTTATCAGGTGGTGTCTCACTGCTGATTGGTTGAAATGAAGAGCTGTGAGACAATAGCTGGGACAGAAGTACCAGGGCAGAACTTCCAGGCAGAGTGATGCAAAGGAGGAAAACAGACATGGCAAATTCGGAAGGGATACAGAAAGAAACAGACACAGACCAGAGCAAAGAAAAGTATAGAGCTAGTCATGGGATGGATCATAGGCTAGAATAGCTGGGTTAAGTTTAGACAGTAGTCGAGAGACTGCCCCAGCAAAAGGCCTAAGCTTTAAACTATATTAAAAGTCTCTGTGTCTTATTTATACCTCAAGGGGGTCCATGAAAAGTTCCACACTACACACACACACACACACACACACACACACACACACACACAGGGGCACACATTAAAAACAACCAGGGGAAGCTAGGCATGGTGGCACATGCATTTAATCCCAGCACTTTGGAGGCAGAGGTAGGTGGATCTCTGAGTTCCAAGCCAGTCTGGTCTACAGAAAGGGTTCTGGGTTTTAAACCACAGGACAAGGTGCATATTTTACATACTACTGCAGATTTGGCCTCCAGGTTTTCCCAGCATCCCTCAGTCCTTTACCTGGTATACCCTGCCTGCAACCTGAACTTTCTAGCTCAGGAGCTGGGTTGCCCTTCCCCCAGAGGCTTTCCCTATATAATCCAAACATTTTGTCTCCCAGCTCTCCTCTCTTCTTTCTCTCTCCCTCCCTCTCTCCCTCCCCTTCTCTCTCTCTCTCTCTCTCTCTTCTTCTCTCTTTGCATTTGCTCTTTCTTTTTCTTCCCCCTCTCCTCTCTCCCTTCCCATGGTAACTTCCCTAGCTAGGCTCAGTCCTCAGAGAGCAGCTTCCCAATACACCTGCATTTAATATAATCTAATCTGGCTTGAACTGGCTCATTTCACTGACAGAGAAATAACTTGCAAGTTCCTGGACAGTCACAGCTACACGGAGAAATCCTGTCTCAAAAAGGGGAAAGAAAGAAAAAAAGAAACACAAAAAAAAAACCAGGGAAGCCCCCACACATTCATACACCTGAAAGTGTACACTGACATCTCGCTTGGATCCTGAACACTGGATCAGCAGCTGCATCTGACCAAACAGAAGGTACCTTAACCAGACTTATGTTCGGAGTGGCAGACCGGGTGACTTTCTAATTTGTTTCCTTTGGGGGTGGAGGTGTCAGTCCCCTCTTCAGCATTAGGCAGCAATCTACCAAAGGGAACTCTGAGACCCTGGAACATCTCATGTTGCACACTTTCTAGGAGTCCCCTGACCACCACACTCCCTCACTCCGAGGGGTTCTGAGACCTCCCAGTCTGTATCTGGGATCTTGGTAGCACCTCCAGAAATGCTGTGGGGTACTCACCAGAAAGGACTGCTTGGACATGAGTTTAAGCCATTAGAAAGTCTCTATGCACCAGCCAGCGAACACACTAGATGTTTGAGATCTCACTGTAGCCCCAAGTCTTTCTCACGGTGAACTTTAAAGCACAAAAACCATGTCCTGGGTTGGTATACTTCAGTTAACAAGAACAGTTAACCAGAAGTGCAACTACGGAAGCCAAAATGCAAGGTTAGTATGTTTTGAGACTTTCCCATAACTGTGGGCTTTGATGGATTAGGCGTTTTAGTTTTGGCAGGTGGTGCTGTCTACAAGATAAGTTTTGCTGCCTGAATGTTTCTTCTACCATGGAGTCAGTTGTGCTAAGGTTTCAGAGTCTACTAAGGACCTTTTTACAAAGCCATTGTAAGCCAACTACCATAGGTGGTAGGAACTGAACTCTGGTTCTCTGCAAGAGTATAAGGGTTGTTAACTGCTGAGCCATCTCTCCAGCCTCTTTTTATTTATTCTTTGATACTTCATACAACATATTTTGCATGTAATTACCCCACTCCCCTGCTCCAATTCCTCCTGTACATTCCCACTCACCCAATGGTCATGTTCTTTCTCTTTTTTTTAAATTGAATCCAATGACCCAAGTGTGGTGATGCATGCCTTTAATCTCAGCATTCAGAAAGCAGAGATAGAAAGATCTCGGAGTGCTCATATCCTACATGGAGAAGTAGAAAGATCTCTGAGAGCCTGATCTACATAGTAAGTTCCAGGCTAGCCAGGGCTACAAAGTGAGGCTCTCTCAAAAGCAAAACTGTCACAAGCAAGAAGGGAGATACACATAGCAGGTGTAACAAATGTTATATATTATTATGCTAAGAGTCATCATACAATGTTCACACTCTAAATTCCTAGAGTCCTAAGCCTCTCTCCCCAAGGCTGATCACCTATGAAACAAATCTTAGCTGAAGGCCAAGTCCAGTTTCTAACAGAACTCTCTGATTTTGAGGATCAGGATCCTGAGAGAGAGACTCCACCTGCAGGGCAGATCAAGGTGGCATCTCCCCAGGTGTGCAGAACAGAGCACTGTTCTTGGTCTCTGCTTATATAATGTCCAGTGCACATCACTGGGTCTTAAATTGTGTCTGGTTATTTTGAATGAGTGATGTCACTGAGTTCTGGTTATCAGATTCAGTCCTGGGTGTAGCTATTTGACTAAGCTATTTTTACATGTCTAAAAGACTTTTTTATATTCTCATTACAAAACCAAACTAAAACACTCAGGTCAATTAATGCTGCTCAGAAGTGCATGGGTGTGGGGCCTTTCATTGGAGAGAGCATGGCCAACCTACCAGGGGCTACACTCTTGAAAAATAACTGACTCACCTTTCTGTACTAGCCCTCCACTTACAATAACTCCTAGAGGTGAAGCCTCATGTGCCCCTCCCCATGCATGTTAGAAAGTCACTGGCTTGATCTTGTGCAGGTAACCACAGTTGCTGAGAGTTCATAAGTGCAGTGGTCACACCATGCCCAGGAAATAGTGTTTTGTCCTGGTTATTAGCATTCTTAATAGATCCCAGTTAATAATCCTTATCAGAACATAACAGAGACAGATTTCCCCTTTTCTATATCTTGCCTCTTTAAATTGCTAATTGTTTCCTTTGCTGTACAGACACTTTTTAATTTCATGAATTCCCATTTGTCAGATTTGGGCATTATCTCCCATACTATTGAAATCCTATTTAGAAAACCCTTGCTCGGCTAGAGAAACAGCTCAGTGGTTAAGTGCATGTACTGTTCTAAGAGAGAACCTATTCCCAGTACCCACATCAGATGGCTAACTATCTGTAACTCACCTCTATCCTTTCCTGGTGCATGTACACTTGCCCACTGTGGTGGTTTGAATAGGTATGGTCCCCATAGATTCATGTGTTTGAATACTTGGCCATAGGGAGTGGCATTACTAGGAGGTGTAGCCTTATTGGAGGAGGTGTGGTTTTGTTAGAAGAAGTGTGTCACTGTGGAAGTGGGGCTTTAAAGTCTTAAATGCTCAAGTTACACCCAGTGTGAAACACATTCCAGTCTCCTCCTGGATGCCTTTGGGTCAAGATGTAGAACTCTCAGCTCCTTCTCGAGCAGCATGTCTACCTGGATGCTGCCTTGCTTCCTGACATGATGATAATGGACTGCAAACCAGCCCCAATTAAACGTTTTTCTTCATAAGAGTTGCCTTGGTCATAGTGTCTCTTCTTCACAGCAATAAAACCCCAACAAGATGCCCACCAACAGACATCAACACACAACTTAGAATAATAAAAAATAAATCTTAAAAAAAGATAAAGTGGTTGGTTGGACCTACATCTAGAAAGACTTTGCCTACCTTTTGCTATTGGAGTTTCAGAACTTCTGGTCTTATATTAAGGTTTCTGATCCATTTTGAGTTAATTTTTATGCAGATTGAGAGGGATAAGCATAGCTTACTTTTCTACATGTAGTTATTCAATTATCTCAGCACTTTTTTTGAAAGGGTTATCTGTTTTTCAATATATGTTAAAATCTTTGTTGGGGCTGGAAAGCTAGTTGAGTGGTTAAGAGTACTTACTGCTTTTGCAGAGGACCTGGGTGTGCTTCCTACACTCACACTGGATGGCCTAAAACTACCTGTACGTAACCCTAGCTCTGGGGGATCTGATACCCTCTTCTGGACACCTATACTCATGTACACATATACATTCACATATCTATGAACAAAAAATAAAATAAATCTAAAGAGAAACCCAGTGAGCCTTTTACATGGGTACTGTGATATAAACATCAGTCATTATGATTGTGGAACAAGCATTTTAACCAGCAAGCCATCTCTCCACCCCAGCACTGCTGCTTGAGAAGCTGTGAGTATGAATAGCAAAAAGGACATAAAGAAAACCAGATTGTGTGATTTCTGTGAATTTCTGCTCTCTCTCTCTCTCTCTCTCTCTCTCTCTCTCTCTCTCTCTCTCTCCCTTTGAGATCAAATCTATTTACACATACTAAGCAAGTTCTCCAGCACCGAGCCATACGTCCAGCCTTTGATCAACTGCTAATGAAGTGAGTATAGTTCTATCGTGTGATTCTTACCCTTCCTCCTAATGTATATGGGATATTTTAGGAGTCAGTAGACTTAGAGCCTATGAACCTCACCCTGGAGAGTGAGCTGTGCTGGATCCTCCCCATGAGAAATTCTACAGAGAAGTGATTCAGGCAACCTTCAGAAACTTGGCTTTTATAGGTGAGAGTGAGTTACCTAGTATCTTATGTAGTTAATCATTTGGAATGGTTCTCTGTGATGCCCAGTGATCTGAACCATGGAAAAATAATATCTTAGTGAATATTTCAGGAATGATCACTTTATGCTATGAATGCAGAGAAAATATATGGATTTTCTGTAATTTGTGACTTCTGAATCTTCACTTTAGGAAAAATTCTGGAAGACTTGAACATTGAAGATGAATACAAAATTGTCTCACGAAGTCTAAGGTATTTTGCACTTAAAAGAGAAAGCAATGTTCTCCAATAAATCTGGTATGACGGGAAACTTGAAAAGTAAGCAAGAGATCATAATAAGCCCATGTTTAAAATAGATTTGGTCTAAAAAAATTCCTTCAAACAACATTCACAATAGCATCTGTAAAGACAAAAAGTCTCAAATCCAAGTGGTTCTATACTGGAATATCGGGAGCAGCAGCTTGCTGCCACAGTATGGCACTTTCTGATAGTTCAATGGATACATGCATTATTCCAAGCATGGAATTATGATAGTATTAAATTACATTCAAGCTTAGAGTCTGAGAGAAAGTAAATTTCATGTTTCCACTGAGAAAAATTTTTAAACCATTATGCATAGACAAACATTTAAAATTTCAAATGCTTTTTATCCTAACAATCTTCCATAGGAAATATTAAATAAGCCAGGTGTTGTGCTTATGCTTCCTATCCCAGCACTTGGGAAGCAGAAATAGGCAGATCCCTAAGTTCAAGGCTAGCCTGGTCTATAGAGTAAGTTCCAGGACAGCCAGGACTACCCAGAGAAACCCTGTCTTGAAAAATCAAAAGAAGAAAGAAAAAGAAAAAAATGAAGAAAAAAGAGAAAAAACATACTAAATGTAATAAAATGTTATAGACACTGTTTGCAAAATAAATTTCTTGGAAACACAACTGAGGTTCTGTATAGCAGTATTGCTGTATTGACAATAGCTACCTTTAAACCACCAGAAATGTATTCAATCTATTCATTTTCATAAAATCTTACAGAGAATAAAAGTAAATTTTTCCCTGTAAAAATCTCTAAGAAATAAAGTCTTCGTATTGTGCACTTTTTTTTTCTAGAAGTTAAATGATATGTGAACTGTGTGAACATAAAGGATACAATCAGTGTGGTGAGAACTTCAGGCTACTACAGACTATACTATCAGCAAGAAAACCTTTTTTAAAGTAAAATCACATGAAACATCAATGAGGATGTCCTTATTGATTATTCTTCTATAAATGTGCCCCTCAGATATCACCAGTACATGTAAGTGCCAGGAATATAGATAAAAGTCATATAAATTGAAAGATCATAAGAAACTTTTCTCTCATCCTCAATTATTTCAGAGGAATAAAAGGACTCACACTAATGAGAGGCATTATTGTTGGGGTCCAGGAGTCACCCCACAAACCACACATGTACAGATCTCAGTCAAACAGGGATGGTTTATTGAGTTAATGCCCTAAGACTGATCAATCATGGCTGTAACTCAGAATTTGAGGGCTGAGGCTACAACCCTGAACATTTTTTTTTTCTGTGTCAGCTTATAAAGGCTAAAACAGCAAAAATCACAATGAGTTTGTATGCAAGTGTTGGAAGTTGCTGCCCAGTGGTTGGCCCTGACTCAGGCCATTTTAGACATAACAGTTCATATTGACCTTTGATTTGATGGATTCTAAAGTCGAGGAATTTCTTAAGATTAATAAACCTCATAACATACAGAACATAACAGGGTATGTGATCAGCATGACTCTGCTCTGAGTCGTTATTTTTTCTGTGTGAATAGCTGGCAGGCATATTACAGCTACAATATGAAATAACTGGTAGGCATTGAACAAAATGGCTACAGCTATGCTGGGGGAGCAGATCTCACAATTATGAATATGAGCAATGTATGAAAACCTTAAGTCAATTCAATTCCTTCAAATACATGAAAAAAAATAACATCTTAGACTAAAGGAAAAGCATAGATACATCCTTAAGATGGGTATGTCTTCAATGTGGAAAATGCTTCAGTTCTTTCCATGGCATTCAGATAAATAACAAATTTCACTATAGATAGAAACATCCTTGATGCAAACCTGTGGCAAGACCTTCAGGAAATAATGTTATATTTAAATGCATGAAAGAGTTCATACTGAGGAGACCCTGTATGTGTAAAACCTTAATGCAGAAAAATCTTAAGGTATCTGAGTTTCCTTTAAATACACAGAAGAATTCCCAGTTGAGAGAAGCCATTTGTGTGTAAGGATATAAATCTTCTATAGGATGAATAAGTAGAAAGTATTATCTTCCTTTTTGTTTTGTTTTTTAAGCTTGTTTGGCCTTTTGTTCTGATTTTGAGTCAAAATGTAGCCCTAGAACTCACTTTGTAGACCAAGCTGGCCTCAAGATACCACAGATGAATTGGCCTCTGCCTCCCAGTGCTAAGATTAAAAGTGTGCACTACTATGCCTGATTTTGTTGGATTGTTTGTTTGTTTAAAAAAAACAAGGCCCCAGGTAGTCCATCCTGGCTTGGTACTCATAGTGTAGCTGAAGATGACATTGAATTTTGTATCTTTTTGGCTCCATCCCCTAAATGTGTGGACCACACACACACACACACACACACACACACACACACACACACAGCTTATACAGTACTGGGGATTGAACCCAAGGCTTCATGCATGCAAAGTGATCATTCTGACAACTGAATGATCCCTGGTTTTCTTCTATTCTGTTGATTGTCTTTTCTTAATTTCCTTTGCTATATAGAAACTATTTAATTTGATGTTACCCACTCATCACATCTTGCTATTAGTATCTGAGTTACTAACGTCCCATTCAGGAACCCGTACAAATACCAGGAAGATCACATGACCTTTGTAGTAATCACAAGAATGCATAGCAGAGAGAGCATGATAACACTTGTAGTCACTAAAATTCAATTATAGGTAAAAAAAAAACACAGTAAGAAGAAAAACTGACTACAGCAGTGTGCAGAGCTGTTCAGTTAGCAAACATAGAATGTCCTGACTAAACATCCAACAGTCTGAAACATGGGCATTTTAACAAGTAGTACTGAAGTTCTTAGAAATCCCTTATGTAGCAGAATCCTACAAATAATATGAAGAGTTTGATGCAAGATAATTTGAGTAGGATAAAACAGAAAACATACAAATCAAATGAAATACTGTAAATGCTCTAAACACATCCTGGAGTGGGCTATTCTAAAGTTAGATCCCTGGGCTGTGGGCTTCCTCCCTTCACTCCTCTCTATTGTGTAGTTGTCATGGAATAAAACAGTGAATCTGACTATAACATTTTATACAGATGTCACATGCCATATTCACCCATATCATTCTCTCCCTGCATTTTTGTTAGTCCTTTTCCATTTTCCAAATAGCTCTATTCCTATTATGTTACATATTTTATTTTATATTACATAGAATGTATGAACACTTATAAGTATACAATCTTCAGGTGAGAAAAAACATGAAGTATTTTTGAGGCTGGCTTATTTAACAGGGAGATCTCTAGTTCTGTATATTTTTCTACAATGACATCATTTCATTCTTCATTATATCTAAATAAAATCCCATTGTGTATATATACCACATTTACTTTATTCATCTTTTGACAGACATCTAATTTTATCTTATTACTTGGTTATGGTAAATAATTCTGCAATAAGCATGTGTCCAGGTATCGAAGGTTTGAATTCTCATACCGACTTCCATTAGCTACACTAATTTATATTCTTTACATGAATACACCTTTCACTTCCTCAGCAGCACTATTGTTGTTTTCTTAATGCTAGCTGTTTGACTATGTGATATGGGATCTCAGTATAACTTTTAAGTTTCTTTATGTCTAAGAATTCTGAACTTTTTAAATATAGTTTTTGGATATTTGTCCTTCATCTTTTGAGAAATGTCCATTCATTTTACTTTCCCATTTATTATTTGCATTGCTTGGGATTTGTTCACTTTTATGTTCACTTTTAATTGTTGGTTCTCTCTATATATATTGTGGAGGGGGTCAGTGGAGAGTCATTCTCTCCGCTATGTGGCTCCCAGAAATTAAACTCAGATTGTCAGACTTGGTGGCAAGTGCACTTACCTGCTGAGCAATGTTACTGGCCATAATTTTAAATATGTATTTAGATATATAAATTGTGTGTGTGTGTGTGTGTGTGTGTGTGTGTGTGTGTGTGTGTGTGTGTGATACTGATCCCTTCTCAGATGGATACCTGTCAGAGTTTTTCTGTCATCATTTCGGATTAAAGGTGAGTGCTAAGGGCTGAGCCACACCCTAACTGGAAACAAGTTCAAATATCCCGAAACATCAAGGTATAGGAAGCAAATAGGAGACTGATGATACACCCTGCGGGTGACAGAAAAGATTTACACTCATTAGTTTGTAGAAGGAAGTACCCATGTTTGAAAGTGATGCCAATTTAAGTGGCAGAAAAAAAAAGATAAATCAGAGAAAGATTTGACAGAAAGTATATGCCCAGCTCTAACAAGAAGAGAGAGGAAAGGGAAGCTATGTAAGGCAGAGACAGACAGTACAGGAGGAAGAGAGCACAGTACAGGATACAGCAGAGTTCCTGGAGACAGTGCAGTAGAGTTGAGAGGGAGAGTACAGCAGCAGAGAAGGAGAAGAAAGCAGTTTTACCAGGAGAGTTTTACAGAGACAGACTGAAGAGAAAACAAGCTAGGCACAGGTAAAAACAGAATGAGCAAGAGGATGGGAAGGAGCCAGGAGATTAGAAAAGATTAGTAGAATTAGGTTGAGGCCATGCAGAGCAATTCAGAGGCTGAGAGAAAAGTCAGATGGAATAAGTCAGCTGGGAGAGGAGTTTGAGCCAGAGCAGCTGAGTTGAACCAGCCAGCCAGAGTTCAAAAAGTACAGGAAAGGGTGAGCTTATTCAGCAGCAGGTCTCAGGGGCTCAAGACATTCTAGGCCTAGATTAGATTGTACAGAGCTAGACGCTTACAGGGCTAGCGGGCCTAGGTTAGCAGATGGAGGCAGTAAGCCTTCGAGACAATTGCATCAGGCAGATAAAAGTTACTTTTATACCCTGGTGTGGTTTTTTATGTTTTCTTTTTGTAGTTTTGATAATTCAGATAGTACCACAGGTCCATTTTGAGTTGATATTTTTGCAAAGAGAGATAAGAACCAAATTACAATATTTTGACCCAGTTTGCTGGGTACTTTCTGTTCCAAGATGTTTTAGGGTTATTTTGGTTTTGTTTGTTTCTGACAGTTTTGACACTTTTCTCAAAAATCAGATTATAGCGCCCTTTTTTTTAAAATTCTCTTTGGTTTTTTTTTTTCTGGTTTTGTTTGGTTGGTTGGTTGGTTTTTAGCCTTCATATAGAGGATTGGGATTACATATATACACTACCATACTCATAAAGTACTGAGAATCGAATTCAGGACTTCTTGTATGCTAAGAAAACACTCTTAACAACTAAGCTACATTCCACAGTCTGTGATTCTTCTTTCTTTATTCATTTGTTTTCTTCTACAATTACTAATTCTGTTTTTTACCTGATACATACATACATATGTACATATACATAACCATATCACTGTTATATAGTACAATTTGGATGTCTCTGGCATTTCTCTTCTTGCTCAGGATTGTTTTACCTATTCAGAATTTTTTGTGGTTTCATATGAGTTTTAAGATTTTAAAAAATGTCTCTTATTGAGATTTTGATAGGAATTGCTTTGAATCTTTAGGTTGACTTCAGTAATACAGCCATTTTCACAATATTCTGTCAGCCTAATAATATGGACAGTATTTCCATCATTTAGTATCTTCAATTTTCTTGTTTTTTTTTTTTACTTTTTTATTGATTTTGTGAATTTCACATCATTCGCCCCAACCTCACTCATCTCTCCATTTCTTCATATCCACCCTCTGCCCTTGCAACCTCTATCCCAAAAGAAAATAAAATAAGATATAACAATAACCACAACATCTTGTCATGGAAGCTATGTTACACAGTATACCCATTTATCCACACATCTTTACTTGCTAATGTTCTTTGCAGTAAGTCTGTTTCAAGGCCTCTGGCTTGTGCCACACTGTCAATACTGGATACTCATGAGCACTTCTACCAGATATCCTGTTGTCCTTTGTCATGGAGATCCTGAAGCTTTGCATCTGCAGGAATGGCCTTTTCACGTGCTCCAGCAGATCATAGATGGGTTAGGTGTTCAAGTGTTGGCCCAACTCAAAGCCCTGAATCTGGGCCTTGGAGGTAGCTGGGTTAGTCAGCCTACCAGCTCTTCTATGCCTGCACCACCAGGGTGAGCTCTCCAGTACAACCTAACCAGCTTACTCAATACCACACCTGGCAAGGGGCAGGGGCAGGGGCAGCTCTCATGTTTTCATAACCTTGGGGCCAAATTACCCATGTCTTTGCCACCATGGTCAGCAAGCTCTACTGTGCTACCCAGGTGAGGTGCAGGGTCAACTCTCACTCTCAGACCTTGGGACCAGGATTCCAACCATGCCTTTCAAAGCAAGGGGTAAGGTCGGGGAGGGCATCTCTACCTTGCCTCAGCCACCCCACAGTAAAGTCAGCTCTTCCACAGGCACACCCTCAGTCGGCATACCTCACCTGTTTTCTAAGACCAGGGTCAGCTCTACTGTACTGCCCAGGTGAGGGGCAGGGCCAGCTTTCCCAAGTGTGACTGCCTGGCAAGAGGGTGGACCAGCTCAGCACTGTGCCTCAAGTGGCAGTCCACACCAGGGACATCTGCCTCAAGTTTGGTGGTAACACAGACCTGGAATATCAGCATAAATCCCAGCTGCCATAGACTACAAACTCAAGACATGGCCCTCAGCAGCAGCATGGGCCCCAATGTTCCCATGGCCTCAGACGGTAGGGCTGGTCACTCGGATGAACATGTCCCCCTGAGGGAGCACAGATCTCAGACATCTCTTGATTTATTATTATATTAATATAGATTCATAAAATTAATATGGCAGTAGTATTCCTTAAGCAGATTATTCCCCAATAACCATATAAAGATTTATTAATATTGCCTTGAGTCAAATACTGAACAATTATTACGCCATTCTAAACCTTCAAGCTAGTCAGGCTTCCTCCCAGACAATATTCTCAAATTATTTGCATTTTTCATCCTTTCCTGATCCAGCTCTCTTCTCCTCATGCTTCCTCAGCCTCTCCTTGTGGCTGCCTCTTCCCCTCCCTAGAATCAGAAGTCTCACCTTATTCTCTCTAAAGCTCTGAACTAGCTAGTTGGCTTTTATTGCTAAGGAAAAGAATGAACACATGGCAATGTTTACATAAGCTTGAGACAGGAGCTTCTAAGAATAAACATAACAAAGCCATCTCTAGATTGAAACAAAATATGAATATGAGAAATCAGCTTTTCCGTAACACAAGGACAGAACATCTCCAAGACGAGACAGAGACCTCAGATAAAGGAGGCACTCAAGAATCAATGGAGGTGACCTTAGCTGTGACTAACTATATTGGGGATATAGAACCTGAAGAGGCCACCTCTTATAGCCAGGCAGGAACCCAGTAGAGCAATAGAGGCACCAATGCACCTACAAAACTTTTGATCCCAAATTTATCCTGTCTACAAGAAAGATAGGCATAAAGAATGGAGCAGAGACTGAGGGAATAGCCAACCAATAACTGGCCCAACTTAAGACCCATCCCATGGGCAAGTGCCAATCCCTGACACTATCAATGATACTCTGATATCTTTGCAGACAGGAGCAAGTTGTCCTTTGAGAGCCTCCACCCAGCAGCTCACGCAGACAGATACAGACACCCACAGCCAAACAGTGGATGGAGCTTGGGGACTCTTATGGAAGAACAGGAGGAAGAATTTCCGCCTCTAAGGGATAGGACCACCACAGAAAGACCAACAGAGTCAACTAACTAACCCTTGGGGTGCTCAGAGTCTGAACCACCAACCAAAGAACATACATGGGCTGGACCTAGGCCTGCCCACACATATGTAGTAGATGTGCACCTTGGTCTTCCATGTGGGTCCCAAGTAACTGGAGCAGAGGGTATCCCAAAAGCTGTTGCCTGTATGTGGGATATGATCCTCTAGCTGGGATGCCTTGTCTGGACTCAATGGGAGAAGTGCCTAGCCTTGCAGAGACTTAAAATGCCAGGGTTAGGGGATACCCAGGGGGACCCCAACCACTCAGGAAAAGGGGAAGGAGATGGTGGAAGGATTGTTGGAGGGAGTGGCCAGAGGTGGGCAGTGAGCAGGATGTAAAGTGAATAGGTAAAATAAAATTAAATAAAAAAACAAAGGATAACCTTTACACAGTACATAAAAACATTATACCTACAGACATCTACATGGGGTCCAGCAGCAGCCCAGACCACAGACATCCACTTAGCCTTTGGTGGTAACAGACATTGACAGAGATACCAGTTGCAGCAGCGTCACAGACTCCTATACAGCCCTTGGTGGCAGCCCGTGGGTCAGGACCTCCTCCTACCTGCCTGTTCCTTACTGCTGTGTGTCTCCAGTTCCACCTTTCTCCACACTGTATGAACCTCTAGGCTCCACTTTCTCTTCTGTATCTCCACTGGATACTCCATCCTGCCCATCTTCCCATCACACATTCATCCACTGTAGTGGCATCCATGGCAGGTTTCTTTCTTCCATCCCAGGCAGGTGTATTTCTGGAGGCCGGTGTGGCTGGGGTGGGCACTTGGGTCCTTTCTTAGTTTTGAAATCTTAATTTTTAAAGATGTATTTATTTGTGTGTATCCATATGTATATGTGCATGGGATACCCAAGAAGCCAGAATCAGAGTCCTTCCCAGAGTGGTTGAGTTGCCCAAAGTGGGTCTGCTCTTCTGAGTAAGACCAACTAGTACTCTTAAACAGCTGAGCCATTTCTCCAGCTCCCTTTTGTGTTTTAAAGTTTTATATTTCTGGTTTTTCATTTATATTTCCTATAAGCACACTTAGTACATGTGCTTTAAACTTAAAACACACACACAGATAATCTTTACCCAGTGCATAAAAACATTATGCCTTCAGACATCTACGGGGTGTTCACCTACATGATGTCTGGTTTAGGTACGATTCACATGACTCAGAGTTAGAGAATGGTGGAGATGTTATTGAACAGTACAGAAGCTAGTTCATATGGAACATGATGAAGCCACAGTACCAGGAGAAGTAGGCCTTAGCTCTTAAGGAATATAAGCACTAACAGAACCCATAGAGAACCTGAGTAACAAGCTGTGGCATAAGGTAAACGGAGACAGACCTGTTGCCATCCATCCCTTGAGGCAGCTGAAGAGCTCTATTTTCCTATTGCCTGCTTTCTGGTGGCATCTCTCATGAGAAGCAGCATTTCGAAGTGCTGAGGGAGCACCTGCATCTTTTTGATGTTATTCCACAGCTCAGTGAACTCATTCATACCTTTTTGCTTTAAGATGTGCCAAATTTCCTAGCACTGAACAAGTTTATCAGAAAGAAGGCCCAGCTACAGCAATAGACATTAGAAAACCCTAAGGGGATGGTAGAGACTGGGAGGAGGAAATGTGTAAGGGGGCACTGGGAAGAGGCAGGTCTGCAATCGGGATATAAATGTGAATAAATTAATGGTAAAAAAAAAGAAAACCCTAAACCTGAAGTAATTATAATACAAGAGAAATAGAATGTTGGTGATGCTTGCTTTCATGGGTGTGGTAGCATATGCATTTAATCCCAGCAAAGGAGACAGAGGCAGATTCAGGCAGGAGTTTGTGAGTTGGAGCCCAGCCTAGTCTGCATAATGAGTTCCAAGCCAGGTAGAGCTACAGAGTGAGATCCTGTCTCAAAAATAGACAAAGGAATAAATATTAATAAATGCCTAAAGATGACCATGATATGGTTATTTAATAAGTAGTTAAAGACTGACCACAATGGTAATATTTTTGTTTCTTCATAGGCTTCTATCCTAACAATTTACCTAAACATACTGCCCTTGTAAGGTGTGGAACCAAAAGAGAGGCCACAGTGTTTTTACAGACCCATACCATCACTCATTGTTACTAAGTTTCCATGCCTTACAAGAACACATTTCTGTTCTTTAAGCCTTATGTAAGGAGCTACAAAGCTGGGTGGTGGTGCATGCCTTTAATCCCAGCACTTAGGAGGTAGAGGCAGGTGGATTTCTGAGTTCAAGGCCAGCCTGGTCTACAGAGTGAGTTCCAGAACAACCAAGGCTACACAGAGAAACCCTGTCTTAAAAAAAAAAAAAAGAGCTACATTGTCATAACTGTTAAGTTTTCAAATCCTACAAGAATGTTTGTTTTCTAAGCCTCCAGCTATCTATGCTTTCCAACCTATGATGAATTTGTAACCCCGTGATGTAAACCTGCCCTTTTGCCTTACTCTGAACTCCTGAACCTGTGATGATGACTGCCCTTTGCCTTATGAAAGTGTCTTCCCAGATACCTGCGTGACTCCCCTTCCACATGGTGTAGTCTTTCGCTATTCTTATTGCCTCCTTCCTAAAAGCCAACTATCCTGGCAGCTGTTTTGCATGGCATTTACTCACCTCACAGGCAGCCTTGAGTTCTAAGTCCTCCAGTCTTCCGTCCAGGTACTAAGAGCCAATTATCTTGACAGCTCTTTTCTATCAACCCTAACCCTTCCCCATAAAAGGGACCTCCAAACCAGAGAGAAGCTGTCTCCGAAATCCCAGCTTTGGAAGAAGCAGTCGGTTCCAAATTCAGTTTGCTTTAACCAGACAGTTGTGGATTTTTTTTTTTTTTTTTTTTTTTAGGTCTAACAACAGTCTTAAAAAATTGTTATAATAATACTAAGAAGTCAGTGAATGCTTTAGGAGTATTTTAACAGAAAGAAGGATGATCAGTGACTCACAATAGTCTTTGTTTAGAGTTTTTATTTTAAGTGGTTGGAAAACAAAAATCACTGATCAGAAAATGCTATCTATCAAGGGGCTGAAGAGATGGCCCACTGCTTATGAGTGCCATTTTTTGTAGTTTCCTTTCGGTTGCAATAAAATACAGACCAAAACCGACAACAAAGACTTGGGAGTGGAAAAGACTTAGGATATTTTACTAGAGAAACAGAAAATAAACCAATACACCAGTGCCGCTGAGGACCCAGATTCAGTTCCTAGCACTCACATCAGTTGACTCATGGGAGCCATGGTAATCAGGGGATCCAACCTGTCTTCTGAACTCTGCTGCCACATACTAATATAGTACATACAAACTCATGTGGGCAACAGACACAGACTCATTCAAAAAATACGAAAATGCTATTGACTTTCAAAGGGTGATCTTAAGCTGGGTATCAATCTTGACGCATACAAATCAGAGAGAGCACAGCACGTCTTAATGAGCATAAAATTGCCATTACATCATGCAGCAGCATGACACACTCAGTTAATTAAGCTACTCAATGTTTTATTATCAAACAGGTGATTTTGTCCAACAGGTGTTAATGGAAATGAGCTTGTCATTGCAGGCAGGAAGACAGTTTCACAGCATGCTGTCACCAAGCAAAAGTGGGATTCATGGCTTTGATGAAAAAAAGAATTTCGGGCTGAGCCAATGTAGATTTGGAGATTAAAACAGAAAGGGGCTCAAGAGAAGAAAATCATTTCTTGAAAGGTTGTTTCAACCCCCTTCATTCCCCCCCAATAAACAAACCCTTTTAAGCCCTTCTTAGAGAGTGTATAGTCCATGACAAAAGTTAAAAGTTAAAGAATTGTTTGATAAACAGAGGTGTAGTGAGGCAGACTTCTGTGGGTAACTGTACAGATTTAGGAATGAGCGGCAAGTACTAGAAATATGTCATTTTAGACTAAAACAAGAAAATGTGTCTTCTTCCTTCTTTTGTGTTCTTCCACTTATGACCCAGAGTCTCGCTGTGCAGATTAGGCTCGTCTTGAACTTAGCAGAGAACCTCCCTAATGCTGTGGGGTTAAAGGTGTGCATCACCATGACAGGCTTTTCAATTTGGGTTTTATCAATGGTATCTCAAGTTTCCTGCTTTTATTAGCAGAGAGAATCAGAGACTGTATTTGGGGGGGGGGGCGGTGTTTTGTTTTCCATAATTTTCTCCTCCTGGCATGCTTCAATTTGAACAGTTTCAAATTTAGCCTCAATTTAGCATTGAAATTCAATAATTTTCAATTTCAATTTACAGACTTATTTCATTGTGAGTTTATAAAAGCAAATATTACCAAATTTGAAGAACATTTGTGTTTATTGGGGAATACTTGAATATCTAAGTTATAAAAGCTTAAACTAGTCCAGATGACTGGAATTAGCCATACATTCATACAAACAGCATATTTTAGGGTGAGAAATGTTAACACACCTGCAAAAATATCTAATTCTGGTCTGGGATAATAGCTGTAGATAAAGGACCTGCCCAGGAGAAGGGGTTAAAACTCCTCCAGAACCTAGGTGAAGCCCAGATGCAGCAATCGCACATCTGTAACCCCATATTTCTATGACAAGATAGGAGATGGAAGCAGAATCCCCAGAAGTTCAGAGGCCAGCTATCAGATGCAGCAGAAACAAGAGAGACCCTGCCTCAGCAAGATGGAAGGTGACAAATGAAGCTCAAAGCTGTCTTCTGACCTGCACACATGTTTTGCAGCACATACATGTTTACACACAGAGACTTTTAAAAAGTAGATAGTTCTTAATTAGTAGTACGGATTGAGACCAAATAACAAAACAAAACAAAATACTAAACAAACCCTCAAACATTCTGTACATGTCTTTGAAATTTGTAAAATTGACTAAATTTTGCAAAAGCTGAAAAACAGCAAAATTTCTCTCTTTCAATTAATCAGATCATATTAGGGTTTTCCAGAATAGAACCAAGAAAATTATTAAAGAAGGTATCTACTAGATTGTCATACATGATAGGGACTGGTGATCCAACAATGGTTGGTTGTACCAGAGAAGCAGAGATCTTGGTAGCTGCCCACTCTAAAAAGCTAAATGCTTCAGGGTGCCCAATCTGAGGCAGAAATACTGGAAGCTCCTGGAGAGTCACTAGAACTGAGTCCAAGTTAAGAGGAGAAAGACAGCAGAGGATCATGGTAGCATCAATAGACGCACTCAGAGAAAAAGGAAGGCAGGTATGTGCCTGCTGCTTTTTCCTGAGGCTTCATCCAGGATGCTGTTGGGAGGTGCTACCCACACTGAATATGAGTTTTCCCCTCCAAGTCACTATTCTACATATCACTTCTTCTGTGGAAATTTCCTCACCAATATACAGGTGCACTCCACCAGTCAAGTGAACCTATGTTATTCACAATTTCTAAATAAAGACAATAACAAAGTTAGTTCACCTAATATAATTTTCATGTACAAATGAAAACACTGTTTCCTCAGAGTAGGTGTCAAAGGCCCTTGAGGAAAGCTTATTCACTTATTATACCATAATTAAATATGACAACACATTGCAATACCCAGTATTATTAAATCAATAAATATATTACATGGTAAAGGAAGAGATGAAAGAAAATATGAATATCTACTTAATATGTATGTATATTTCTTAGCTTCATTTCCCGTTGTGACAAAATATCCAGGTAAAGGCAACATAAAGGAAAGGGGGTTTATTTGGCTCATAATTCTATCACTATGGGAAGTCAATATGGCAGTAACTTGAGCAGCTCTCACATACACAGTCAAACGCAGAGAGCAGTGAATTAGCATTTGTATGTTTGTGCTTAGATAGTTAACGCTCCACTTTTATATGCTCATAGATTCCAGTCAGGAATTGGCACTTCCAACAGTGGGTGAGTCTTTCCACCTCATTTATGCAATCGAGATAAGTGTCCACAGGCACTCTCAGGGGCCCATCTCACACTGGGAATCAACACTATCAAGTATGAAAAGAAACATATTCTTTTTTTGTTTTTGAGTCAGGGTCTCCCGATGCATCCCTAGCTGTTCTGGAACTCACTATGTCAACCAAGTTGGTCTTGAACTAACAGATTCATTTGCCTTTGCCTCCTGAGGGCTGTGATTAGAGGAATATGCCATCACACCCAGACAACGTATCTATACTCTTAATAAAATAAGACCCAGTATAACTAGAACTCTGACTTCTATAACCGGACCCAATGCCACATACATTTCTTCCTCTTCAGCAAGCACTAACCATCTTAATGTTTTTCATTTTTCATTTAAAATAAATTTTAGTATAAAAAGCCTTGTAAGTAAATAAAAACATCATTATACACCCAAATCAACTAGGTCTTTACCTTGAGAAGTGATTGACACTTCCGTTCTTGAGTATCTGAGCCATTTATTACCCGGTTTGGACTGAGTTGTAGCTTCCCATGGGTTTTAATCACCAGACATGGGAATAATAAGGAAATCCAAGAATAGACTTCCCTTCCTTGTGTCCTAGTTTGATTTGTTATTGTTGTTGTTGCTAAAGCACTGACCAAAATCACCTTGAGGAAAAAAAGGATTGTTTTAATTACACTTTATATTCCAATGCCAAGAGAAGCCAGGGTAGAATCAAGGCAGGAACTCAGAACTTGGAAGTAGGATCTGAGGAAGAGAAGGAAGGAGGAAGACTTGAGTCTTGGCTTGCTCCTCATGGCTCACTCAGCCTGCTTGCTTATACAACAAAGGGCCACCTGCCCAGGAATGGCACTACCATAGTAGCCCAGGAGTGGCACTACCACAGTAGCCCTGTCCCATACATCATTAATCAAAAAAAAAAAAAAAAAATTGCCCCCATACACTTGCCTACAGGTCAATCTAATGGCTACTTCTCTTACAGCTTGTATAAAGTAGACAAAAAATAGTCAAAACATCTCCATTGCTGAATGGTAGTCTCATTCCCCACTGGTCATGTGGATCTGTCACTCCAGCGACAATAACAATTTTTAGTTAACTCAAGGGCACAAAGAACCCAGAGTAAATGGGTGTGGGGTTAGGAATATGTCTTAGTTTCCAGTTCAAAGGAGTGAGTGGGTGTTCCTCCTGGTGGAACCATAATATCTACAGAACATGAAAAAAAAGATTTGCTGGTGAGTTATAGGATGATCCCCAGGCCCCTTTATTTCTGGACCCAAAAGAAAAACAATATTGTATGAGATGCCAATTAGAGCACATCCATCATTCTGGAGAATCTTGTCCTAGCACTGTGGGCTAGTGCCAATTCATTTGTTGTTAAAATATTTGCTATAACTACATCTCAAAAGGCCATTTCACTATTCAAACAACCAAAATTCTTCAGAATGGTAGGGAACAGGGTAAAAAAAAAGATCTCTTGCTCAATTGCTTAAGCAAACTTCATAGAATTATGTCACGCCACCATTTATTTACAAGAGTTAAACTTAGAAATAAATTGTTCAGATTATCTATTTTAGTATTTAATCAGTGTAATATAATTTTAGAAAATTTTCCTTCAGGTTATGTAATTTTTGGAGCATTCTATATAAATTATTTTGCGTTGAACTTTTCATAATGTACATTTATGGTTCTCTACTACCTGAGGAATTTCACAGAATTTTAAAACTATTTCTTACAGTCAACTTTCTGAGCAAGTTTTGATATTGGGTGCATTCTTAGTTTGTTCTCAAACATAAGTTTGTTAATTGAACAATATGACTAGTGGAAGCCCTCATAACTTTATATTGATACTTGTTTTCTTCCCTAAACATTTTAACTTTTTTTTTATAGAAAGGGCATGCAATAAGGAGTCCTTCCCACATTTTATGCTTAGGAGTTCTCTCTAGCATGGGTCTTCTCATGGATTCTAAGGGAACCGCAACGAGTGAAGGCTTTCCCACACTGCTTACATATATAGGGCTTCTCACCAGTGTGAATTTGCTCATGTCTCTGACAATCACCCAAGGCGGGAAAGGCTTTCCCACACTGCTTGCATGCATAGGGTCTTTCTCCACTGTGAATCCTTTCATGGCGTCGAAGGGAACTGTAACCACTGAAAGCTTTCCCACACTCCTTACAATCATAGGGTTTTTCCCTAGTGTGAATCCTTTCATGGCGCTGAAGAGAACTCTGTATAGTGAAGGCTTTCCCACATTCCTTACATCTATAGGGCTTCTCTCCAGTGTGAATTCGTTCATGTATCCGAAAGGTACCAGAAGAGATGAAACCTTTCCCACACTGTTCACAGACATAGGGTTTCTCGCCACTGTGAATTCTTTCATGATTTCGAAGGGAAGTACGAGTTGTGACAGCTTTATTACATAGGTTACAAACATAGAGTTTCTCTCCAGTGTGAGTCCGTTCGTGTACTCGACAGGTACTTGAAGAAATGAAACATTTGCCACAGAATTTGCATACATAGGGTTTCTCTCCACTGTGAATTCTTTCATGGCGCGGAAGAGAACTCTGACCAGTGAAAGCTTTCCCACAATACTTACATACAAAGGGTTTCTCTCCACTGTGAATCCTGTCATGCCGTCGCAAGGAGCCTCGGCTAGGGAAGGCTTTCCCACAGTGGCTGCATATGTAGGGCTTCTCACCAGTGTGAGTTCTTTCATGTCTGCGAACCTTACTGGAAGAAGAGAAGGCTTTCCCACACTGATGACATTTATACGGTTTCTCCGTGGTGTGAGTATTTTCATGCTTCAGATAGCATTCAGGATACATGAAGGCTTTCCCACATTCCCTAAATTTATAGAGACTGTCTTCATATACCTCACATTCAAACCGTTTATGTCCTGGCTGAATAGGAATATGCATATTTAGGGGTGGGAGACCAATAAGTATGTCTTCACATAAATTACTTTCACACAGTTTTACTCCATGAGAGGTTTTCTTGTTCATAACAATATCTGGAAACTTGAAGATTTCTCCACATTGTCTACCTTCACTGGGTTTATATAATAATTCCACCAGTCCGCTTCTGTAAAAAGTAGATGGCACAGTACTCAGATTTCACTTATAAGTTACCAGTCAGGACAACTGTTCATATTTTACATGGCTAGAATTCTTTAACATGAATGTGCTAAATGTCCCACAGGATTTCTAGAGGACATGTAAAGTGAAGATACTGGTATTTGTATAGATGTTAACACTTTTACCAAGTAAAATATTCTGCAAACACTGAGTGCCCATGCCATTGTGTTTGTTTATTTTACTTGTTTATTTTTCATTATTCATTTGTTCTGGAGTCTTGCTTCTTGCTGTGACGCTTACGTTGGCCTTGAGCTAACTAACTACCATCGACCACTAGAATTATAATTACTTAGTACTGGGTACCTCTCTATGACACATATTCTTTAGACAAAATGCTTCTACAAAAATGTTTTCAGATTTTAAAATACTTGTATATATTCAGGATATTTTGAAGATGATAACCAGTGGAAAGAAGACATTCCTTCAAGCTTTTAAATTATTATTACTGGGTAAGTAGAGGAGACTGTATAAAGGTCTTAGAGGAAAACTTTGTGGAGTCAATACACTCTTCATTTTTAAAAAAATGTATCTCATATTCAAAACCTGAAGATAATATCATACATTTTCTACTTTTATTCCTTCAAGCTTTTAAATTATTATTACTGAATAAGTAGAGGAGACTGTATAAAGGTCTTAGAGGAAAACTTTGTGGAGTCAATACACTCTTCATTTTTAAAAAAATGTATCTCATATTCAAAACCTGAAGATAATATCATACATTTTCTACTTTTATTACTTATTTAATCTTTAAAACATTTACTTGTATTTTTAAAAACTGTACAGATTTGTTTTATTTTTAATTGTGTGTATATGTGTGTGTGTGTGTGTGTGTGTGTACATAAGTGTGGTACCTGCAGATTGTCTAGAACTAGAGCATAGATGTTTGTGAGCTGCCCCAACATGGATGCAGGGAACCATACTCAGGGTCTCTTCAAGAATGGTATTTGTGAACTCAGTCTTAAACCTACTACATTTCTTTACTTTGTGTGTATGTGTGTGTGTATGTGTGTGTGTGTGTCTGTGTGTGTCTGTGTATCTGTGTGTGTGTCTATGTGTCTGTGTGTGCCTGTGTGTGTGTGTGTATGTGTGTGCGCGCGATGGGTGAGTACAAATATGACACTACCTCAATGTAGATATCAGAGGACAATGTGCAAGAGTTGGTTCTCTTGATTCGCCATGCATGTTCTGGGATGGAACCAAGGTCATTAGGCTTAGTGGAAAGCACCTTTGCCTACTGAGCCATCCTCATTAGTCCTTACTGTGTGGGGTGTGGTAAATGTGTACATCTGTGGTGTCTGCATGTGGAGGTCAAATGAGAATACCAGGGATCCCCTTCTCTCACTTTCCATGTCAACCTCTTAGGACAGGGATCTCTCATTGGATCTGGAACTCATGCTTCCCTTTTCACCCTTCCAACTTCCTAACTGCTGATAGACAGAAAACCCTAGGAATAGCTCAATCTCGTCTTTAAAAACATTGTGAGTGCTGGGGACCTCCGAACTGAAGTACTAATGCTCACACAGCATGTGTTCTTACCCCCTCACTGTATAGCCTATATCATTTTTGTTTGTTTGTTTGTTTTCTTCTGAGGTCATTTTTTTCAAAAAGGAAAATTTATTTATTCCTTTACATACTGATCACTATGCTCCTAGTCCCCTCCTCCCACAGTCTCTTCCCCGATCCCTCTTCCCCTTCTCCTCTGAGAGGGTAGAGAACCCCCCGGGTATCCCCTGACCCTGGCACTTCAAGTCTCTACATAGCCCATTTTAAAATAATTTGGTACATGATACAAAATTTGTGTATACTTGATGATCAGAAAATCAACTGTATCATCTTGTTAGTATATTATGTCACTAATCCTCTGAATTTTTATAAAATTATTTGAGATTAAATTATTTTGAAGTTGGGTTTATTTTTAAAATTTCTACATTCTTAAAAAATTTCCTATTTGTTTATATGTGTATAGGTGTTTTGTTTGCATGAATGTCTATGAAACACCTGCATTCAGTGTCCAAGGAGGTCAGAAGTGCATGAGTAATAGATGGTGGATACTGGGAATCTAATCCTGGTTCTCTGAAAGAACAATGTTATTAACTACTAAGCCATCTATCTACCTTTCATTCCCAAGTTCTTAAGCAACATCCCTCTTATTTGGAGAGGACAAATTACCTTAGGTTTCTCCTAGAATCTTCATCAACATCTTTACTCCTCTGGCCTTCCTCAATTTGTCCTAAAATACAGAGCCAAAAATATTATTATGAAATCTATCTAACTTCTGTAAGTTCATAGAATAACACAAATATGCTTAGAGTATTTACCATATTTACCCTTTATATTTTAAATCACTGAACAGCACTGGCAAGCAAAACAGCTCTCTCATTGTTAAGCAAGGAAACAACCTTATCCTTACCTATGGCAATTAGGTTTCTGAAGGTTTCCTGCATCACATCTGTGTAGAGTTGCTTCTGGGTAGGATCCAGCAGATCCCACTCCTCCAAGGTGAAGTTCACAGCCACATCCTCAAAAGTTAGACAGTCCTAAAATACGCCATATCAGGAAGAAGAATGAGATTCAGAGCACTGTAAGGTAAATGCATTCTCCAAGAAGTTCACAAGGTATGTGTTCTCCAAAGGCCATGACACTCTCATTCACCAGGCATACCCTCTACCTCTTACACAGCAATTCCTGTATTGGATTGGAACTCTTTGTTAAAGAAATAACAAGACAGGAATATCAATTATGCTGCTGGATCTTGCAATCCAGCAAGATTTTTTTTTTTTTTTTGGTACACACTTTAACCCCTCTCAAGACAGTCCAGCTACTTAGTGCACAGTCAATCCAGTTACTGTGTAGCTAACACCAGCTATTCTATGTCCACAAATTCTTAGAAATTACTGAATCCAAAGTTTGATTTCTGCTGGTATCTTATATATTGTTCTTCGAATGGATCTCAACAGATTGATAGCAAGGGGTGGGGACTTAAAATGTTCCCAGTTTTTCTACACAATATGTTAGTTGCTTAAGTCCTGCTTTCCCTTTAAATGCTTAAAAATTTCCAACATGATCACCAGAGGGAGACCACTTGATCATTCCCAAACTGCCATGTGAATAATGAGTCTTTATTGAACTGCTCTGAGAGTAATTATCACTTTTTGTCACAATTTATTATAGTTTGATATATTTATTATTCCTGCACTAAGAGAAAAGTTCGGAAGGTTCTGGATTTCTTATGAAGTAACTGCAGGCATTCTGGAGAGTAATTTACTAAGCTAATTACAAACATTACTTTTTAAAAATAAATTGGAAAATGTCAAGGAAGAATGAAATGATAGGAATGATGTCACAATTTTAGATGCAACATAATGAGTTCAAGATAGGACCCCCTCAAAAGTTATTTTCTTTTATTCGAGTAATTGCAAATAGAAACCAGTCTGGGACAAACAGCAGCCATCCCTCCCCACAGAACAAGAGGAGAAGATGATCCCTATACCCTTTTCCCACTAAAGTGAACCCCCTCTTTCCAAGTAGTGCCCAAAACTGCCCTATCCAAGTGGCAGAGCCCCATCTTCCCTGGGGTGGGGTAGTAACGAACCTGCTGCCCTCAGCCCTGCTTTCCTGGGTGTCCTAGAGGGGAGAATTCAGAAGGGAGGATGGACACTTGGCACTAGCAGTAGCAGCAATGATGGATGTCCAGAAGTAGTTTCTAAACAGAAGAAAAAAATGGAACCAGAACCTTGGGGGGAGGGAGCAGGGAGACACAAAAGAAGAAATGGGCAAAGCTAGTTCCTTAATGCCCCATTGGAGGAATGAAAAGATACCAGAGTAGAACCAGAAGATGTGAGTTAGCACCCCATCTGCCATAGGTGGAGAGAAGTCAGAGAATAGGACCTTACCCTGGAGACAGGTATAACTCCCATCTGTCACCTCATTAGGTACTACATGAGAGCAAAGTAGGTGGGGCTAACATTTGCCCTACTTCTTGTAATCCAAGGAGCTTTCCCAACCCAGTAAAGGATCTAGGTAAGGTGAAACAAAAGTGACTGAGAGTCTCACCTGATGACAGTCTGGTGGGGTGCATGCTAGGATCTAAGTATCCCCTGCACTGACAACATCTAGTACTGCAAGGTCAGCCATGGATCTTGTCAGAATAAGATGGGGCTGGGACCTCTTAAGGTCAGGGAATACTTCCAGGACCCTCTACAACAACAGTTCTAAATTTATGGGTCATACATCAGATATTCTACATAATCAGATATTTATGTTAAGGTTCATAGCGGTAGCAAAATTATAGTTATTAAGTAGCAATAAAAATAATTTTATGGTTGGAAGTCACCAAAACCCGAGGAACTGTATTAAAGGGTTGCAGAATTAGGAAAGTTGAGAACCACTGTATTATGGGATCTTCCTTTCCATTGAGTGAAAGGTCACAAAGTCTCAATGGCAAAAGAAGAATGTATCCCTTGGATGAATAGCTTTAATAAATTTAAAACTTGGAGTAAGCTTAAGAAGGTAGCTTCGCCGGGCGGTGGTGGCGCACGCCTTTAATCTCAGCACTTGGGAGGCAGAGGCAGGCGGATTTCTGAGTTCGAGGCCAGCCTGGTCTACAGAGTGAGTTCCAGGACAGCCAAGGCTACACAGAGAAACCCTGTCTCAAAAATACCAAAAAAAAAAAAAAAAAAAAAAAAAAAAAAAAAAAAAAGAAGGTAGCTTCAGTCAAACAAAGTCCACTGAATGGTCAGCATGCCATGGTCAGTATCCATCGTAAGAAGAGACCTATCATTAGTCTTTCTCTAGAGAGTAGACAATCCACTGTAAACTCATCTTAGGGTACTGGTGTACATCCATCCACACTGACTATGGTGCCACATGGAACAGTTTGGAGTAATCCTGAAAAGTTAATTCTTCATGGAGCATGGGTTGTAACAAGGGAAACTTTGTGATCCTTTGTCACATGAAGCAATACCAGATGTATGCTGTTTTTGAAGGCTTTGGGAACAGACCTAGAGACTCACCAGGATTGGGGTGAAGAAAAATATCCAGCACATAATTAGGTGCTTGAAATGCTCCTTGTAGTGTTCCAGCAACCCAGTAGGGTTTGGATTCTTCCCACCATTTTTTGGCAATAGTTAAAAAAATTCCAGAGAAATCATTCCTTTGATCTGTCATGGGTTCCCCTTCTGGAAAAGGTAGATATGTGTATGTTGCATATCCACAGGAAAAGTTTCTATACAACAATGACACAATCCTGTCTGACATGAGAGATGAGCATCATCATCATCATCAACACCATCCTAATAAAGGTGGTTGTTTCTTATGTGGAGGACATGTTCTAGGACATGCCTCAGTATCTGTCAGAAACAATGGACAGTAGACAAAAACATATGACTAAAACCAGTACCATGCACCTTGCCATAAAAACTTCAATGAGAGTCTTGTGCAGAAGTTGGAGAAGGGGGAGCTGATACTGGCACTTTTAGAAAGCTAAACAGTACATTTCCAGATATAATACCTAGGTCTCCGATGGAATGCTGAAACCAGTCTAGTACTATAGGTACTAGCTACCTAGTAGATACACTCTCATCCCACTTGGCCCGTTACTCAGGATGCTCACCAGTATACTTGTGAGACAGGCTCCGGTGGCCTGTGGCTTCTGAGTGTTATAGCTCAAGGAAGATGGAACAGAAAACACCAAACAGAAGATTAAAGTCAATGTATATACTCTAGCTAATACTGATACTGAAGATTCAGAATCTCATCCTATGCTACAAAGTTATTAAATTAGGATTTATACCCTGCTAAACCAGTGCCTCAGTGGTTCTGGCAACTTGTTCTATCTATTGCTCATGATAAATATGGGTAAAACATTCACTTCTACTGTAGTTTTCCTTATCAATTCCACAAATCTCACAGGATTCCTGAAATATCCATGTGTACTTTTTTTAAAAAATGTGTACTTTTTTTTAAAAAACAACACCTTCAATCCTAGCACTTGGGAGGCGGAGGCACGTAGATTTCTGAGTTCGAGGCTAGCCTGGTCTACAGAGTAAGTTCCAGGACTGTCAGGGCTACACAGAGAAACCCTGTCTCGAAAAACCAAAAAAAGAAAAAGAAAAACAAAAAGAAAAAAAAACAACATCTTCAACAATATTTCTCCCTAATTTGAGGGTGCTACCCATTTCTCCTCTGAGAACACTGGCTACAGAATACAGAAAGCTATTTAAGGCAGAATCAAGTTTATAGAACCAAAGCATAAGAAGAAACTGACGACAATTAAAGGCCATTTCAGGTAGATCCATATGTAGAGATGACACAGTAGAGTATGGTTAGTATGTGGCAATGAGGTTTAACACAATGTCTTTTTTGTTGTTGTTTTGTCTTTTTGTTTTTTTTGTTTTTTTGTTTTTCGAGACAGGGTTTCTCTGTGTAGCCCTGGCTGTCCTGGAACTCACTCTGTAGACCAGGCTGGCCTCGAACTCAGAAATCTGCCTGCCTCTGCCTCCCAAGTGCTGGGATTAAAGGCATGTGTCACCACCGCCTGGCTTAACTCAATTTCTTAACTCAAAATATAACAACAAACTACATGGGCCAAGTGGCACCCCCAAGAGAACATTACTTCCCAAGACTGACACATTGCTGTATGATTCCTACTGATGGGCATTCTTACTCTATTTAAGATGTTGTTAATCACACCATGAAAAGCCAATTCTGTGCACTCATGCAACTCCACTAAATTCTATTAGAAGATAGATAAAGGTCAACAATAAATATATTTAGGATACTGAGGGAGATGTTATTTCCATAAAGAAAAAGAACCGCAAGGGAAATTACATAATTGTAATTATGTAAACTAAGAAGGTAGTAACTATAAAGATGAAAACAGACTTTAACAAGTATAGTCTCTTCCAAATGCGGACAATGTGTAAGGGGACCTGCCCTTTCCGGTACCCCCTCCCCCCAACAGGACAAGTACACTCTTCAATAGAAGCTACAAAGTAGCAATTCTATTACTATTTGGTACATATTTACATTATGTTAAATGCTTATTCCCTGCAGCCAACACAGCAAACCTCAGAAGCAAAGAAGAGGGCTCTAAGTGTACCATTTTTATAAGCAATTTCATTTAATTTCCCTAGCAATAATAATTTATATCCGAGAACTACTTATCTCTTAGAAAATGTATGTCCACATGCAACTTGCTGCTTAAATTTAGGTTCTTACCACAAGCGAAGAAAAAAATTCCCTTAAGACAAGAAATATTAAGTCTTTGGTAAAACAATTAATGAGATGGTCACACCATAACCACAGTTCACTCCTCACCTCCCACCCATTACTAATTTCCTTTTTTTTCCTAACCCACATGTCCAATTCTAGGATCAAAATTAAGTTTTACTTCATTGAGGCATACACACACATACACACACACACACACTCACACCAGAATACAGTAGCTTGAATCTGAAGAGTCAACAATAGACTCACATGTTTGAACACTTGGTCCTACACTGTTGGCACTGTTGGGAAAGGTTTTCAGGCCTTGAGGAGGTGAAGTGGCTCTCGTGCTTTTAGAGTTGGCTCTAGTTCTTGCTGCTTGTGTGTTTCCTGAGGACAGAAAGGGACCACCTGCCACTGGGCCTGTCCTGCTTTGCTGTATTCCTTCCAAATGTAAACCAATGTAAGACCTTCTACCCCTTATTTTTTGTCAGGTATTCTCTCACAGAAAGTGAAAAAATGGAGTTATACCCTACAACTATGTGTTTTAAGTTTTTTAAAACAGAATCTCTCTGCATAGTCCTGGCTGTCTCAGAACATGCGACTTAAACAGGTTCACTTCACAGAAATTCACCTACCTCTGCTTCCCAAGTATTGAGATTAAAAGTGTGTGCCACAATACCCAGATTCCAAGTAGTAATTATTATAAATAAGCTATATAAAAATAAGTTTGTAGAATCCATCACCTAAACAAACTAACATACAAAAGCCATAAAAATAGATGCAGTATTATCTCATTCAAAATTCAAAGGAGGTGAAATGTCACTTAGTGATAAACAATTTATAAAACTGTGAAAAGGGAAAACAGGAAAGAGAAAAGTAAAGGAGAAATCCTCTTGTAAGGAGCTAAATAACATCAAAGTGAGCCTCTGGAAGTGGCCATGGCCTATTTGTTTACCAACAGCGTGACCACATGGGAATACACATGCTGTCATTCAAAGTGACTGCTAACAAATACCTTATTTTAAGGATTCCTTGGGTTAGCAAGATGGTTCAGCAGACGGAAGTGTTTGCCATGGAAACCTGGTGATCTGGGTTTAATCTCTGTATCCCTCTAAAGGTAGGAGGAGAGAACTGTCTCCATAAATGTCTATCCTGTGATTCTTTTATATCCTCAGACCTCGCATTCCATCTCTTTAGGATCTGACCAGGAACAAACATCACCAACGTTTTTCATGTTTTATTATTCTTTGGATGGGAAAGAGCACTGAGACGGTCTCACTCTGGAGCATTTGCTGAACCTGACTTTACTATACAGAGCAAGTTGTCCACAACCTCGTGACAACATTCCTGCCTCGGATTCTTTAATGCATGGTTTGCAAGTGTGTACCCACACAGAGAACTGAAATATCATATCATAATACTCATATCACAAAAGAAATTTAGAGTAGTTTTGTAAATGTTTGAAACACAATTCTGCAAGGAAAACAAAAGGTAAGATCAGAGAGACGGCCTGTGTCACTTTCAGATCACAGGGATGAACCCACCTCTGTGCTTAGACCCCATGGTCATGATGTAGGTGCAGGCCAAGGTACTTCACTTCTGGTAAATCAGGAAATCCTGAGCATCTAGGAAATGCCACTGAAAACGTCAACTTTGCACTGTTGTCAGTGTTAACAGCTTCTTTCCTGTACAAAATCAATTCAAAGTAGTGGCCAAACACCTATAGTTAGTTGAGAATCTTCAATTGTGCTGGCATTTTATGGTATCAGTGCCATTAACAGATTCTCCAATACCAGTAGGATGTCCTACAATGGAACTCTGACATCTATACATGGCACAATACTTAGAAGTTCCAGTCAGTAAGATGGCTCAGAAGGTCTAAAGGGGCTTGCCACCAAGCCTAAAGATCTAAGCTGCATCCCTAGTACCCATGTAGTGGAAGAACACACACACACACATACAGAGAGGCAGAGACAGAGAGAGAGAGAGAAAGAGGGAGATAGACAGACAGAGAGAGAAAGAGGCGGAAGAGAGATTAATGTTAAGGCTAGGGTGGCAAGAGAGATGGCTCAGTGGTTAAGAATATTGTACTCTTTAAGAGTACTGGGGTTTGGTCCTCAGAACCCACATGGAGGCCTACAACTATCCATAACTCCAGTTCCAGGACATGTAATGCCTTTTTCTGGCCATTGTGGGCAATGGCCATACATGAGATATATACACACATATATGCAAACACATAAAAGTAAATGAACCTTTAAAAAAATAAAGCCTGACAGTTTTAAGGCTCAGTCTCACTGCAGATGCCAGCCCAAGGATCTGCATTCTCTACCTGGTCACTTCTCCCCATCCTAAAGTGACAGAAGGGTAGCACTCTAAATGTCTAATTAGCATGAGGCCAAATGTTGCCTGAAAGAAGAAAAGATGCATGCATGCTTTTAATCCCTGTACTCAAGAGGCAGAAGTAGGCAGATTGCTGAGTTCAAGATGAGCTTGGTCTACATAATGAGTTCCAGGCTAGCTAGCCAAGACTATATAGTGAGAACCTGTCCCCAGAAATAAATAAATTTAAAAATATTTACAGAAAAGGAAAAAATCCAAAGACATTCCTATTGTTCAGCAAAGTCAAAGGTCATCTATCCTAGGCAGAATCTTGAACATTGATCAACTGAGGGTAGGTTGGTAAGCAAGGGAAGGCGGGGAGGGAATAGGGCTTTTTTTTCAGAGGGGAAACCAGAAAAGGGGATGTCATTTGAAATGTAAACAAAGAAAGTATCTAATTAAAAAAAGATTACACCAAAATATACTGTGAAAATGATAAATCCTTTTCTTGAGGTAATTTTCCCTCAGACTGCCTAATACAGACATTCTCACAAAGTACAAATTATACTCTGACTATGTATATATTATACGGCATGCTTGCTCTCTGCCTGGTGGCAAACAGAAGTAGCTGAAGTTGATGAGTTTCCCGAGCCTGTAGCCCTGGTAAACAGCAGTTGCAGCCTCTCCCTCACAAGGCTTTCTGTACTTGAGAGACACTTTCCCTTTTACACGTAGGGGATGTCACTTCCAGGTCTGTCCCTTTAAATCTACGACCAACCCAGACACAAACTTGATAAATGCCCATTTGCCACAGGCTGGAGAGACGGCTCAGTAGTTAAGAGCACAGGCTGCTCTTCCAGAGGCACTGAGTTTGATTCCCAGCACCCACAAGGCAGCTCATAGTCATCTGTAACTCCAATCCCAGAAGAAAGGGGATCTTCTGGTCTCTGTGGTCACCAGGTATGCATGTAGTGCACATACATGCACACAGGCAAAACACCCATACATATAAAATAAAATTTTAAAAAAGAAAAAAAAAATCCAAATGCCCAAGGTCCCAAAAATGTATGGCTGAATCAAACAGTGAAAAAATACTAAGCAAACTTCTGAATGAGCTGAATGGAGCTTCTTCCTCCAATCCTGCTTTTTTTTTTGGACTCGAACTCAGAAATCCGCCTGCCTCTGCCTCCCAAGTGCTGGGATTAAAGGCATGCGCCACCACTGCCCAGCCATGCTGCTACTTTCACCCCTGCCATCTCTGACCCACTCTCAGTAAAAATCAGCACACAATCTTTCCATTATAATCACCCAAGGGACAGGATGACCTCAGGTCAAAGTCCCTTCCGTTTTGCGTTCTTTCTCTAGCCTAGTTTACTTGGAGGTAGCATTAGGCCCTTTTCTGCCTCATACTGGAATGCATGAAGGCCCAGCAACCACATGGTGGCTCACAACCATCCTTAAGGCGATCAGACGCCCTCTTCTGGAGTGTCTGAAGACAGCTACAGTGTACTTATTTATAATAATGAATAAATCTTTTTTTAAAAAGTTTGGGCTTATGCTATTGCAGTGCTTTTCACAGTCAAGTCTTCCTCCAATTAGTATGTAATCTTAAAATCATCATCACTGAATGGCCTGTCAAAGGACAATAACAATGACGTCAGAGAGAAGCACTCATCTCCTCCTATTAAGCAGCTCAAACAGTTACATGTGGATTCTTTCCAATGAGTTGGGCAGTGTGAGGAAGCGCCTGGATACATTAAGATTGCTTTTCCACTCTATACATCACTAGGCTGCAGCCGCAAGCGAGGCGTCGGACAAGCCTACTCCTGAATGTGAAAGGTTCCCAGGAAAAGAACTGCCGCAGAAAACAGAGACGCGAACCCAACCCCACAGCAGCTCCAGTCCACAGTCCCGCATAAAGGCGAAAGCTCCCAGGACCCTCTGGCGGGCACCACAACGTGAGGGGACCCGGCACAGCGAGGGCGGAGCTGCGGACAGGAAACCGGGTGACTGAGCGACGGAGTCCCACGGCTCAGGGAGCAGGACTGGGAGCCCGACCACCACCCGGGGGAGGGGGCGGTGTCAGCCTCAGACCGTTGAGTTACGGGAGGTCCGCCCACCTCACACACCCGGCTCACGCTCACCATGTCTGTCCGGAGCCTCCTGCGGCCTTAGCCCGGCTCCTGGGGTGGGAGGTCTTCTGGCCACGGTGGCTGAGCCCCCAGGACTTTCTCGGCTGACAGGACCGCTACACAAGTATGGCCGCGCCAGTAAGAAAGATGGCGGGCAGAGAACTTCCGCTCCGCCCACCCATGCTCCTGAACTGACAGTTCCCACATCTTAGACTCATCTTACACCTGCTTCCTAGGATTCTAGCTAGCCTGAGGCCTGTTTCTTGTTGACCACAAGAACTAAACGGTTGGACTCTATTGCTGAAAACAACACACCCTTTGACTGCAGGAAACAGAAAAATCAAGCCAGAACCTTGCAGCAGAGAGTCATCAAGTGTCCTAGCTAGCTGTGAATCCTGTAATCTACAATATCAATCTGCCAGTCAAAATGTGCCCATTGGTATAAAAGTGGCATGGAAGCTATGGTGGTAACAACTGGTGTAAGACAGCTTGGCATCATATCCATATAGCAAAACAACAATAGGTCAGGGCCTATGACCTCTCCACCCAAGAGCTTTTGAATTCCCTTCCGGAGGGAAGTCCTCAAATACAATCAGAAGTCTTACAAATATTTATGTTTATACTCATAGATTAGTGCTGCTGTCAAGATCAGTGCTAGCCAAAGAAGCTTCTGTGTGATGTTTAATACAAAAATTCACCCCATCGGAGGCCTGGAGAACGTCATAAAAGAAGAGAAGAGAAAATACAAGCATTGGAGGAGGGGAAGCAGTGTTGTGAGTGCTGTGTTCTGGACCTGATACAGCTGGTGAGCTTGTGAAGTCTAAGCAGCTCTAGTTACCTGCACAATGGGGCCTCCCGACATCCCATTGTTAGGCCCTACTTTTCCTGGGGAACTATTAGAAGAAGTTAATGGCTTGCTGGAGAAGAGTCATTGTCTTCAGAGATGTAGCCACAGATAAGTTGGCCTTGCTTCAGTAAATAACTCTCACCTATGTTCATTAAGGTAGCCATAATTAAGGTCATGAGGCACAAGTAAACACAAAGAAAACAAAACAGTGAAAGCAGGAGGGGAGTTAGCTGAGACCAGCGCTCAGCAGAAGCAGGAGGGGAGTTAGCTGAGACCAGCGCTCAGCAGAAGCAGGAGGGGAGTTAGCTGAGACCAGCACTCAGCAGAAGCAGGAGGGGAGTTAGCTGAGACCAGCGTTCAGCAGAAGTGGGATGAGGACAACCGAGTACAACAGGAAGTAGAAGAGATCAAAATATGTGTCTACAGATGGGCACGCCTTTAATCCCAGCACTTGGGAGGCAGAGGCAGGCAGATTTCTGAGTTCGAGGCCAGCCTGGTCTACAGAGTGAATTCCAGGGCAGCTAGGGCTACACAGAGAAACCCTGTCTTGAAAAACCAAAAACGGAAAAACAAAAAAGAAAAAAACAAACAAACAAAAAAAAAAAACCCAAAATATATGTCTACAAAAGTGTATAAAAAAAGAAAGAAAGAAAGAAAGAAGGAAAGAAAGAAAGAAAATAAGTACAGAGGTGATCAGTAATCTGAAGGAGGTATGTTTCAAGACCTGCAGTGGAAGACTAAAATAGTGGCAAGTAGTTAGCCTAATATACACTATGGTTTTCCCTACACATACATATGAGAAACTTTAATTTGCTAACTAGTTGCAAGAAGGTATCTACAACAATATATAGTAGTGAAATTGAACTATAATTGCAATATATAAGGAGTCAGCTTCTGTCTCAATGGCATGAGTGCACTCACTTTTCTTCGTGGGCTGATGTGAAGTCACATAGCTGCCATATGAGATTATACGAGGTGAATGACACACTAGCATAGCTGCATATCTGATATAGTTGTCATGTATTGAGCAAATGTCCTTGTGACTGTCACAGAGCTATGCTGTATGCTGGTGACTCTTTATCTCTGAGGTCTCAAGGGTGACCCTTCTCCTGTGGACTCCCATGCACTTGACTGTTGAAGACTGCAGCAGCCTCAATCCACCATCTCCCCAGGGTTTTCCTGGTTGGGGTCTGTGATACCTCTTCTCCTACCATACAATTATGCCTTGGCTTTAGAAGTGCTAGAGAGATTTCTTGGAATATACAGGGGGTAAAAAAATCTACCCTTCTCCCCAGCTTTTACGCTCTGTGGACCTGGACTATTAGAACCGTATATTGAGATTTGTTTGTGTCATCAGTAGACAGAAGGGAAACACTGACTCATTCAAGCACAACAGGGTGAAAACAGATTTACTGTGGCCTTTAGTCAGTCTCAAGGTTATTCAGTACCCTGATCCCCTCCCCTACGTTAAATTCTTCTGTATCAATCACTTAGGAGGATGGGGAAGGACTGTTCCTTTGTGCCCAGCCTGGGCTATATAATGAGATTTTGTCTTAAAACAAGCAAAAAAAATCATCATAAACAACATGAACAAAATAATCCATGCTTTTGCAAATACTGGAAGGAGAGCTTTAAAGATCTGCAAAACTGCCTTCCAGGTCATTTTCCCACATCTTTCATGGATAGCATCAGGCTTCCTTCTAGCCCATTCTACAAGGTGAGGTGGCTTGGTCACTACTTGCTTTTCTCCTCAAAGTATACTTTATTATATTTTAGACTGGTTAGGCTTTAGTTAGACTCCAACCCCCCCCCTTTGATCACAGTAACAGGTTTTATGCCCTTTCTCTCCTTTTGCATTTCCTTAGAAGCCAGTTGTCAGGTCCCAGAGAGACCTGGGACAAGTCTCACTGAGTACTTGTGGCTCTTCCCAGCACTTCTCATCCCACTCCCTGCCCTAAACCTCTCCAGCCCAGGGGCTGGGCTTCACTTCCCTTTCCCCAGCTTCTGATCCTATACAAACCATTTTGGCAATATTCTCTCTTGGCCATTTGGCTCCTGGCTGGCTTGACCTTGGCCTCTTTGCCCTCTAGTCTCCCATCTCTTTCTCCCTTGCTCTGCCCCTCCACCTAGGTTCAGCCTGGAGCTGTCCAGATGCATCTGGCTCAACTCTCGCTTCTACAATAAAACCCAATAAAACCCTTATCCTCAGCCATCCCTTGGAGCGCTCACGTCTTCGTTTTCATTTACCAGTAAGGGAAGCCATGCAGCCTCCCAAACACTGCAGGGGAGAGACCGTTTATTCCACATGTAAGGCATCACTCTGAAGAGCTGTTCTCCATACTGTCCCTAGACACAGAAAGCTCAGCTTTTTGGTCACTTTGTAGTGAGGGTGGCAATTTCCCATTTCTAATCAGACACCATCACTTCTTATCAGAAATCTCATCAGTACAGCCTTCACGGTCCATTTTTTTTTTCTGCCAACATTCTGATTTAAGGGATTTAATTTAACATTGTGATTTAAGGGAACTGTGTGGTTAGCTTTAATTGTCAATTTTACAAAATCTGTAATTACCCAGGAACCAAGTCGCAATATGGGACTATCCATATTGGGTTGGCCTACGGCCATATTTGTGAGAGACTGTCTTGGTTGTGTTAATTGATGTGAGAAAACCCAGCCTAAAAGTGGGTGACATTACTCAGAGTTCTTTTCTGCAGCGACAGACTGTAACTTGACTTGTGAAGTAAATAAACCATTTTTTCAAGTTACTGGTTTTTTTTTTCTTTTTGACACAGGGTCTCTGACCTGGAACTTGCTAGGTAGGTGTTGGATATGGTAACAAATATGATTATACTCTTACTTATTTACACACCGAAGATGCACAGCAAAGTTAAAAAAAAAAAAAAAAAAAAAAAACCTTTTTTTCTGAGAGTCTCTCTATGTAGACCAGGTTGACTTGAAGAGAGCCACCTGCCTCTGCCTCCCAAAAGCTGTGATCAAAGGCATGCGACACCACTCTCAGGTTGAAAAGATGAAACTCCAACTTCTGTGCTACACTGGCACCTGTCATCATTTACTCTCTTTAACTTCCTTCTTTAATTTTACAAACGGACGACTGATTTATATCATCCTACTGACAGTAGTAAATGTCCCGCTTTGTCCTCATATTCTTACTTAGGACACGTGGGAGCGCTGCCGTAACTTTCTAGAACCGGAAATGGAACTGTAGCTCTGGGGTACGTTCCTTTCAGTTATATTACGAGTCATGCCCACGGCTCCCGCTCTAGGGTATCCTTGCCCACATGCAAGGTAGGAATCTTTGGTGGTGTCTGTTCATCTACCAGTTGGACTCTGGGTGTGTTACTTGTCTATTGATTGATTGATTGATTGACTGATTGACTGATTGAGATTCGGTCTTGCTATGTAACCCAGGCTAGCCTCAAACTTGTGATGTTCTTTTCTTCCAAGAAAGATTACAAGCTATGTCACCTTATCCTGCACGGTAGTGGTTTCAGAATTAACTTCCCAGATGGCTGGGAACATTAGACATTTGTACACGGGTATTAAAAACTCTCAGCCGAGTTTTGTGGCATGTAGCTTTATTCCCAGCAGTCTGGAAGCAGAGGCAGGTGAATCTCTACGAATCTGAGGCCTGCCTGGTCTTCACAGTAAGTTCCAAGCAAGCAAATGAAACTGTCTGAACGACACCCCATGTGACTACCATAGTTTCTGTCTTAGCTGTCCTCCAGACATCCTGCAAAGTATTTATCCCGTTCATGTTCGAAACCTAATGTTTTGCATATGGTGCTAGGGATCGAATCTAGTTCAAGCAAACAGCCTCCACCACTACAGTACATCCCGAGCTCTCTATTTTAAAACATGCTCTACGTCGCCCATGCTGGTGACCGCAAAACTCACCCTACAGCCTAGACAGGCTTTTTTTTTTAACCTTGCCTCCTGCCTTAGTGTCTTGATTAGCTGGAATTTCAGCTGAGCTCCCTCCTCTGGCCTTGAAACACAGAAATCCACCTGCCTCAGTCTTCTGAATACTAAGACATGGGCCAACACACCAAGCAAAAGCAGGTATTTTTTTTTTATGGTAATTGGTAAGCAAAAATTTAGTAAATATGGTTCCCATTATTTAACTCAATTTTCCTTTTCTCCAGTGAAAGTAAAACAAGACACTGTAGAAGAGGGTCATAATTATTATAATGCACCAGGACACCTGGCTGGATATGGGGTTTCTTCGTCTATTTCCAAGTTAACTAATTTGAAAACGCTGAATGTCTACATCACTTTGTTTTGTTTTGTTCTGGTTTGCTTTTTGAGACACTCTTGCAGCCCAGAACGTGAAATACAATCCAAACTGGCCTTCAATTCGTGGTCATCTCGTATGGGCTGGTGTTATGGGCATGTGTTAACATACTCAACTACATATACTTTTCAGGAGGCGTCTCGCTGGGGAGACAGGAGCACAGGATCCTGCAAGAGTTGGGGTTGGCCGCCCGGGTCCCGCCACCTAGAGAGCAGAGAAACCATGAATCCCGCAGCACCCAACGCAGGGTGGGAAGTAGGAACGAGGCATCTACCCGGGGAAGACCTGGCGCCTCCTACACTTGTCCCGACGTTCACCTCGTCTGCTCCCGGGCCCTCTTGTGGTTTCAAGAGGTCTCCAGAGGTCAGTTGTCGCGGAGTCAAAACGGCTTGACCTCACGCGCCGCCCTCTCAGCTGACCAGACGGTGCCAGGGAGAAAGATGGCGGGTGAGGCATATCCGCTTGCTGCCGGCGTTCCTGATTGGACAGCTGGCCGCAAGGACACTTACCATATCTGAGCCCAAGGCTTCCCGAGGCCGGTAGGAATGATCCTGGTGTTGGCAGCCACACAGCACGGATCCTGAACGGCTGCCTGTGACTCCCTCAGCTGACAGGACAGCATCACCACGATAGTCTGGCAAGTAAAAGAGATGGCCGGTGAGGAACTTCCGCTCCACCAATCGGCGCTTCTGATTGGATAGCTCGTGCTGCGCTCAGAGGTACTAATTGGATAAGCGATCAGAGCCCACCCTACCCTATACTTGAGAGCGTGGTGGTAAACTCTTTAATAAGTGGGGCACAAATGCTATATTGCAGCCACAGCTCTTACAGCCCAGGCAGAAATCCGCTCATCTTGATAACTACATTTAAACAGAATTTAGACTTGGTTTTTCCAAAGAAGGGCTCTCCCACTTCCCCCTGGAAACTAGGTCTGGAGTCTGTTTATTTAAAGTCAGATTTAGTGTACCATGAACACAACCTTAGAGAAAGGGTACCTAGGCCTGCCACAGAGATAAAGGGATGCCCAGTCAGGGCAGACCCACTGGAAATAAACAAGTCTAATGTCACACATGAGAAATTTGAGATGATGTAGTTTGCCCCATAGCAAAAGCTTCCACCTTTTCACTCTCGGCCAAGAAAAGGAGAGAGGGAGAGAGAGAGAGGGAGAGAGAGAGAGAGAGAGAGAGAGAGAGAGAGAGAGAGAGAGAGAGAGAGAGAGAGAGAGAGAGAGAGAGAGAGAGAGAGAACAGCTATTCTGTGTATTTCGTATATGAAAAGCACAGTTACATAGTAGCAATCATAAGATTCTCTAGGGGTGCAGGAACCAGTTCCTTTGCTCTGCCAATTAAAACAATTTTATTATAGTCTTAAAGAAAATTCCCAGGGAAGCAAAGTTGTAAGTCACTGCACCTGCCGAGACAGGGACCATTGCCTGGGAACAGGTACTACAAGTTCAGCAACACAGGAAATAGGGACCTATCAGTCTGCCTGTCTTTTTAAAAACTGAACATCCCTAAGTTAGAAAAGACTCTTCAAAGTTTCCAGATCTCTCTTTCTGTGTCTCCGCCCACTTTCTTGTATGTCTGTTTCTTTACTACTAGTAAGAGTCTTCCTTTCTCTAGTTGATTCTGCCTGCGGTGCCTGAGATTCACCTGCCTGTGGAGCCTGAGATTCACCCACCTGTAGTGCCTGAGATTCCCCCGCCTGCAGTGCCTGAGATCCCCACACACACACACCTGCAGAGCCTGAGATTCCCCCATTGCCACTTGCTGCACTGAGACTGTTTTTTTACTCTTAACTCTTTAACTGGCAGAGGAAACAAACCCTATCAAGATGATAACACACACACACTTAGGTTATGACCAGTATCTGAAACAAAAATAAAAAGTTCTATCTTTCTCAGATCCTGAGTAAGAAAGGTGGGCTGACCCAGCTGAACCTCAGAGAGGCCGATGTGGTCTACACTAGGGAGTAGGAATTTTGGTGAGGAAAAACATAGCATCTTGTTCAAGGAAGGAATCTGAGGAGGTGGGGAGAGTTGAATGCCAAGATTAACATCTTTGTTTCCTTTCTTCTCTTTTTAAGTAGTCTTGGCTGTCCTGGGAGTCACTTTGTGGAATAGCAGGCCTCAAACTCAGAGAACCATCTGTCTTTGCTTCCTAAGTGCACCACCTTGCCCACCTGTTTTTATCCACTGTGACAATGGTCCTGGATTTGTCAGTTTGTTTGATACCACCATTAAAAGTACAACTGGGTGGGTAGTGGTGTTCTTTGGGCCTCATACTCTAGGGATTTGTCTACATCAAATAGACAAGAAGAATTTGGTAGCAATAAGGGCATAGAAGAGTTAAAGAACAGCAGGAGAGTAGGGAGCCAGATTCACTAGTGGCTCTGAGGGAACCACAATGGGAAGAACTTATTGTCCCACCCTGACTCACATCATTTCCCAGAGATGGGTTCAGGTATTTAGCTTTCAGAGAGCATTTGGTTTATCTTCCCTTTCCATATTGCTGTGTTGCTACTTGCATCTCACTGAGATGGGTTCTAAACTTTAAAACACGATGGGGTTTTGTCCTGATGATCAAATTCTAAAACTGGACACAACCAAGAGAAGCAGTGTTTGAAGATGGCAGGAAAGAGCAATGACATCAAGCCCCTGGAACTGGAGGGGGTTCCTGGGGGTGTTCCAGGCGGGTCACAGGTGGTAGACTCAGGGAAAACATGCCACCGTGCCGGCTGGCATCAGAGCCCTCAACCATTCTCATCCTGTAGTCCCAGCAGAGCTCTGGTGGATGAAAAAAAGAGAAGTGAAAGTTGGTAAAAACAATGCGAGCAGAGTGCAAAAAGGTGGGATGGGACATTGGGTCCCCTGAGTAACCATGTAAGCATCACTATTTTTTACTAGGACCATCACAGCCACACCTAAATGGGCGCCATCTTCTCTGGCCCTGTGGCTGTGGGTGGAGCACACGCATGTATAAGTCAATGTATCCTCGAAGCATGAGTCTAAGAGGGGAGGAATCTTGACCCTACACTTTTCCCAGGTTTAACTGGGCTTGTTGATCTGTTCAATCCTCCCAATTTAAAGTTACAGACTCTCTAGGGCAGCTATGTTAGATGTGGTGGGCCTAAAAGCTTGTGGCCAATTCACATGCTTGTTTGCCCTGACTGAATATCCCATTATACAGGAGAAAAGTTTCAATCCTCTTCTTGGCCATAAACCCCTGGACACAAGACAATGACGTAAAGGCTCTTGTGGAAACTTGATAACCATTTCCAAGTGTTCAAGAAAGGAAGGAATAAATGCTATAACGGATGCTGTTGCTAAGGAAGAAATCTAAAGGCATTTCTGATTTTGCCTAGCTGGCTGTTCATCAGCTGTTATGGATGCAATTCTGATTTTGGAGTGCACTCAAAGTAATTTCTAGATTCTGGTCTCCAAGCAATGATTTGGAATGAGACCCCTAGATAATACAGGACACAGTTTATTCAAGTAGAAATGCAAATGAAGTTGGAAATGTGCCAGTTAGATCTAGGTCCAAGTTCCAAGAGATTGAGTTGGAGACAGTTGTTTTATGAATCTTCTTCATATGGATTTTGTACACGGGCAGTTTTATTGCATATAGCTAGCAGCCATAAAAATTGTCATTCTTTTTTTTGTCATATTCCTTAAAATTTATAAAATATGACAATAAAAATAAGTATTATAAAAGTTGTTTGATATAAAACAGCAATCAATTTAACAGTCTTATGTAGATGCTTGTTTACAGCAATAGTGAAAATACATTTTTCTCAATATAAATTTTAAATAACTCTAAACATATTAACTGTAAATTTCAAAATAATACATCACTACTAGTATTTTCTTAAATGAACAGAAATATATAAAGTCTTTTTATTTGTTTTGTATTTAGTTGAGTTTAAAACCTTGGCTCTTACTGTGGTACAAGCCCAAACTAAGAACAATTTTTAGACATTGGATTTCATTGTAATAAGGATGTACTTCAATGACCCTCAGATCACCAAAGGATTTTACCTCCATTGTAGGTAAACTGAGAGTTGATAGTTCTGCTGCACCAAGAAATGAATTGTAGGCATGATTTTTGAATACAGACTTCCTGCTGTGGTCAAAACTATTTGACTTGAGTGAGTGACTTTATTCTCAGCCCACAGAGAACAGGTTACATTCATTTAAGAAATGGTGTGTGTATTAAGATGGTCTATCCATAAAGTCATTCACCAACTGTTCAATGAACAATGGTTCTGCTTGGAGGGTGGCACAGACATTAGGTGAGGGTAAGAATCTGGTTCATTAGCTGTGATAATTTGGAAAAGCATTCATCTCAGAGAAAGAGTAACTTAGAAATTCCTCTTCTTCAAACTAGATACAAGAGTTACAAACGTCAAGAAAAGCATTCAGTCTCACTCTTTGTTGTTCTCTTACAAGCAAACTCCCTAGTTAATCATCTATGTTTCTTTTGGGTATATAAATATTTTGAAATATATAAGCTGTTCTGAAAACCATAGTACAGTATAAAAACTTGAAATAAACAATACTACTAATAGAAAGGCTGAAATAGGAGAAGCAAGATTTCAAGGCCCTTATGTTGTACACAGCCAGACACTGTCACAAACAAACAAGCTGAAAGTGTATATAGATTGTACAATATTGGACCTATTTCTCCAATTACCAAATTAGAGAGACCATTGGATGACAATCAACAAATTTCTAATTCCTCATATTTTTGGATTTCAATCAGGATATGTTGGTAATATTAATTTTCATATTAAGATATTAAGAAAAAGTAATTGTTACTTCCTGTTGTTTTTGTTGTAAGAGGTAGAATTAGGTTTGTGTGGATGTGTTGAAAGATTACTTTCTTGCTTCTTCTAGGGTATAGTTTTGCTCCTTATGTTGATGTTTTCCATCTATCCTTTGTAGAGCTGGATTTGTGGAAAGATATTGTGTAAATTTTGTTTTGTTATGAAATATCTTCTTTTCTCCATCCATGATAATTGAGAGTTTTGCTGGGTATGGTAGCCTGGGCTGACATTTGTGTTCTTGTAGGGTCTGTGTGACATCTGCCCAGGATCTTCTAGCTTTCATAGTCCAGAGTGTCTCTTTTCTTGTTTGCCTGTAGAGGACCAGATGTAGAACTATCAAGCATGTAGCTACTTCTCTAGCATGTCTGCCATGCATGCTGCCAGGCTCCCTGTCATGATGACAATGAACTAAACCTCTAAAACTGTAAGCAATCCCTAACTAAATGCTTTCTCTTGTAAGAGTTGCCATGGTCATGGTGTCGTCTCAGAACAATTATAAACATGGAGATTCCAGACATAGTTCAGGATGATCAGTGGGTCACTGGGGGTATAAGGAAGGAAAAATTTAAGTTGTTAGACTGAAAAGATAATTAAAACATACTTTCTCAGAACCTTTGGCATCCAGTAAAGCCATTTCTAAGAGGGAAGTTTATAGCCATGAGTGCCTACATTGAAAACCTCTGAAAACCTCGAGGGTAGCTGAGTAGTGGAGTAGTTACTTAGCATATGAAAGCTTTGCATTCCATCTCCAACAATAGATTAAAAAAAAAGAAAAAACTAGAGAGATTGCAAATAAGTACTCTAATGCTACACCTTAAAGTGTTAGAAAAACAAGAACAAATTAAACCAAATTTAGCTTAAGTTTAGTTAGTAAAGATCATGGCAGAATCAGATGTGCTGGGAACTAGAGGAAGATAACAACAGAAGATACAACTAGAGGAATTCAATAACAGTTATTTATTTATTTGTTTGTTTGCTTTTTGTTTTTTGTTTTTTTTTTTGAGACAGGGTTTCCTCTGTGTAGCCCTGGCTGTCCTGGAACTCACTCTGTAGACCAGGCTGGCCTCGAACTCAGAAATCCGCCTGCCTCTGCCTCCCAAGTGCTGGGATTTCCAACAAGACTAGAGTTCTGATCCCAGAACCCAGGTCAGGCAGCTCATAAATGCCTGTAATTCCAGCTCCAGTGGATTTGATGTCCTGCTTCTGACCTCTGTGGGCAGTGCACACACACACACACACACACACACACACCAAAATATCTTAAATTTTAAAAAGTCAGCATCTCTTTACAATAAAATCTCTGAAGAATAAGGGACTAAAAGCAAGAAAACAGAATACAAAAAGAGTATAACAAAACTAACGGCAACATTATACTAAATGAGGAAAACTGAAGGCATTCTCTCTAAAACCAAGATCAAGACAACAGTATCAATTCTCTTTACTCTTCAATATAGAGCTAAAATTTCAGCTAATGGAATAATAATAAAAAAAAAAATAAAGGGGATACTACCAGGAAGAGAGGACTAATATCTCTCTTTGCAGATGGTGTAGCCTATTCATTGAAAGAAATCAAAAGAGTCCATGAGAAAGCTCTTGAATCTAATCTTCTAAAAATGAAGTTCTGGGCTGGTGAGATGGCTCAGTGGGGAAGAGCACCAACTACTCTTCAGAAGGTCCTGAGTTCAAATTCCAGCAACCACATGGTAGCTCACAACCACCCATAATTAGATCTGATGCCCTCTTCTGGTGCTTCTGAAGACAGCTACAGTGTACTTACATATAATAAATAAATAAATCTTTAAAATAAATAAATAAAAACAAAGTTCTACGGGTACCAAAATGAAAAGTAACAATATAAAAATCAGTATCATTTCTATATAGAAATAATAAATTTGTTAAGAAACAGGAAGGCAGTTCTTGTAGTTTTAAAACAAAACACTAACATAACTAGGGATGTAAAACACTTCTCCAATGACAAGTTTAAGACACTGAGAAGAGAAAGTGAAGAAGGTAGCAACACAGGAAGAGCTCCTATGGTCCTAGGTTAGTAGAAGGAATACTGTCCTATTGTGTCCATTACTGAAAGTGAGCATGGATTCAGTGCAAACCTCCTTAATGGAGACAGAGAGCTAGGGAAGAAGGCTCATGACTGCTCCCTGCCCCCTAGGGGAGGCAGTCCTTTACTGTCACCTGGCTTCACTTAGTTGAGGTTTGTGCTCTTCTTCCGAACCCCAGAAGCCAAGGTTGTAGCCATTGGTGGTGTCCTGCTTCTCTGTCATTTTTAGCTGCCTTGTGACTGCTTCCCGTTTCTCACACTACGATGTCTCCTTTCTTACCTTGACTCTTCTTATTCACCCAGTTTCCTGGGATAAAGCTTCCAGTCTACCATCTTAACATGGAACCCCTTAATTATTTACATATATAGTATTTTGTTAATTCTTTGAACATTTCACATGATATATTTTGATCCTTTTTACGGTCTACTACTTCCCTTAAGTCCTCCCTGTTCCAAGCTCATCTCCTCATTTTGTTAATCACCCACTGAGTCAAATTTGCACTGTCCATATACTCAGTCTGAGGGCCAGGAAGGTGAAATGGCTCAGAGTGTAACTATTCCAGCGGCTAAGCCTGATGACTTTAATTGGACCCCACCACCTACATAGTAAAATAAACTAAATCCTGCAAGTTATCCTCTGATCTTCACATGTATGCTGTAGCATAAACACATGTATACACAGATATAACAAATAAGTAAAAAGTTAATACAAATTTGAAATTTTTCCAAAATCTGAGTGCCTACCATGTACCAGGCAGAATTCTAGGCTAAATTATTGACTTCCTTGAATAGTGCTTTCAGTCAACAGTAAAAAAAAAAAAAAAAAAAAAAAAAAAAAAAAAAAAAAAAAAAAAAAAAAAATTAGAAACGTTCTACCTATCAGCTCTTACGAAAAAGGAGGACTCCTGGTGACTCCCTTCCTCAATGCTGTGCAGTGGGCTTCCCTGGCTCTCAACCTGATTCTGCTGAGCACAGGCTGAGGTTGTGGTAGGGCACCTTAGGAAAGGTCTGAATGCTCTGTTGCAAAGTCACAACCGTATCACCTTAGATCCATGCCCCAGCCTGCTGGAAATTATGCCTGGAAACTGCGCAGAGCACCTAGAGTACAGCTCCAAGCAAGGGAGGGTGAGAGGGGAAAGGGACTGCCTGAGTGATTGTAACAAAGCTAGCAGTCTTTGTAGGGCTTCTCTGGTTTTTACAAGTTCAGTGAAAAAAAA
>NW_022196910.1:4648310-4657837 GCF_008632895.1 Mastomys coucha | reverse complement strand
AAAAAAAAACAAACTTAAAAAATCAAGTATTACATATAAAAAACAGAATGATTAACTGTAGTAGGAGTAAAAGATACTTTTTGAGTAGGCGTGAAGGCAAGATCCAAATAATGTATTACTTTTAAAAAAACAATGTATATAACATTTAGAGATGAAATAAGATTAGGAGTCCAAAGGAATGTGCCATTCCATCTAGATACAGAACTCTTCTGATGTATGTTTTGGAACTCTTAGAATCTACTGAAGGCTTATAAAATCCAGAGACAGCCATCAATGGTAAATTCTGATTGATTTCGTTCACTGTCTCCTTTTTTAGGCCTGTGTCTGCTTTGACCAGGGTCACATGGAAAGCCCATTTATCTACAAAATAATACCAGATAAATATCCTTATACCAGAGAGTCAGACCAGCTGGTGAAACAGAGGCCAAAAGTGGATCTATGTTTGGTGTTGATGCAGAGACGTTCTAAGGCTTAACACTGGGAACTCAGTATGTTCTGCTGTGCTCTCTACCCAGGGTAGAAAACTACCATTTAGCATCTGCAAATTCATAGAGGGACGATTTAAAGTTGGGGCATTTTAAGTGACTGGATAAATTTAATATCCTCTTATGCAGAAGACTGTCTGAATCATACACTTAGCCTAACCATCAGGACTTCGCTGTTGTTGTTTTTATTTTATTTTATTTTATTTTCAACTTCTTATTGATTCTTTGTGAGTTTCATATCATGCACCCCAGTCCCACTCATCTCCCCCTCTCCTCACGTCTGCCCTTGTAACCTTCCCCTTAAAGAAAATAAAAGACAAAACAAAACAAAACAAAAACCAGGGGCTGGAGAGATGGCTCAGCGGTTAAGAGCACTGACTGCTCTTCTGAAGGTCCTAAATTCAAATTCCAGCAACTACATGGTGGCTCACAACCATCTGTAATGAGATCTGAGACCCTCTTCTGGTGTGTCTGAAGACAGGTACAATGTACTTACATATATATAACAAATAAATAAATCTAAAAAAAAAAGCCAAAAATAAACAAAATTTTTGTTATTTTTGTTGTTTTAGATTGGGTCTCACTGTGTAGCTCAGGGTAGCCTGGAACTTACTATGCATATCAGGTAGTCCTAAAACCAAACAGAGATCTACCTGCCTCTGCCTCCTGAGTGCTAGAATTAATGACATAACCATGGAACCAGCAACTCCACAGACACCCAAACCAAAGCATTATCCAGAAGACATAGTGATAGCAACTACAGTTTCACCTCCCCCTAAAAAACATAACACAGGGCATACATAACATAACCTATCAGGGCATATTGGTCTCCAGCCTTTCATTGCTCTGTAGCTTCTAACTGAGAGTCCTGGCAGCACTGGGTCAAGTTTTCAGGTTCTTCTATCCCAGGACAAAGCACTGAGCCAGGGACATATGCTTAGAATAGAAGGAGAGACAATTTATAAGGAAAAGAAAATTATCCTCAATAGTGGGAGTAGGCTAGTTTGCTAGGGAGAAAGGTCAAAAGCATTAGACCTCAGGGTCCATGGCCCCATTTTAAGACATTTACCCACTTCTGCCATGTGTGTATATTGTAGGCTTTTTTTTGTGTACAGACTCTTTGCCGCATGTAGCCTAGGTGGGGAAGTGTTTCCAGACTTTCTTTGGCAATTGGCCTTTTTGTTTTCTTTTTTAGAAATAGCAACCAGAACTTTTTAACACTTAAAAATGAAAATCTATTTATTATTTTTATATATTTTTATTTTTTGAGATTAGAGTAAGATTTCACCATTTCTCCCTTCTTTCCTCCCTCCAAACTCTCCCATATATTCTTTCCTGCTCTCCTGCAAATTCATGGCCTCTTTTTTCACTTATTGTTATTGTATCCATAGTAAGCAGAATTTTATTTAAAAAATCATGCTCATAATAAAATTAATCAATTATATATGGATGTATTTAAGAGGAAAATGGAGTCTGAGAATGTAGTTTCGTGAATATAGTCCTTGCCTTGCAAGTAAATGTGAGAACTGAAGACTAAACCCATCTAACAGCAGGGAAGGCATGATGGCCACCTATAATCCCAACACTCAGAAGACAAAGACAGAGGATTTCCAAGGCAAATTGACTAATAAGATTAGCCAGAACAAGCAAGCACCAAGGTCAAGGAGAACCTCAATGAATAAAGTGGGGAATCGTCAAGGAAGACAGTGTGAACTTTGGGTCTACGCATATGCCCCACACAGATGTAAATAGTTACACATGTGTCACAGATGTAAATAGTTACACATGTGTGCATGCGCAAAAAGAGACAGAGAAACAGAGACAGAGCTGGAGACAAAGAGACAGAGACAGATGGAGACAAAGAGACAGAGATGGAGACAGAGACACATAGAGAGAGAGAGACAGAGAGAGACACACAGTCAGGCAGACAGACAGACACAGAGATAGAGACAGAGATTCAACTCCCTAAAGGAAGAAAGCTACAAAAGTATAAAAACATATTATGGATTTAAAAGAAGACATAAATAATGGAGAAAAATACTACCTTGATCTATTTGTTTACAAAGACTTTGTAAGACTGCCAGGTTTTTATTTTTATTTTATTTTAATTTTATATGTATTTTATTTTATTTTTGTTTTTTTTTTCCCCTGCATGTATTTTTGGTGCCTGGGGAGGCTAAAAGGTGTCTGACTTTATAGGGCTGGAGTTGAAGACTGTTGTAAACTGCTGTGTGGATGCTGGGAATCAAATTCAAGTCGTCTGGATGAACAGCAACTGCTCTTAACTGTGGAGTCATTTCTACAGCACACATTTTCCTTTAAAAAATAAGAAAGCTAATATTTTCTTTGTGTGGGCACAGTGTATGGAGGTCTGAGGAAACTTATGAGACTCAGTTCTCACCTTCCACCATGAGGGTCCCAGGGATTGAACTCAGGCTTGTGCATCTCACTAGGCCAGGTTGTTAGTTTTGAATGAGGCCTAGAACAACATGTGAACACAGATGCAAACTTCTCAATTAAAAAATTCAAATTAAGTTCAGCAGCACATAAATAAGGTAGGTAGTTTTGCTAATCAAATACCATTTATCACAACAATGAAATATTGATCATCACCAGGGTAGAAAATCTTTTACTTTTATTCACTGATTTATAATAGTTCCTTGCATATAATAGTTGTTCAATAAATGAGTAAATATAATAGATTCTTTACATTTTTTTGGCTACATTATAGGGAAACATCCACCAATTCCATGCCTCCCTTTTCTTTTCTTTCTTTTTCTTTTTTTGTCAGTTTCCCATTTGGCTTTTTTCATGAGAATATAATCATTAATTGATTAATTAAATGTGTGAGTGTTCTTCCTCAGTATTGTGGAAATCAGAAAACAACTTGTGATAGTTTTTCTTTCCCCCCACTATGTGAGGCTGGGGATTGAACTCAGGTCTTTCAGCTTCTATTATATCCTTGATGTGCCTGTCTTCAGTCCCTACTTTCCTCCCACAAAACCCTAAGTGATTGATTGCATCTTGAAGGCTGTCTCAAGATGCCTGCTGGTTACAAGCACAAAGCAACACAGCTTGTGATTCTGGAAGTGGCCAATGTTTCAAGCTTTTCTTGACAATCCCAGAACTCAAAGTGTGTGGTCTCTGGGGCTGTAGCCAGCCCCTTCGGGCCACTTCTTACTGAAGCCTTGCTCAATAGGTGAGTCTCTGGGGCTCACTCATTTCCCAGGGGTTGAGGAATTGTAGCCTGGAGACTGAAGAGATCCATGTAGGGTTTGCAATCAAGGACATTCCTCTTAGGTTTGGAGTATGAAAAGCTTTATTTCAGTCACAAAGGCATAAAGAGCCTCTCATAAATTTGGGGAGTTACAGAATGGAAATAAAATCTCGTCAAATAGGAGTACAAGAGAGCCCTTCTCAGTCTGAGGTGGCTGCTGCAAAGAAATGCATGGTATTTGGAGCTGTGAGGAAAAAAAATCTTTGCTTCAGGGTTTTGTTGTTCTTGTTTATTTACAGCAGTTTCAAAGAGATCGGGGATGTGAAGGAATCTCTGTCATGTTGAAAGTCTCAAAATTGAGGTTTATTTTAGGTTTGAGGATAATGATACTCATTACTGACCCCAACTCCAGGACTGTGACTTGAGACCCTCATCTTGTTTGCCTTGCCCTTAAAGACTTTGAGGTAACCTTCTAATAACCTGACCAGAACTGGAAGGATTTCTTGATCTCTTGTCCCTCCTATTTTTGTGGATAAGAGAGGGTCTCTTTCTAGGCCCATCCTTCACTCTTTATGCTGTAGTTTGCATCATAATGATGGGACTGGAGAATTCTAGAACCCAAGAAGCAAGAGACCAGCAACAAAGTGGTTACAGAAGCTTCTTAAGAGGTTTCAGGTATTTCTATGAAACACCAGAAAGATACCACCTGACTTCAGGGCCAAAGAAAGTGGCCTGGGAAGGGCTCAAAGGTAGAGCAGGACATAGAACTATTTCTCTGTTCTCTCACAGTGAAAGAAACTCTAAAGTCTGGGCCCCAGTGACCCATCATCAACAAGGGAGGATGTTTGCTGCTACCTTCTCATCCTCTTTTAACACCACAAACCTTGGTCTGCTCTAAAACCTGTGAGAATGGCCTCGGTGCCTCTGTATTGCCTTTGTCGACAGCCTTACAATGCGAATCACTTCATGATTGAGTGTGACCTGTGCCAGGACTGGTTTCATGGTAGCTGTGTTGGGATTGAAGAAGAAAAAGCTGTTGACATTGATATCTACCACTGCCCAGACTGTGAGGCTATATTTGGGCCTTCCACTATGAAAAAAAGGTATGGATCATCTAAAGAGCATGAAGCTCTCAAGAGGGAGCCAGTGAAGACTGGGAGCCCTATCTTTATTCAGCAAATCCAGGGTAAGATTTTTGACAGCTCTGACAAAGTGATTTTGAAGCCCACAGGAAGTCAGTTGACAGTGGAATTCCTGGAAGAAAGTAGCTTAAGTATACCTATCCTTGTCTTGAAGAAGGATGGGTTGGGCATGACACTTCCACCGACATCATTCACTGTCAGAGATGTTGAACAATATGTTGGTTCTGATAGAGAGATTGATGTGATTGATGTGGCCTGTCAGGCTAGCAGCAAGATGATGTTGGGAGATTTTGTGAAATATTATTACAGCAGGGAAAGGGAAAAGGTCTTTAATGTTATTAATTTGGAATTCTCTAGTACTAGGCTTTCTGACATGGTAGAGATGCCCAAGGTAGTTCGTAAGCTTTCGTGGATTGAAAACTTATGGCCAGAAGAGTGTGGCTTTGAGAAACCCAATGCACAGAAGTATTGCCTTATGAGTGTGCAGAATAGCTATACAGATTTTCACATTGAATTTGGTGGCACTTCAGTCTGGTACCATGTACTTAAGGGTGAGAAGATCTTCTACCTGATCCACCCGACAGATGCTAACCTGACCCTTTTTGAGTGTTGGAGCAACTCTTCTAACCAAAAGGAAACGTTCTTTGGTGACCAGGTAGACAGATGTTACAAGTGTTCTGTGAAGCAAGGACAGACACTTTTCATTCCTACAGGCTGGATCTATGCTGTGCTGACTCCTGTGGATTGCCTAGCATTTAGGGGAAACTTCTTACACAGTTTAAACATTGAAATGCAGCTCAAAGCCTATGAGACTGAGAAGCATCTGAATACAGCAAACCTCTTCAAGTTTCCAAGCTTTGAGACCATCTGTTGGCATGTGGGAAAGCACATACTGAACATCTTTGAAGGTTTGCGGGAGAATGGGAGATGTCCTGCGTCCTACTTCGTCCGTGGTTGTAAAGCTCTAAATTTGGCTTTTCAAGCCTGGACAAGGAAAGAAGTTCTGCCAGACCATGAGGATGAGATCCCAAAGACAGTGCAGACCATGAAGCTCATTCAAGATCTGGCTAGGGAAATTTGTCTTGTTGAAGATACCTTCCAACAGAAAATCCCAAAGACATGTACTACCTTTAGGCTCCAACAGCTCCATACCAATTGCTCTTCCTTAACTAGGCCAGCTCATTCCACTTCAGTATCCAAGTATACATTATCACTGCCCTCCAAAAGTGGTTCAGAAAAGAAAAGCCCAAAGTATAAAGACATCTTCAAGAAGAAAGAACAAATGAGCAAGGAGAGTCCAGCTCTGTGGCATAATAATCAACATAACTTTAATTTCATGGATCTCAATAATCATCAACAATGGAAGGTAGGCTCTTCCCAAAACGTAGAGTTTAACATCACTAGTACTTGTTTGAATGACTCAGATGATAACTCAAAATATGACAAAGTCTTTGATGGGAATGAGAGCCTGGCGCCTCTGTTGATGGCTAATGGCAGTACCAAGAGGGTTAAGAGCTTGTCCAATTCTTGTCAAGCCAAAATCACAGAGGAGGAAGATAAATCAAGGTTGGTGGAAGAACAAGTGGTGGTAGACACATTTGTCTTGAATTCAAATGATGAGCTGCAGACTGAAAAGACACTGGACAAAGAGAAAGTGAGTCTGGTAGTAAGACCAAAAATTGCCCCAAATTTGCCCCATGTGAAGTTTGACTCTGACCAAAACCAAAGTCATGAACCAGGGGAAACTGAGATCACCATTGTAGAGAACTATAAAATAGACGAGGAAATGGTGAAAGTGGTTGAAGGCAAGCTTAAGAATAGAAGTGAATCTGATGGAATTCTTGATCCACTTAAGGCCAGGAAACAGGTGGGAGAACCTGGCTGTGTTGTCCTCACTGATGACCAAGCCTCTTCCAGCAATAAGGAGGATATCCAGGACACTGCGTTCATGCCTGAATTACAATCTTCACCTCCCTCACCAGCTCCCTCCAATCTCCAGGCATTTCGGAGTGGGGGACAAGATCCAGGCAACAAAAGCCCCAGGAGTGTCTTGGGCACAGTGTCTAACAGTCCTGTTTCTCAGCACACCCCAAGGAAATGGCCCATCAAGCGGCTAGTATACAGGAAAAATGAAAGTGAAAATGCTTGTGTGAGTGAGCAAGACAGCTTAGGGTCAAGCTTCAAAAAACCTAGGTATATCTACTTATTCCTGGAATCTGATGATGACGATGACAACGACAACCCTGCTTTCAGATCTCCACCAAAGAAAAGGAAGATATCAAATAATGCCCCAAGGATTCCTCCAGTATATGAGAGCCCAACCCTACCGAAGCAGGACCATGCTGTACTCGAGGGCAACAGAGTTGGCTCCATTGAGATAGGCTTGGCTACAGCAGGTACAAAGATGGCACAACAGGTCAACCACAAGAAGTTCAATCTGACTAGTACAGGAAAAAGCAGCCAATAAACAGAGAAGATAAGACTTAAATCCATGTCCTCAAACTTCAGCTTTTCTGTTGCTTGATACTTAAGTGAATATATAGTTTAGTAAAAATATCCTATTTAAATGAATTTTACTATGGCTATGTTTTTAATGGGAAGTTCTAGAGAGTTGTAGAGTTTCTTAGAAATGCTTTCTAGGGTGTAACTGGGACCCAGAAGAGACCCAGCAGGTGAAGAAGCTCTTTTACTAAGACCTGCTTCTGTCGTTTACATCTCAGCGCTGCGTGTAACTTGGAAATAAAGGAATTTGATTGCTTTAAGTAAATTCAAGATGAAGAAAACAAACAAAAGGACCACAAAAATAAAATATAAGCAAAAGACCCACCAATATCTGTCTTGAGACTGTATATTTTTACAAATATTTGTGATTCTAATTTGAATTTTGCTTGGGTCTAGGAATCTTCTGCAATAGATTTCACCAAAATATATGTATTAGAATTCCACTGATACCAAACAGTTTTGATCAAGAATATGCTGCATTTTATTATTTCCCAAACATACATGTCACTAGTCAATCATAAGGTTGTTTTATGAAATCTGGGATGTCTGATGAATAATTAAAATCTTTGGAACAAGAAAAATGATATTTTGCCTAATACAAATAAAGGGAAACCTCTGTATTTTTGTTTAGATATAGCATATCTCTTAAAGAGTCACACACTCAAGGCTTGTGTCCAATGCTGGAGGTTAAAGGGAGTCTCTTGGGCTATAACTACTCTAACTTTATAATTTCAGTTCTTCACTGTTAGCTTCATAAGTAAACTGACTGTGGTTGGGAACTGTAACCAGCAGGGTTTATTAGTATGGCCCTGAACTGCGTATTTTGTATGAAGCACCTTGTTCTCTATTTCTCAACTTCCATGGAGTGCACATTCTTCTCTTAAACTGATTCTCATGGCTGTTCTGCCTTGTCATTGGCTCAAAGAAATGGAGCCAGTCAACCGTGCACTGATTCATTTGGAACCACTAAATCCACTATAAAGTTGCTTTTCTTAGCTATTTTAATGCTTTGCTTGCTTGTTTATTTTGTTTGGAGATATGTTTTTTCTAGACAGCCCTGGCTGTCCTGGAACTCACCCTGTAGACCAGCATGGCCTCAAACTCACAGAGCTCTGCTTTCCTTTGTCTCTCAAGTGTTACTTTTTAAGACATATGCTGCCTCATCAGGATTCTTAGCCAGTTTTTAAAAAGATGTTTTAATATTTTATTTCTATGAGTGTTTTCCCGCTGTGTACATGTGCAGTGTGTGCATGTCTGGTGCCTGCAGAGACTAGAAGAGGGTGTTTGATGCCCTAGAACTGGAATTATAGAAGGGTTGTGAGCTGGCCAAGGGTCATGGGAACAGAAATCGGGTCCTCTGTAAAAGCAGCTGGGTTGTGACCCCCAAGTTATTAGTGCTAGCTCTCCGTGGTTAAAACCTTACCAAATAAACACCAGTGTTGTGGATAGACAGTTTGTCCCTGCATTTCTTCCCACAGAAGCTCCCATTTTCCCTCCTGCCCCAGGCAAGCGCTATATGCAGGCAGCTGGTCTCTGTGCTGTGTCCCCCTGCAGCTAGCTCAGGGCTCCCTGCCCCTCCCTGGCAGCTCTGAGAGAACCCAGTCTAGTGTTAAAATGGCACTGACCATAAACCCCACTTAACGAAAACATCTCGTGGAGCAGAGTGTGCTAGCGGGAGACACCCTCTCCACCTCTGTGCCCCCAGAGCTGGCACTCTCGTCCTGATAAGCGGCCCAACTCTCCAGGCGCCTTCCTTGGGGCCTTAAAGAAATAACAAGTTCAAAGATCAGGTCCCCGTGTTTAAATCATAGAAAAAGGTAATCAGAATTCACAGACAATTGTGGCCAGCCGTAAAATCAGTTCCCGATAACCACATAACAGATACTCATTAATCTCCCTCTTAGCTTCAGTCCTGCCCTAGCAAATGTTTACAGCATTTCACTCCCCTGAGTGCGAGGCATGTGATCCGGGTCAGGACTCGAAATAAACAAAGACTCTTGTGCAAGTTGCAGCAGGCTTCGAAATTTTTGGGCTCATCTGAGTTCCCCATGGACTCGGGGCATAACAGCAGCACCCTTAACCATGGGATCATCTCTCCAGCTTCATTTCTTAGTTCTTTTTAGCATTACTATACAGCTCATTAATGCACTCAATTCTTTTTTTTTTTTTTCATGTGATAGT
>NW_022196910.1:4646056-4647591 GCF_008632895.1 Mastomys coucha | reverse complement strand
CAGGCAAAGCGAAACTGTCCATGATGATCATGGTCTCACCATCAACTTTCCCGAGCATCAAACCCATCGCTTCCAAGTTGCCTCCTGATCTAGCATGCATCACCATTTTCAGTAGAGCCAATGCTGAGATTTTGCAGTATTTAAAGTAGTGGTGATCCTTAGTCCAGGGTTTCGCCGCCAGGATTTCTTGTTGTTGTTTTTTGTCATATTTGTAGATTTCACTCTGCGCTTCCAGCATGTTGTTGGCCAGTTCCCAGGTTTTCTGGGCCATACCACTTCCGGAAGCTGCCATGGCCGAGGGACCGGAGAAGCTGTCGCTTCCACAACCAAGATGCAACTTTATTCTACTGGGCCTCAGCGTGCAGGCTTTGCACCTTCCCCCACCGCGGGTGCACACTCACTAGACTCTCAAGGCAGCCATGACACCTCTGCACTCAATTCTTTAAGACAGTATTAACAGAGTGACTAAAATATTATTAAAAAATAAAGGCAGAATTTAATAGGTTACACATAACCAGAAAGTAAGCTCATGATGTAGTAGAGAGCCCGTCAGAAATTACAGTCTAGGGCAGAGGAAAGAGCTCAGCTAGTAATGAAGAGGCCGGCTCAGGAATTTTAGAGAATTCCACGGGACCCCTGCCCTCCTGGAAGAGAAAGGTCATAGGCACCCCTCCCCTCCAGAAGGGAGGGGCTAAACACATTTCTCAGACAACAGGGAGGAGGGACCGACCACCGGCCACCTGTGGGTAAGGGAGGCCCAGAGTTCGTTCCTCATTCCTTAAAGACCAATCAGTTTAAAAGTCACACTGTTCTGCCAATCTCATTGTCCCTAATGGCTGCTGCCTTGAGGACTGTATATGGGCTGCGCATGGTCGTTCTCTCTCTCCACGTGCAGGGCGACTCCAACATGTTGGAACAATAAATTCCTCTTGCTTTTTTCACAGATTCCCGGCTCTGTGTCATTTACTCAGGGAGTCCCCTGGTAAGCTAAGGCTCTCCAGAGTCTTACAGTAAAAGCACTTTCTGTTAAATACAAAGAGTGTTTTATTCTGCAGAAGTTCAGCATGCTAGGGTCTCTCATTACCAGGATAGACAGACAACCAAGTGCCCTCACAGGCTTGATTTAAAGCACATTGGAATTCTGGGGTTGTTGAACTTTATCTTACTCTATCTCTAGGCATTCCGGAACATTATGGGGGGTGGGGGGGAGGCATGAAGCCTGGAGACTGGGGGGTTCTCTATTAGTAATTGACTTTGCCTGGGCTTGCCCAGTTCTTAGGCCTAGTCTCCTTAACTGACAATTTCTGTCATGAAATTGTCATGAACTGACAGTCTGTCATGGAATCAGCCTTGCCTTCTCAGTATACATACAAATCGTCAATTCCAATATTCCTCTAGTAAAACAGGAGGCAGAGAGAGTACAATTCCCCAGCAGCTTGTCGGCCAGCTACTCTGGAGTATACAGCACAGCTGAAAGACCCCCAGAACTGGGGAGATCCTTACTCAAGTCTCGGGATGACGCGACCACCCAATGA
>NW_022196910.1:4637043-4645687 GCF_008632895.1 Mastomys coucha | reverse complement strand
CCTGCCTTTTGTTCTTGGACCTAACTAGGGGGAGCCTTTGTGGCCAACAGGTTTCTGAAACTGGCTAGCCTACATTCTTGGCTCATTGCAGAGACCTTCTATGTCCTTTGAGTAAAGGTTATACAGTATACATACATTTCTACTAATACACTTCCCTTTTCATTAGCATGCTTTTTCCCAAATTTCTAAATCTTCCAGTCTTTCACAGCCACACAAACAACAGGCAAGATTTGGCTTCAATAAGTAGAATTCAACACTGGATTCCTAGAACTCTCTTCTGACCTCCACTCTTACGCTGTGCCACCCTACCACTCTAAATAAATAAATATGGAAAAATTGCAATCGGATGTATGATGCTAAGGCAAATTGATACTTTGGAGCAAACTGCATTCCTTCCTCAGACAAGTAAAATTACATCCTAAAATGTAGCAGTTGATTCTGATTGTCAACTTGATTGAAACAAAACCCACTAAAGCAGGTATGTCCTGCTCTGAGCATGGGCAGCATCGTCCTACTAGCTGGAGTCTCAGACTGAGAAAACAAGAAGTGAGAAGAGAAAAGGGCCTTCTGCACCCCTGAGTCCTATTCCGTCCACTGCGATGCAAACAAGCAGCCCCCTGCCCTGTGAGGCCACCACAGCCTCCCAGCTTGTGAAGGACTGCATCCCCTGCCTTGTGAACCAAAACACATCTTCCCTCCCTTAAGCTGCTTCTATTAGGCATCTGGTCATAGTAATGAGAGAAGTAACTAACACCAAAGGTAAAGCGAAAACTTGGAAAAGTCATTTCCCAACAGTGTTTTTGGATCTAAGGGAGAGACTTTTCAGAGGCTGGGGGATAGGTCAATTGGTGAGGACATCTGATGTACACTTGTGCACCATACCGATGTGCACTCAGTTCAGATCCCCAGCACTCATACGAGAAGCCACAGCCAGCATGTGTGCCTGAAACCTCAGTGCTGAGGGGTCTAGAGACTGAATGGCTCAGTTTACTGTTAGTCTGCTTACCTCCAGGCTCAGCAAGAGACCCCATCTTAAGGGAATAAGAGACGTTGGGACACTTGGAGTCCTCATCTGGTCTCCATGTGTGGCCTTGGAGTGTACTTGAGTGTGTTTACCTGTATGTACTGTTTAGACTCTATGGTCACACACTCACAAATACATACAATAAATAAATAATGCTAGAGTTTCCACATAAGGAAAAAAATACACCAGAAAGGCTTACATTTCAGCAGAGCCTAAAAACATCCAGAGCAAATAGACCTACTTGCCATGGTCCACATCCTGCCAAAACACGGCAGTGAGAAAGCCTACTGTGACATGCACCACAGGATGGATATGCAGTCTGAAAGGGCCCAGAGAGAAAAACCTGCTGTGGTCAGAAAAATGATGTTGCTTCTATCTCATTTTGAATGGAAGGGGAGCCTATGAGAGTTAGCCCTACCAGTGACTATGGCAGTTAATGGGTGCTGAGGACGACATCTTTTTTCCTCTTTTTGCTGCTACATAAGAAAGTGATTTTTAAAACTTAAATTTACTTATTTATTTGCACCCCAAACGCTGCTCCCTTTCCAGCCCCCTGCTACAGAATCCTTCCCCTTATCTCCCCACCCCCTTGTCCTCTGAGGATGTGGGCTCCCCTCCTGGGTATCACCCAGCTCTGGCTCATCAAGTCACTGCTAGATTAGGTGCATCCTCTCCCACTGAGGCCAGACAAGGTAGCCCTGTTGAGGAATGAATATCATAGTCAGGCTACAGGTTGAGAGAGAGTTTCTGATCTGGTTGTTGGGTTTGGAGACCCTCCTCCTGGCTGCCATGCCAATCTTCTCGTAGCAGTCTTCATATCAAGATGTAGAACTCTCAGCTCCTCTGACGCCATGCCTGCCTGGACGCTGCCCTGCTCCCACCTTGATGTTAATGCACTGAACCTCTGAACCTAGAAGCCACCTCTAATTAAATGTTGTCCTGCATAAGGACTTTGGTCATAGTGTCTGTTCACATAAGGAAAACCCTAACTAAGACACAGCTTTAGTCACAATAGCCAGAAACTGGAAACAACCTAGATGTCCCTCAACTGAAGTATGGATAAAGAAAAATTTACACAATGGAATACTACTCAGCTATTAAAAATGAGGACATCATGAATTTTGCAGGCAAATGGATAGAACTAGGAAATATCATCCTTAGTGAGGTAACCCAAACCCAAAAGGACATGTATGGTATGTACTAAATTATAAGTGGGTATTAGCCATAAATACAAGTTAACCATGTTATAATGAATAGATCCAAAGAAGCCAAATAAAAAGAAGGGCCCAAGGGAGGATAGTTGAATCTTCTTCAGAAAGATAAATAAATAGATAATGGAGGTAGCTGGATGGAAGGAATAGAGTGGGAGTGGGGATGAGAATGGAGTGAGGTGGGTAGGGAAGGAGATGTAGTGAGAACAGGGGAGAGAGAATGGAAATCGGCAGTGAGAATGGGGGTGAGGAGGCAATCACTAGGACATTTGAGAGACCTGGGATGGAAGGAGGCCCCTGAGGGCCTATGGAAGTGACTGTAGCTCAAACTCCTGGTGGGTAGGGAAAATATGGATCCTGAATTGGTCACTTCCTGAAGCCAGGAAGGACTCCGAGGGGAGGAATAAGGTTAGCAACCCACCCACTAAACCTTCGGCCCAAAATGTGTCCTGTCTACAGGACATGCAGGGACAAAGATAGAGCAGAGACAGAGCTAATGGCCAACTAATGACTGCCAATCGATGAGACTCAATCGATGGGAGAGAACCAATTCCTGACATTAATAATGATACTCTGTTATGCTTACAGACAGGGGCCTAGCAAAACTATCCTCTGAGAGACCCCACCCAGCAGCCAACGGAAAGAGATACTGAGCTCCACACCCAAACATCGGTTGGAGCTTAGGGAGTCTTATGGAAGAGTCGGGGGAAGAATTGAGGAACCCGAAGAGGACAGGGACTCCACACGAAGACCAACAAAGTCAACTAAACTAGATATTTGGGGGAGGAGGGTCCCAGCATCTGAATCACCAACCAATGAGCAAGCATGGACTGGAACTAGGCTCTCTGCACTTAGGTAGCAGATGTGCAGCTTGGCTGTTGTGCACATCCCCAACCACAGGAACAGAGACTGTCCCTAAACCTATTGCATGCCTATCTGCCATGGATCATGGTCCCCTAACTGGGTGCCTTGTCTGGCCTCAGTGGGAGTGGATACACCTAGTACTGCAGTAAATTGATGTTGTCCTGGTGGGTGGAGTAGGCTGAAGGGAGTGAGGGTGGGAAGGTGGTGTGAGGGTGGAGGGTGGAATGAGAGAAGGATCGGAATGAGGGGATACTGGGTGGAGAGGGGCTGATATTGAGAAGTAAAGTGAATAAATACATTAATAAAAAATATTTAAAACTGAATTTTCTGTCTCTGTCTTTCTCTGTGTATCTGTCTCTCTGTCTACCTCTCCCTCTCTCTATCCTACTAAATGTTTTTATTTCAAGCAGGATTGATGACATTGTTATATAAAGAAAAATGATGGGCTTTGAAATATTAGCCAACATTGCTATAATTTTTAATTAATTAATTAATTTACATCCCAAATGCTACTCCCTTCTGCTTACCCATAATAGAGACCCTCCTCCATCCTCCTTTCACCTCTGAGATGGTGGGTCCCCCTGGCTATCACTGCAGGATTTGGTGCATCCCCTCCCACTGAGGCCAGAAAAGACAGTCCTCTGCTACATGTATGCCAGGGGCCTCGGTTCAGTCCATGTATGCTCTTAGGGTGGTGGCTCAGTCTCTGAGAGCTCCCAAAGATCCAGCTAAGTTGACACTGTTGGTCTTTCTGTAGGGTTCCTATCACCTTCGGGGTCTACAAACATTCCTCCAGCTCTTCCTTAAGGGTCCGCGACCTCTATCCAATGTTCGGCTGTGGGTGTCTGCATCAGTTTCAGTCAGTTGCTAGGTAGAGCCTCTCAGAGGACAGTTATGCTAGGGTCCTGTCTGCAAGCACGACAGAGTATCATTAATAGTGTCAGCGATTGGTGCTTGCCCGTGGGATTGGTCTCATGTCGGGCAGGTTACTCCTTCAGTCTCTGCTCCATCTTTGTGCCTGCATTTCTTTTAGACAGGACTAACTTTGGGATGAAAGTTTTGTGGGTAGGTTGATGTCTTTATCCCTTTACTGGGGGCCCTGCCTGGCTATAGGAGGTGGCCTCTTCGGGTTCCATGTCCCCTCTGATAGGCATCTTCACTAAAGTTCCCTGCATTGACTCCAGGTAGCTTTCCCTATTCCAGGTTTCATGGACTGCCTGGAGTTTCACACACTTCCTCCTCAGCAGCTGCCAATTTCCATTCATTCTCCTGGCCCTCTGGGCCTCTCTGGCCTCTTCCTACACCTAATCCTGTTCCCCTATTCCCCCACTCCTCACCTTTTCTACCCAGGGCCCTCCTTCCCTCTGCCTCCCATGATTATTTTGTTTTGCCTTCTAAGTGGGATTTCAGCATCCTCACTTGGGTCTCCCTCCTTTAACTTCTTTGGGTCTGTGGGGTGAATAATGAGTATTCTGTACTTCATGCCTAAAATCCACTTATCAGTGTGTACATACCATGCATGTTCTTTTGGGTCTGGGTTACCTCACTCAGGATATTTTATAGTTCCATCAATTTGCCTGCAAAATACATGATGTTCTTGTTTTTAATGGATAAATAGTATTCCATTATGTAAGTAAATCACATTTTTTGTATCCATTCTTCACTTGAGGGACATCTGGGTTGTTTCTAGTATCTGGCTATTATGAATAAGGCTGCTATGAACATAGTGGAGCATATGTCCTTTTGGTATGGTGGGGCATCTTTGAGTATGCCCAGGAGCAGCATTGCTGGGTCTTCAGGTAGGACTATTTCCAATCTTCTGAGAAAATGCCACATTAACTTGCAGAGTGATTGTACAAGTTTGAAATCCCACCAGCAATGGTGGAGTGATCCTCTTTCTTCATATTCCACCAGCATGCTCTGTCACTTGAAGTTTTGATCTTAGCCATTCTGACTGGTATAAGGTAGAATCTCAGGGTTGTTTTGATTTGCATTTCCCTGATTACTAAGGATGTTGAACGCTTCTTTAAGTGCTTCTCAGACATTTCGTATTCACTTTGTACCCCATTTTTGAGTTATTTGTGTTGTTGGTGTCTAACTTCTTAAGTTCATCATATATTTTAAATATTAGCCCTCTGTTGGATGTAGCTTTAGTGAAGAATTTTTTTCCCCAATCTGTGGGCAGCCACATTGTCCTATTGACAGTGTTGTTTACCTTATAAAAAGCTTTTCAGTTTCATGAGGTCCCATTTATCAATTGTTGATCTTAGAGCCTGAGCCATTGGTGGTCTGTTCAGGAAGTTGTCTCCTGTCTCACTTAATTCAAGACTATCCCCCACTTTCTGCTCTATTGGATTTACTGTATTTGGCTTTACATTGAGGTCTTTGGTCCACTTGGACTTGAGTTCTGTGCAGGTTGATAGACATGGAGCTATTTGCATCTTCTACATGCAGACATCTAGTGAGATCAGCACCATTTGTTGATGATGGTCTCTCTTTTCCATTGTTTGGTGTTGGGTTCTTTGGCAAAATCAAGTGTCCATAGGTATGTGAGTTTTCTTGTGGGTCTTTCATTCTATCCCTTTGATTAATCTGTCTGTTTCTGTATCAGTGTCATATAGTTGTTATCACTATTTCTCTGTACAACAGTCTGAGATCAGGGATGGTGATTCCTCTAGAAGTTCTTTTATTGTTCAGAATTGTTTTGGGTATCCTGTATTTTTTGTTTTTCCTGGAACCCAAACTAAGACACTTGGCAATGGATGTTGCCTGATTTAGTAAGAGAATACTGTTCCTTTTTAATTCCATGTATTTTTACATATGTGTTTCACCAAAGGCAATACAAGTTCCATCTGTCCTAAATGTATTGAGCCTTTAATAATCTCAGCAGTGTATGTGGTTTGTTTAGTAAGAGAACACTGTTCTTTATTACTTCCATGTACTTTTACATGTGTGTTTCACAGAACAATGCAAATTCCCTCTGTCCTAAAATTGCTAAACTTGCTTATGTGTAAATGTTTGTCCTAATCTCTCCAATAGTGTTTCGGTTAGAGTTAGAGTTAGTGTTAGTGTTAGTGTTAGTGTTAGAGCTATGGTTAGGATTAGTTGTTGGCTTAGGCTTAGGGTTAGGTTTCTTTACTTGCCTACATATGTTTTGAGGAGAAAGGCAAAGTCATTTCTGCTAAAACATCCTGTGTTTTTACATGTTCAAACTGCATTTCATAATCTCAGCAATGGATGTTGTTGGTTTGAATAAAGGTATGCTGTTCTCTGTCACCTCCATGTACTTTTACATTTGAGTTACACAGAAAGCAATGCAAGTTCCCTCCAGCCCAATTGCACTGAACTTGCATATGTGTGACTGTTAGTCCTAATTTTTCCAGGGGTATTAGGGCTAGGGTTAGGGATAGGGTTTGTGTTCCATATATGAGTTTTAAAGATCAAAGGCAAGGTCTTTTCTCCCAAATATACTGTGTTTTTACATGTTCAAACTACATTTAGTAATCTCAGCAATGATGTTGTTTGTTTTGGTAAGAGAACCCTCCTTGCATACTTTTACATGTGCTTTACAGTTGGCCGTGCAGCATCCCTCTGGCCTAAATGCACTGAACTTGCATATGTGTAACTGTCCTAATCTCCCCAGTGGTATTAGGGTTAGGTTAGGGTTAGGGCTAAGGTTAGGGTTAGGGTTAGAATTATGTTTCTTTACTTGCCCACATGTGTTTTAATAAAGAATGGAAGGTCTTTTTTTCCCAAAACATCTGGTCTTTTTACCTGTTCAAACTGCACTGAGTAATCTTGCTCTGATGGTTTGAATATGCTTGACTACTCAACCATCTCTCCAGTCCCAAGGCAAACCTTTATTATCATTTGTTTTCTTAATCTTGGACATTCTGACTCATGAGAGATAAATTAATAAAACTGTTCTAAATTCACTTTTGTAAAAATGTCATTGTCTGATGTCCTAGGGTGTTAAGCAGTTTGAACCCTTTCTTTATTAGATGCTTTTCAAATTTGAAAGCTTTCTCTGAAGCATGGACTTTTTGTCCATCTGTTTGTTTAGGTTTTGGGGGGAAGCATGAAGTTTTCTCTGTAAATATGGAGATCCTGTTAATAGTTAGGTAGACCAGTCTTAATCAAACTCCGAGCTCCCACTGACTCTTCCTCCTGAGTACTGGGACTAACGGCATATGCCTGTCTACTACTGTCTCTTAATATTAGTGCTTCCAAACAAAGAGACACCAAATAGCATGTCACAGAAAATAAGGTCTTGGACTGGTGAGATGGCTCAGCAGGTAAGAGCACAGACTGCTCTTCCAAAGGTCCTGAGTTCAAATCCCAGCAACCACATGGTGGCTCACAACGACCCATAATGAGATCTAACGTCTTCTTCTGGTACCTCTGAAGACAGCTACAGTGTACTTATTTATAATAAATTAAATATGTTTAATTTATTATAAGCAGCAAGCAGGCATTAAGCAAGCAGAGTCTACTGGAGAGAGCGGGTCCTACCAGAGTGAGCAGAGGTCCTAAAATTCAATTCCCAACAACCAGATGAAGGCTCACAACTATCTGTACAGCTACAGTGTGTACTCATATACATAAAATAAATAAATCTTTTAAAAAAAGAGAAAGAAAAAAGAAAAGAAGGTCTTTCTACTATCATCAAGAAACATGCCTCACCATCAAAGAAAGATACTGCCACAGGTAAAAGAATAGAATAAAACCAACAAACAATGGGTGTTCATGTTATTTTTATGTCAAGGTAACACAACTAGTCATGTGGGAAGAGGGACTGTAAAGTGAGAAAACACCCCCGTAAGATCTCTCTGTAGGCAACTCTGCAGTGAATATTCTTGTCTGTTTTATTTTTTGAGAGAGGATCTCACCTTGGGTTGGTCTAGGACTTGCTAGGTAGAACACACTGGTCTTGAACATGTAGAGAACCACATCTCCCACTACTGACTCCAACATGGGATTAAAGGTATGCACTACCATAACTAGGGATCGTTTTCTTGATTAATGACTGGTTACATGTGGGTCCAGCTCATTAAGGACACTGCCACCCTGGGCAGATGGTTCTCTGTGGTATAAAGTAGCAGGCTGAGCTATCTATGAGGAGCAATCTGCTAAATAACACTCTCCCATGTCCTCTGCTTCAGTTCCTGCCTCCAGTATCTTGCCTTGACTTTCTGCTTTGACTTCCTTTGATGGGGAATGATTGTAATGTGGGAGTGGAAGTGAAAAACAAGTGTTCATTTTCCAAATAGACTGTTATTGGGGTCTTCTATCACAACAAAAGAAACCTTTACTGTGACAAGGGCATACCTAGTACAGTACTGGCAAAATGAACTTGTAATAAGAGGGTCACTTAGTGCTCATTAGGAGAACCACTCACTAAGAGGAAATTATAATCCTAAATGCACATGCCACACACTCGAGTGTAATTAAACTCGTACGTCAATCAGGAAAGGTCAACTTTTACAGAGGAAGCTCAATACTGTAGGTGCCTTAAATACCTCTCACTGTAAGCAAATGGTGTGTG
>NW_022196910.1:4632897-4637033 GCF_008632895.1 Mastomys coucha | reverse complement strand
GACTTTGGAATTAATAAGATCATAAATGGGTCTTACAGACACCTACAGCCAATTTACCTGAACAATGTAAATTTTTCTCAGACTCAGTTGAACTTTCTCCAGTGAATAGGTGAATAGAGACTTTCTTCATGATCTTGGGCAAGAAAATTCATTTCTGAAGTTCAAGAGCTACTCTTCTTAACCCTGGATCATTAGTAGAGCACTCCTGTCATGTGTGTTTATCCACTGAGTAATTGTATTCCCTTTGGTGTGTTTTGATTATATTGGTAGAAAATAGACACATTACAACACAAAGTGTGAGAAAGTCATGGTCTTTTGCAACCCTCCTGGCTTGAGGGCTGCCTCTCATAACCACACCTCTCTGCCCACCTCCTGCTATTTGCCATGCCTCGCTCCTGGTTCCAGTTACATCGGAAGTCCCACCTCTACAGAGACCAAAGAAGCTGCTCATTGGGCATATATGCTGACGAACTTAGGGGAGGGGTTTTGCCTCTATTCTACCTGTTGGCTTGTAACAAAGAGATCATTAAATTCAAGATGGCTGGGTGACCATACCTCCTTAATGCTGTCTAATTTTTGGTGCCTCCCACGTGGGTAAGATTAATTATGGCTAGCCTACTTTCTCCTGACTCCATATTCCAGAATAGCCCTTCTCTATTGTTACTGCTGGGCGGTAACAGTCTTTTGCCTCATCTATGATCTTTGAGGTTTCTTAGCAAGCCCTATATATGGTTCCTGTGCTTGAGCCTACATGGAACCCGCTCTACTCTGAAATCTTGTGTTTGTTTATTTGTTTGTTTGTTGTTTTTTGTCCTTGCCCCCACTTTGGGGCAAAAGGTTGAAATGTACAGAGCAAACGCGTAAGGTATTGTCTTTGTAGGAAAGTCAGGTAGAAAACATTGGGTATGCGAGGACTGGAGTGACTGCACCCCAAATCCCAGAGCATGTTGTATTACAGTGCAGGAAAACCACAAAATGGAACAGATTCTTTCCAGAGAGGAAAGATAATATGTTGTTTGTTCGTTTTTAATGTTTTGTCGTTTATCTTACTTCCTTGCTTTGTTTGTTTTTTGGAAATATTTTTTGGGTACTGTTGTTTGTCTTAGAACTAGTTCTCTGAACCTGGCTTGCCTTCACTTAGTGAGTTTCTTGCCTTTGCCTGAGGACTGCAAGATTAAAAATACTTCCCACCTATTGTCCTGACACCTCTCTGCCCACCTTCATCAGACCTGCTGACCTGAAATTATACAAGTTAGACTCCTTCCCTGCACCTATCTCCCCTGCCCTTGAGTCCTCTGAGGCATGACCACCTGCACTGAGCAGCCTGCTATCCCTGCTGGACATCCACCCTCCTACCACCTCTCCACTCACCTTCATCAGACCTGCTGATCCAGAACCATACAGCCCAAGGATACCCACAAGCGCCTGCTATACTAGGATCATAGAGGTTGAACCGGAACATCCAGGGACTAAAGCCATCTAGACGGCTAAAGGTCTATGAAAGAACAAAATCAGCAACAGCCAGGGCCATATGACACCTCTGAAGCACAGCTACCCCACTACAGAAAGCCCTGGGTATACTAATACAACAGAAACTCAAAAAAAAAATGGCATTAATATCAGTACTATAAAGATGATAGAAGCCTTTAAAAAAGAAATGAATAAATCCTTTAGAGAAATACAGGAAAATACAATCAAATAGGTAGAGGCCTTCAAACTGGAAACAAATACAGGAAAATATATTTAAACAAAATAAAAACTAAAATAAAAGACCTGAAAGTAGAAATAGAAGCAATAAAGAAAACACAAACTGAGGGAATCCTGGAAGATGGAAAACCTAGGGAAGAGAACAGGAACAACAGATGCAAGCATCACCAACAGAATACAGAAGAGGGAAGATAAAATCTCAGGTGTAAAAGAAACCATAGAAGATGTTGATATACCAGTCAAAGAAAATGCTAAATATATATATATATATATATATATATATATATATATATATATATATAAAATCCTGACACAAAACATCCAGAAACTCTGGGATACCACGAAAAGACTTAACCTAAGAATAATAGGAATAGAAGAAGGTGAAGAGTTCCAATCCCAACAACCAGAATCAACAAAATCATAGAAGACCTTGCCCACCTAAAGAAAGACGCCTATAAACATACAAGAAGTTTATAGAACATCAATCAAGATGGATCAGAAAAAATTCCTCTTGCAATATAATAATCAAAATACAAAATCTACAGAACAAAGAAAGAATATTAAAATCAGCAAGGGAAAAAGACTGGGTAACATACAAAAGAAGATTTATCAGAATTACATCTGACTTTTCAACAGAGACTCTAAATACTAGAAGGGCCTGGACAGGTATCTTTCAACCTGTAAAAAAAACCATAGATACTAACCTAGACTACTATACCCAGCAAAACTCTCAATCATTGTAGATGGAGAAAAAGATATTTCAGGACAAATCCAAATTCAAACAATATCTATCCACAAATCCAGCTCTACAGAAATACTAAAAGGAAAACTCTGACCCAAGAAAGACGCATAGACCCACAGCCAAATGTTGCCCCAAAGTTGGTAAGAACTCCACAGGAGACAACAGAGTCAAGTAACCTGAACCTCTGGCAGTTCCCAGAGACTAAAGCAACCAAAGAGCATATACACAGTTGTACCTAAGCACTCATGTATGTGTAGCAGGTATACCGCTTGATCTTCATGCCGGTTCCTCCAACAACTAGAGAGGTGGCTATCTCTAAAGCTGTTTCTTGTCTGTGGAATAAGTTCCCCTAACAGGGCTTTCTTGTCTGGCCTCTGGAAAGAGATGTGTCTAGCTCTGCAGAGACTTGATGTACCAGGATGTGGAGATACTGAAGATGGGGGGCCGCGGGGCCGGAGAGGTTGGGGAGGGGGTGTTCCACCATCCTCTCGGAGGAGAAAGGGGAGGGGAAATGGGTGGGAGTGGGGCAGAAGCAGTGTTGGGCAATGATCGTGATCAGGATGTAAGGTGAATAAAAACAAGCATTTAAGAACTTTCAAAAGAATGCCAGCCGGGCAGTGGTGGCTTGTGCCTTTAATCCCAGCACTTGGGAGGCAGAGGCAAGCGGATTTCTGAGTTCGAGGCCAGCCTGGTCTACAAAGTGAGTTCCAGGACAGCCAGGGCTGTACAGAGAAACCCTGTCTCGAAAAACAAACAAACAAACAAAGCCTGCTACCAAGCTGGTTTGGTTTTGTTTTGAGTCAGGTTTTCACCATGTAGCCTTGAATGGCTGTGACTACACAGAAGTCTGGACTAGCACTAAGAACTTGTATCTGGACTAGCCTAAAATGCTTTGATACTTTCCGCTGAGGGGCTGTGGGTGATAACAGTTCGCCAATCAGGGCCAATATTATTAGAAGGAACGAATTGTCCAATGACGAGCAGAGAGAGTCACCGTGTGCGTCAGGAAGCTTATTTTTTTAACTGTGTTTAAGTAGAGCCCATCTTTGTAAAGACCAGGTTTAGGAGATAGTGGGTTTACTGATTGCATGCCTCTGACGGAAGACACCTAGACACACCAGAAGCACGGAATGGTGAGTGTTCCTTGAGCTCCTGGAATTCTGGGTGGCAGGATTTGGGACACTTGCTCCTGTGGAGTTCGCCTGGCACCACTTAAGTTTTCCCTGTCTCTCTGCAGTCCAGTGGAAGGTGGAGTCGGGCCCCGAAATGCCTTTGCCCACCTGTGCTTGAAGGGTGCACCCCAAAGGCGATCTTGAGACCCGCACTCTCCCCCACCCCTTTTCTGTCCTGGGGAAGCTGCTTCATTGCAGTCCCCAGAACTTTTGGTGAGCCCTTGCCACGAACCTGCGCCTACCCAGATCTTGCAGCACTGTCGGGTTGGTCACTCTGAGTCCAGACAGGAGTGTTGGGTGCAGTTTCCCTTGTCTTCTACTTCAGTTTGGGCTGATGTGGGTTTTCCCGTTACCGCCTTGCATTTCGTTTCCGTCTCCTCCCCTCCCCTCTCCGATCTGCTCTCCCTCAGAGTTGTTCCCCATGCTTCCTGGTTTCCTCTTAACACCTGGGGTTTCCTGGGGTTTCCTTTTAACACCTCATCCATTTTGCATTTTTTTTTTTTGTTTTGTTTTGC
>NW_022196910.1:4626666-4632887 GCF_008632895.1 Mastomys coucha | reverse complement strand
CCCCCCCGCCCCGTTTCGTTTGGTTTACAAAATGATAATGTCCAAGAATGTTTCCTTGTTCTCCTGACTGACTGCTGTTTGCCAAAATTACCAGTCAGAAGAGAGACAATTCCATTTGCTTCACATTTTCCTTGTTTTCAGTGATTTTTTTTTTCAGATTTTCCTTTTGTGGAAAATAGTTTCTGTTTTCCTATAGTATATCCTGGTTATAGTCTCCCTTTCCTCTTATCCGCCCAGTTCCTCTCCACCTCCCCTCCCCTCCAGGTCCACCCCCCTTTTTGTTTCTCATTAGAAAAGAACACGCTTCAGAGATAACAACCAAACATGACAAAATAAAATAAGATATTTTTTAAAAATCACATCAAGATTGGACAAGGCAACCCAACTGAAGGAAAGAGCCCCAAGAGCAGGCAGCCATGATGATTAGAGACCCACTAGTTCCCACACTCAGGAGTCCCATAAGAGTACTAAGCTGAAAGCTATAACACACAGCATACTGGTCCAAACCCATGGAGGCCCTATACCTACTGCTTCACCCTTTGTGGGTTCATATAAGCCTTGCTTAGTTGATTCAGAGGGCCTTGTTCTGGTGTCTTTTATCCCCTCTGGCTCTTATACTCTTTCCACCTCCTCTTCCTCCGGGTTCCCTGAACTCTGAGGAGAGGAATTTAATGGAGGCCTCCTATTCAGACTGAAAGGCTGGAGAATCTTAGAATTTAAAATGAGGGCATTTAATAGAAATGTATGTATACTGTGTAACCTTTACTTTAAAAAGGCATAGGAAGTCTCTGTCACGAGCCAGGAAGGTGGACTGGTCAGTTCCAGAAACAGGATATAAGTTATCTAATTAGTCCTAGGAGCGGTCAGCCATTAAAAAGATAGCATTGACTAAACAACAGGATATAAGTTATCTAATTAGTCCTAGGAGCGGTCAGCCATTAAGAAGATAGCGTTGACCAAACCACATTCCTCTAGACAATGAGTGTGCAGGATGACTTCCTTGTGACCTGACTCAGCTAGGTAGTGGGTTCCTTTAGAATTTTCCATTGTTCTCTTGTTATGTTTCCCTGGTAACCCCTTCACCCCCCTAGTTTGTGGTTTTTCCCTTTAAAATACCCCTTACTCCTCGTGCTCATGGTCGAACCCCTCTGGCCTACCAGGCTATGAGTTCAACCCCAGATCTGGAATAAACCTCATGTGATTACAGCAAGTTCGGTCTCTCGTGAGTCATTGGGTGGTCGCGTCATCCCGAGACTTGAGTAAGGCTCTCCCCAGTTCTGGGGGTCTTTCAAGACTTTCTCTCCAAGTAGTGTCTGGCTGTGTGTCCCTGTACCTGTTTCCATCTGCTGCAGGAGGAAGCTTCTCTGATGATGGCTGAATAAGACACTGATCTTTGAGTAGAGCAGTCTATCATTAGCAGTCCTTTTATTGATATTTTTTTGCTACCAGTAATGTATGGTTTTACCCTCTGTCTCTGAGCTATCTCATCTCTGGTTCTTGGTTATCCAAGCATTGTCAGGTGTGGGTTCCATCTCACAGAGTGGGCCTTAAGTCAAATCAGCATTGGTTGGATCCACCCACAAGTTCTGTGCCACCATTGCCCTAGCCTATCTTGTGGGCAGGACATACTGAAAGTAAAAGGTTTTGTGGCTGGGTTACTGTTTTCATTTCTCTTCTGGTACTCATGTTCAATGAATCCTGTAAGTGTTGTCCTTGACAATGGAGCCCTGCTGTCAGTTTGGGGAGAGCAATATATTGTTTTAGCAACACCTAGGTTGTTTGAGGGTTTTCCTTAGCCAACAACTCAGTTGAATGCGACCCAGTTCCCAATTATTAGAAGATTTCATTAGGATTACCTTCATATGGGAAGATTGCACTGCACTAGGTTTCCGTACATCCCTCAAATGTACCCCCATTCCAGCGGTGTCCCTGAATTTCCTCCCTCAACTTTATCTTCCCTCCCTTCCCCACTGGATACCCCTCCTTCCTGTCCCCACCCAGTCTGCCTGTAAAATCTATTACATTAGCCCCTCCCTGGGAGATCCATAACCCTCCCACCCCCACCCCTCCTCTTCACCTAACCCTCTAGGTCTACAGAATCTCAAAGTAGTTTTGATTTGCATTTCCCTCATTGCTAAGGATGTTGAACTTTTTGAAAAGTGTTTCTTAGCCATTTGGTTTTCCTCTACTGACAATTCCCTTTAATTCTGTACTCCATTTTTACATAGAATTATTTGGTTTCTTGATATCTCATTTCTTGAGTTCTTTATATATTTGGATATTAGTTCTCTATCGGATGTGGAGTAAGTAAAAGTCATTTTCCATGCTGTAGGCTGCTGATTTGTGTGGATGATGGTGTACTTTGCCTTACAGAAGTTTTTTAAACATTTATAGGGTCCCATTGATTAACTGTTGGTCTTAGTGCCTATGCACTTGGTGTTCTGTCCTGTGCCAACGTGTTCAAGGCTATTCCCCACTTTCTCTTCTGTCAGGTTCAGTGTATCTTGTTTTATGTTGAGCTCTTCCATCCATTTGGATGGAGTCTTGTGCAGGGTGATGAGTATGGCTCTATTTGTATTCTACACACTGACCTCCAGTTGGACCAGCACATTTATTGAAGATGCTGGTCTTTTTTCCAGTATCTATTTTGGCTTCTTTATCAAAAATCAGATATGTGTGTAGATTTATGTTTTAGGGTGCAGTTGGATTCTGATGATCATTGTGTTTGATTTTAGGTTAATACCATGGAGTTTTTATTACTATACCCTTGTAGTGCAACTTGAAATCAGGAATATTGAGACTGGCAGTAGTGATTTTATTGGTCAGTATTGTTTTAGCTATCCTGGTTTTTTTTGTTGTTGTTGCTGTTGTTGTTGTTATTCTATATGAAGTTGAGAATTTGGCCTTTCAAGGTCCCTGAAGAAATGTGTTGGAAGTTTGATGGAGATTGCATTGAATCTGTAAATTGCTGTTGGTAGGATGGCCATTTTTACTGTGTTAACCCTACTGATCCATAAGTGTGGACGATCTTTCCATCTTCTGAGGTCTTCTTCAATGTCTTTCTTCAAGAACTGGGAGTTTGTTTGTTTGTTTGTTTGTTTGTTTGTTTTTTTTATCATACAAGTCTTTCATTTGCTTGGTTAGTTACCCCAAGCAAGGGATATTTTTTATTTGATTTTTATTTTACTTGAGGCTATTGTCAAAGATGTTGTTTTCCTGAGTTCTTTCTCAGTCCATTTATCATTTGTATATGGGAGAAGTTCTGATTTTTTTTTTTAGTTAATCTTTTATGTAGCCACTGTGCTGAAAGTGTTTATCAGCTGTAGGATGAAGCCTACTTGACCTGATGAGTGATCTTTTTGATGTGTTCTTGGACTCAGTTTGTAAACTTCATCTCATACTCATCATTACGGATTATATATAGGTCTATTTAAATTGTCTGATCTTAGCCAGGCAGTGGTAGCACGCGCCTTTAATCCCAGCACTTGGAAGGCAGAGGCAGGCAGATTTACAGAGTAAGTTCCAGGACAGCCGGGGCTATACAAAGAAACCCTGTCTCAAAAAAAAAAAAAAAAAACCTCTAATCTTGGTTTAATTTTGGCAAGTGCTACCTGTCAAAAAATTACCCATTTCTTTTAGATTTTACAATTTTGTGGAATACAGGTTTTAAAGTATGCTTTTATGAGTCTGGATTTCCTTGGTGTCTGTTGTTATGTACCCTTTTTCATTTCTTATGTCTCTAACTTGGATACTCTCTCTCTGCCTTTTAGTAAGTCTGCATTGGGATTGTCTATCTTGCTGATTTTCTCAAAGAGCCAACTCTTTGTTTCATTGAATCTTTATTGTTCTCTTTGTTTCTATCTTATTGGTTTTAGCCCTGAGTTGACTATTTCTTGCCTTCTACTCTTGATGTCATTGATTCTTTTTGTTCTAGAGGTTTCATGTGGGCTGTTAAGTTGATAGTATAGTTCTCTCCAGTTTTTTTTTTTTTTTAATGTGAGCACTTGATGCTATGAACTTGCCTCTTATAAGTGTTTTCATTGTGTCCCATAAGTTTGGGTATGCTGTTCATTCATTTTCATTGAATTCTACAAAGTCTTTAATTTCTTCCTTATTTCTGTCTTGACCCATTCTCTTTTCATAGAGAATTGTTCAGTTTCCATTAGTGTGTGAGCTTTCTGTTGTTTTGTTGTTGTTGATATCCAGCTTTAATCTGTGGTGGTCTGAAGGGATGCATGGAGTTATTTCAGTTTTCTTGTATTCATTGAGGCTTGCTTTGTATCCAAGAATTCAGTTTTGGAGAAAGTTTCATAAGGTGCAGAGAAGATGATTCATTCTTCTGTGTTAAGATGAAAAGTTCTGTAAGTATCTATTAGGTCCATTTGGTTTATAAAATCTGTTAGCTCCAGGATTTTTCTGTTCACTTTTTGCCTGGATGGCCTACCTATTGGAGAGAGTGGGTATTGAAGTCTCCCACTATCAGTGTGTGAGGGTCAATATGTATGTTAAACTGTACTGGTATTTTTTTTTTTTTACAAACTTTGGTATCCTTGTGTTTGGTACATAGATTTTAAGAATTGAAATGTCATTTTGTGGATTTTTTTCTCCGAGTAGTATGAAGTATCCTTCTCTATCTCTTTTGATTACTTTAGAGTTGAAGTCTATTTTGTTAGAAACTAAAATGGCTACACCAGCTTGCTTGTTAGGTTCATTTGCTTGGAAAATCTTTTTCTACCTTTTTACCCTAAGGTGATGTCAATTCTTGATCTTGAGGTGTTGTTCTTATACACAGCAGATGGTGGGTCCTGGTTTTGCATCCATTTTGTTAGTCTGTCTCTTTTTAATGGGGGATTGAAAAGCTTGATATGTAGAGATATCAATGACCAGTTGTTGATTCTTGTTATTTTGGTTGTGGTAGTGGAGAAGGAGAGACAGAAACAGAGACAGACAGAGACTGTGTGTGTGTCCCTTCCTTTGATTTTGCTGTTCTGAGATTATTTATTCCCTGTGTTTTCATAGGTAAGTTAACCTTTATAGGTTGGAATTTTCCTTCTATGCAGGCCCTTCAGGCTGTTGGAGTCTCCACTGAGGAGTCAGGTGTAATTCTAATAGGCCTACCTTTATATTATCATTGGTGTTTGTCCCTCACAACTTTTAATGTTCTTTTTGTTGTTGTTCTGTATGTTTAGTGTTTTGATTATTATGTGGTGATTACTATTATGTGATTATTTCTTTTCTGGTCTAATCTGTTTGGTGTTCCCTATGTTTATAGGCTTGTCCTTTATATTAGGAAAATTTTTCTTTGATGATTTTGTTGAAAATATTTTCTGGGCCTCTAAGGTGGGATCCTTCTTCTTCCTCTCTTTTTATTATTCTGAGGTTTGATCTTTTCATAGTGATTTATGTTGTTCTAAGTAACACAAGAAAAAAAGAATGAAAAAGACAGAGAAAGAAAGCACCATTTTTTTCCCTCAAATTCCAAGTGGCAGGCGATTTAGGGCAGCGAAAGTGTCCAAAATTCAAACTGAGGAATCCTACATTGTTTGTGATTTGGCAGAGTCATCTTATTATCCAATTTTATTTTCTTTCTTATTGATTTCTTCTTAGTTAGGGTTTCTGTTGTGCAACAAAACACCATGACCAAAACTTAAGTTGGGGAGAGAAGGATTTATTCAGCTTACACTTCCACATTGTTGTTCATCACCATAGGAAGTCAGGACAAAAACTCATGCAGGGCAGGAGCCTGAAGGCAGGAACTAATGCAGAGTCCATGGAGGAATGCTGCTTACTAGTCTGGTCTTTGTGGCTTGCTCAGCTTGCTCTCTCATAGAACCCAGGACCACCAGTCCAGAAATGGCACCACTAACAATGGGTTGGGCCTTTCTCTCATTGATCACTAATTAAGGAAATGCCTTATACCTAGATCTTATGGAGGGGTTTTGTTTTGTTTTGTTTTGTTTTCAGTTGAGGATCCTTCCTTTCTGATAACTCTAGCTTGTCTTAAGTTGACATAAAGCCAACCACTATAATATCCGTGCCTGATGAACAACGTGGCAGAGCAGGTCCATCCTCATCTAATCTATATGGTAGGACAAGGAAGCCCCAGTGTATGATTCTCTTTTGCAAAACTGATTAGTTCCATTAGCTATAGATATCACAAAGAAAAAGGTGTCTAAAGTGATGAGTGATTTTTTTTTTTTTTTAGTAATGAGAGAGGAGAG
>NW_022196910.1:4605127-4626571 GCF_008632895.1 Mastomys coucha | reverse complement strand
CTAGTTCCCTTTGCCAGGAACTAAATTGGTTGTTGGCATCTGGGCAGGTTATTCCAGTTTAGAGAAGGGTAACGTTATTCAAAGCAAAGGCATAGGGCAGGACAGAGATACACAGTGAAAGGTATCAGCAGGCCATGTGAGTGAGAGTACTTATGGGTATCAGCTATCCTGGGGAATTGTGAAACACGTGAGTGAGAGTACTTATGGGTATCAGCTATCCTGGGGAATTGTGAAACACGTGAGTGAGAGTACTTATGGGTATCAGCTATGCCAGGGAATTGTGAAACACGTGAGTGAGAGTACTTATGGGTATCAGCTATCCTGCGGAATTGTGAAACACGTGAGTGAGAGTACTTATGGGTATCAGCTATCCTGCGGAATTGTGAAACACGTGAAAGTACTTATGGGTATCAGCTATCCTGGGGAATTGTGAAACACATGAGTGAGAGTACTTATGGGTATCAGTTATCCTGGGGAATTTTGAAAGAAATTGATTCATTGCAAGGAAACACAACATACACAGAGGATCTGTGTTTTGACTGACAGGATTACATTTGATAAGCCTTGCTAACTGCACATGACATTTCTCATAGTCATCTGATTTTAAGCATATGCAGTCCGATTATTTTGAAGAAAAAATTGTAACAGAAAAGGAAAAGAAGATTATTCTCTAACATTCATTTTGAGAACACAGATTGCCTTATTACACATGCACCTCAAACTATTTTCATTGTATATCAGCCTATTTCCCACATGCTCCATATGATTTCCAAAAGGTATATTGAAATACAGTAAGAAATTACTAAGGCATTACTAAAGGAACTAAGTTGTTGCTATTTTTAAAGTAGATCTAGATACAAGCCACTGAGGATGATTGTTCAAAGAAGGGTACCCACAGGGTGCTAAGGGCATTGTTCAGAGAGAACTGTGTACAGAGGCCATACCAAGCGGAGTTCCGGGTTGCTTCGTATTCCCTATGCTTGCCTGCTCCGCTGTTGTACCAGTGCTCAGTACTGTGTTATCAATTGCAGCTGTTTCCCTTGTTTAAAATTTTAGCTCATTTCAAGTTTTCTGATGTAGGGCAAAATGTAGTTTATTCTTGACTCTGATAGCCCAGGACTAGCCCTCACTCTAGTTCCTGGCAGAGTCCTGTTCCCCGCTGAGTGTCCCTGACCGATGCCTCCTTCGTAAGCACTTCTTTCAGCACGTTTGTCTTTGTCTTATACAGCTTGGCATTCAGCATCTTCTAGATTTTGTCTTGTCTAAAGAAAGTTTTGCCAGTTCCTCCACATTCCTTCCAAAACAAGTTCTAAATGCCCACAGACAACCAACCAGGTTAGAGTCACTTAAAACAATAGTCTGACTTTTTTTTTTAAATGTATGTATTATATTAGAATTTTCATCTGGCTATTATAAACCACTCCTGAGAAAAGCGACTTAGGCACAAAACGTTTATTTTATCTAACATTTGAAGGGTACAGCCCTTAAAATACAGGCCTCTGAAGTACCTGGTCAATTCACACATAATCAGGACTAGAGTGATGTATAGTTGTCGGTGTCATAGCTCCTTCCTTCCACTAATATAATCACTGTATGGGTCATAAAATGCTGCCTCCCAAGTAGGTGGGTGTGTTGATTTGAAAGTTACTGGCCCCTTTAGGGTCATATGTTTGAAACCTTCATCCCCAGCTTAGTGGAAATATCTGGAAGGAATATTAGGACAGGCCTTCATGTAAGAGGTGTGTCACTGGGGTGTGCTCTTTGGGGTGTCAAAAGCCTATGCCAGGCACTGTGTCTGTCTTTCTATTTTAGTAGCTAAAACATTCAGCTACTGTTCCACCTCCATGCCTGAATCCCTCCATGATAATCATTGACTAAGTTTCCAAATGTGTAATCATGCTCTAATTAATACTTTCTTTACTAATAGCTGCCTTGGCCATTAAGACTTCTCACAGCATAGAATAGTAATAACTAAGACTGTATATCTGCTTTTCTTACAAGAAAAACTCAAACTGGCATCCTGCAGGTGTTCTTGTGTTTATCCTTATCTCCGTAATTGCTTAGAGCTGTCCTCGGTGCCTTCTCTCCTAGGTGATTCTGTATCTTATCAACCTGGCAGTTAGAACTAATCATCTTCCTGTGCAGTTTCAGGAGCCAGTGACCTTCGAGGATGTGACTGTGAACTTCACCTCAGGAGAGTGGACTTCATTGGACTCCAGTCAGAAGAAGCTCTACAGGAATGTGATGAAGGAAACGTTTCTGAACCTGATCTCCATAGGTAAAAGGCAAAAACAAAAAACCCAACATGATACCATGCCTCCACCACATAGTTTCAGAGTACAACTGTTTCCAGAGTGCAAATGTTGAATATGTCATAATGAATTCTTTGGGTTTATTTCTAGAAAAAACACTAGAAGAAAATATTGAAGATGACCACAACGATCTCGAAATCTGGGGTAATATATTCAGGAGAAAGCAACTGGGGGCTGTAGAGATAGCTCAATGGTTAAGGGCACTGACTGCTCTTCCGAAGGTCCAAAATTCAAATCCCAGCAACCATGTGGTGGCTCACAACCATCTGTAATGAGATCTGATGCCCTCTTCTGGTGTGTCTAAAGACAACTACAGTGTACTTAAATAAATAAATAAATCTAAAGAGAGAGAGAGAGAGAGAGAGAGAAAGAGAGAGAGAGAGAGAGAGAGAGAGAGAGAGAGAGAAAGAAAGAAAGAAAGAAAGAAAGAAAGAAAGAAAGAAAGAAAGAAAGAAAGAAAGAAAGAAAGAAAGAAGGAAAGAAAGCAACTTACAGCCGGGTGGTGGTGTCTCATGCATTTAATCCCAGCACTAAGGAGTCAGAGGCAGGCAAATTTCTGAGTTTGAGGCCAGCTTGGTCTACAGACTGAGTTCCAGGACAGCAAAAGATACACAAAGAAATTCTTTCTCAAAAAAAAAAAAAAAAAAAAAAAAAAAAAACAAAAACAAGCAAACAAACAAACAAGAAGAATGTAATTTACATCAAACATTTGGGAGTGGTAGGCCAACCAAGAACCTACCAAATGATCCAAATATATCTCACTGCAATTTGATTCTACACAAATTTCTGTAACCAGAGCATTGAATTGTATCATGCGATATTTGAATATCTCACGTGTGTAATCTATGAATATCACCAAATGGAACAACATTAAGCTCTGATAAAGCTTTTCCAGTGCTTTATACATGAAAACTTCCCTTCATATCCAGAAGTATTTACTATGTTTCTCTATATTCTTCTGAGGCTTTGAATATAAGTGTTGTGTTTTGTTTGCTGTGACATAAACAACCCTTGTATGCAGCTTGCTTTTACTTATACTCCCTTGACACAGTCTCACTATAAATGGAAGCCAGAGCAGGAACTGGCTATCCTATCTGGAGCAGAAATGATGGAGAAATGCTTTACTCTGGTGTGCTTCTCTTCCCTTACTCAGCTACCTGTCGTATTCAACCTAGGTCCTCTCTAGGGGCACACTTGCTACCCACAGTGAGCTGGGTGTCTCTACATCAGTCACCAGTCACGAAAATGACCCTATAGGCATGCCTACTAGTCAATCTGATAGAGCTATTTTCTCTATTGATGTTCCCTCTTAGATGTGTGTCTTAGTTTGTGAAATGCTAACCAGGACAATTGATCCATTTGCATTGTGACACACAAATACATCAATATTAATCCATAGCTTTTCATGTCTTGTTTGTCCCCAAATACTCTGATCACAATATAAAGTTTAGTATGACATTAGAAATCTCCCTGGATTAAAGAACTTTGACAATCTGAAAGGTCAGTATCTGTAAAATATCAATGTCTCTTTAAAAACCCAAAAGGTCCCTACCGTGAGCTCCTGAAAAATCTTAACCAAGTTTGTGCTTCTCCTTTCAGTGCTGACTTCCACTCAGATCCACCCAAAACCCGAATTCTGTAGTGTGAATCATCTGCTTCACCTCCTTCTTCCATTTTTGAAATCTGGAGTGGTTTTACATGATGCACAGAACACATAACATGATTGATCGTCTCAGCCCCGCTCCACTCCACAGCTACTGCAAGCTGTGGCAATCTTCCCCTGAGATTGATCGGTCCAATATGCCAGAGGCTCCCCACATTGTACCTTCTCCAATGGCATCTCTTCAGGGACTCCAACCCCCCCACTTAGTGCCACTCATCAGCTTCTCCAAGACCTTTTCTGTCCTGGTGTTTCCAACTCAACCAAACCTGCAGCTTCAGTAATGGCCTTTACACGCCTTTTCTAGTGTTAGTCCTTAGTTTATACCCAAGACTCCGTCAGTCCAGCAGCTATCAGGATGCCAAATCCAGTCTTGCCTGGGGGAGAAAAATCTTATAAATTATCATCATCTCAGCCAACTTGAGACCTGGACTTGCTTACAATTCAATCTGATTGAGCCATTTTCTCAATAAGGGTTCATGTTCTCAGACGAGCATAGGTCAGTAGAGTTGGTTAAAAAAAAAAGAAAAAAAAAACTAGTAACACAGGCTGAGTGTTACAAATGTCAAAATGCCACAGTGTTACACAATTTTATGCGATTGTTATTGTTGTCAACTAACACCAGGCCTTTTGCCTAAATGTTCACTCCTTTTATGTCCTTTAATTATTTATGTGTATGCTTATGTTTGCTTGTGTACACCATTTGTGTAAAAAAATATTTGTGGATGCCAAAAGTGAGCAACAGATCCTTCAGCTCAAGAGTAACAGGAATTTATGAACCCTCCACATAGATACCGGTCATCAAACTCTGGTCAGCTTGAAGAGCAAGAAGTGTTTGTCACCTCCAAGCCTGTGTTACAGCTCCTTTATAATTCTTTAAAAGTAATTCTTTGCGCATGACAGGGCCTTTACATGTGGTGTGCATAGTCCTTCACATCGGAGCATTCCGCTGGTGCCCTTGGGACAGTGTAGTTACAACAGTGCACCCAAGCCAGCCTCGGACTTTTCTCTTCTCTACAGTAATGCTGTTCTCTCTCTTTTTTTGCAGAAGGCAGGTGGTTGAGAAAGACTATGGATATGAACACGAGAATCATCGTGATGGGAACCAGGAACCTATTCCAGAGACTATGGTCAGTAAAGACAAGCCTCCTGCCAAATCAGCAAATGTGAACACACTACATGGAAGGAATGCCATTGGGAACTCATCCTCGCAAGTGTATCTCAGAGACGACACTAGAGGGAAAGGATCTCAAAGTCAGGAAACTGTGACGAAGGCTTTTATACATCAGAAAGGTCTGAAAAACAGTCCTTTGGAATCACCTCCGGTACTTCAAACTTCGAGAGAGAAACCTTATAAAAGCCAACACTGTGAGGAAGTGGGTAGCAGCCTTCCTTCTCCTCAGTCTCATGAGAGAACACAAAGCGGAGATAAACTCAACCAGACCATACTAAGGAGGTGCACAGATGACCAGAAAGGCGATGGACGCCGGACAGAATTGAAACCATATGAGCGTAAGGACTGTGAAGAAGTCGTCATCCAGCCTTTTTTATGTACTTAAATCTCATATAAGAAATAAACTCTATACAGAGAAACCCTGTCTCAAAAAAACAAGGAAAGAGAGAAAGAAAGAAAGAAAGAAAGAAAGAAAGAAAGAAAGGAAGGAAGGAAGGAAGGAAGGAAGGAAGGAAGGAAGAAAAAAAGGAAGGAAGAAAAAGAAGAAGAAATAAACTAAATACTTTCCTGAAGTTAGTCCAGAACAGTTTGAAAATGAACAGCTTAAAAGAAGTACGGTCAAATTCAAGCATTTTTACCTTTGGCCCATTCCTACACAGGAGTTTCACTTTGCATTATATTTTTATTAGGAAGGCAGTGTGTGGTTTCTATGGTTACTCCAGCTTACCTTTTCCCATCTGAAAATTTGAGGGTAGGACTGAAGAGAAGAGAAGAGAGATTTATCTTTGTGAGTCTGGGTTAACATAATTGTTTTCTAGTCGATTCCATCTGCCAAACCATTTTCTGATTTAAGATTTCTTTCTATCTGAATAGTATTCCATTGATAATTGGGAAGGGTCTAGAGAGTGGAATTGCTGAGGGTGAATGGCATGAGGGGAAAATGGCAGAAGTATGAAGGGGGAGATTTTTAGTTGGGCATGAGGAAGGTCAACAAGGAGAGGGAAGAAGAGCAAACACATGTTATTTGATAATCCTCAATGAGTTGTTATCTTGCACATACCTAAAGTTATTATATATAACACATAAATGTATGAATAAAGATCACACTGATCCATGTTAGCTCTTTGTGGCTCTAACTTTCATATCACAAATGTAAACTCTTGGCTACTGCTCATTGCTGTTCTCACCTGCCATGATAATCATGGGCTCTAACCTCTGGAACCATGAGTGCCAATAAATCATTATTTTTTTCATCAGTTGTTTTGGTTGTGATGTCTCTTCACTGCAATAGGAAATTAACTAAGAACCATATGAACCCAAACAGTAATCAGGCTGGCAAGATACCAGTAGAGGCAGGGCTGTAGGAACCAGTTATGTTGTTGGGAACCAGCTACTGTATAATGGCCTGCTCAACAGTAGGGGAATGACACCTTGTACTAGAAACCTAGTCAACCAACCAGGATAGCAAGGGCATGCATTTTTGAGAACCTACTTCTGCCACTTTACTAGGCCAATGTAATTGCTGAGTTTTAAGACATATCCTTATACTCAGAGGGTATGGCTCATACCTTTCTTTAAATTAACTCTTTATAGAGCAAACAGAAGACCACAGCAGTTTATAATGTACAGATCAATTGATAGTCGGAATACCGGGCCCATTAAGTACTTCTACACAATGCAACTTCTGCACCTGAGGCTCAGGGACTATTTTCAAAGGAGTGGCAAGATTTTAAAAACCAGGCTACCATGATGTTTTGAGTAAGACTATCTCTTAGAAATGACAGAGAATCTACACCTATAATAAATACCTCAACAATATAGCTAGCAATTGAGAATATTGCCTGGGCTGGTGAGATGGCTCAGTGGGTAAGAGCACCAACTGCTCTTCCAAAGGTCCTGAGTTCAAATCCCAGCAACCACATGGTGGCTCATAACCACCCATAATGAGATCTGACACCCTCTTCTGGTGCATCTGAAGACAGCTACAGTATACGTATTTATAATAAATAAATAAATAAATAAAAGAATACTGCCAATAACAACAGACAGGGGAGGGGGAGATGTCATGTGAAACCCCTCCTAGATGACGAGTTATAGGCCATTAATGAAGGAGGCAGAAGTACCATCTCCCAGGTATGAGTCCTGTAATTAGTTATTCAATACAGAGTAGTTTACTGTAAAACTATATATACGCAAACTAGAACAACATGGGGGATAGTAATATTTATACAGCTATAAATATATATTAAAGGCAAACATTCCATCAATTGCAGAAGATATTGTAAGAACATGGAAGTGCTGGAGGGAGAAAAGAGAAGGGGAAGTGTGGTTGTTATTTAATTAGACTTTTAAAGGGAGTTGAAAGGTAGGCTCAACCTCATTAGGATACAAACCTTTGATAGGATGTGTTGGAAAACTTAAATCAAGTTTTGTTTTGAAGGCTGGAGTGAGGGACAAAATTGTTACTAGATATTAAGACCATTTAGTGTTCATTGGCTTTCTGAATACGTCTCATGCCTTAGTGAGAATTACGACGATTTATTTGGAGGGTTTCAGAGTTTCATATGGAATCAGGAATTTTAAACAAGTTGTTTTTTGTTTAATGTTGGCTTTCAATAATCACTTGGGATGATCTTCTGGACATAGGTGAAAACATGTCCAGGTCTCTACTGTCATCACTGTAGGATAAAGTGCTATGCCATCTTCCATGGTTAGGAATATTTATTAAGGTTGGAATAACATTTCATTGATTGTTTGGATCACAGCCCAGTTCCTATAGAAAACAAACTGTAAAACTCTCTGCAGACCATGCAAAAGGCACAATAAAACTTGAAGTGAAAAAAAAAAAAAAAAAAAGAAAGGTAGGCTCAGCATGGGTTAGTGCTTACTCTGTTTCAGGGAACTCAGGTTCAGTTTACATGCACACTCATGGTACCCTACTGTCTGCAATTCCAGATCCAAGCCATTCAATGCCTCCTGGGATGTCTGCAGGCCTTTGCAAGCACATGGTGTACACACACAGAAACACGTAAAGTATGTACATCATTGAATTTAGAAAGCATTTGCTTTGATAAGGTTAACATGATTTCTGCTCCCCTGCCATTCCTGATGCTTGGAAACCTGAGGCAAAGTCTCTGACAATAAAAGTGTATAAGGAAATGATTTGCTGCCTGGGGAAATTGGTGCATAACGAAGAACATTGGCTTCCCCTCCGGAGCACTTCACTTTGTTTCCCAGTACAGGAATCATGTGACTTGCACCCGCTTGTCACTCTAGTTACAGGAGATCTGACCATCTCCACACCTCCTCTGCCCTTCCACAAGTACACACACAATTGTTAAAAATACATTTTAAAAAAATGTTCAGTGCTAAAAAACACTGCTCTTTCAGGTGAAGTGAATTCTTTAGTCTGTGTGTGTTTGTGTGTGTGTGTGTGTGTGTGTGTGTGTGCGCGCGCGTGCATGCATTTCTGACTTTTTTTTTTCAATCAAAAAGCAGGTGTCCATAGGTGTGTAGATTTATGTTCGGGTCTTCAATTTTGTTCATCGATCAGCATTTCTGCTTTTATTCCAATACCATGCTTTCCTAGTCAGAGAGACCAGGTTACCAGGAAATGCCTGCTGGAGTTGAGCACTGAGATAAAGCAATGAATATGGGAGTGGGGATTAAGAGGGTATGATCTATGTAGTCCCCTGGAGATGGGGCAGGGGAGAAGGGAGGCCTCATCAGGTGGTCTCTGGTAAAGCTGGGGTGAGACTCCTGGATTCAACTTGGAGGAACTGAGAGAAGTAAAGATCTGTTGTTAGCCTATTTGCTTCCTAATTCGGAGTGATTTATGGGTTCCCAGACATTGCCTGCTTGAGTTGGGGGCTGAGATAAAGCAGTGAGTATGGGTATGGAGGTTGGAACTAGAAGATCTGTGGGATACACTGGAGATGGGGGAGGATCATGCTGCCAAAAGTGTTCTGCTGTGGAGCTGAGGGTGAGACTTGAGGATGGGATCTGGAGGAGCAGAGAAAATAAAGATCTGCAGGAGTGGCCTGTGTGCTAGCAGAGGGTGCCTGGTGGAGTTGGAAACTGAGATAAAGCAGTGTAGAAAGAGGGAGGTTAGGATGAGATCCACCAAACATGGGAAGAGGGAGAGGGAGGAGACTGTGGTTTGGTGTTTTGTGGCAGAGCTGGGAATAAGACTGGGTGATTTGATTTGGAGGAGTAGAAGGAAAATTGAAGATGCACAGTTAACCTACCTGCTTCCCCAGTAGGAGTAGTCTGTGCATTCCCAGGGAGAGACTTGTTGGCATTTGTAAAGCAGATGAATATACAACATAACAATGGTGTAAGTTTTATGATAGATAATTGTTCAAAGAAGGATACCCACATGGTACTAGGTGCATATTTCTGAAAAGACTGGGTGCAAGGCCCAAGCCAAGCAGCATCCCAGGTTGCTCCATTTTCCCTATGCTTGTAGGACTAAACTTATCAATTTCAGCTGCTCCGCTTCTCTAAAATTTTAGCATGTTCCCATTCTTGTTCTCTATCAAACTACTTGACAGTCTTTAAATTCAAGTTCATGCAGACTCTCTGCTGTAGAGCACAATGAAGTCATATGCTTGAGGATAATAGCACAGGGAGAGCTCTTCAGTTCCTGAACAGTCTCCCCACTGACCCTTCCTGATCCACGTCTCTTCTGTAAGCATTTCTTTCAGCATTTCTGTCGTTGAAGTATCTTCCATAATGATTTACTCAGCTTTGCTTTCAGTATATTTTAGATTTGTCCTTGTCTAAAAAATAAATAAAGAAATAATATAAAAATAAAATTCTTCCCTTGCTAATTCCTCTCCATTCCTTCCAAAATTACTTATGGCACTGTGCCGCAGGCTGGCCAATCTGGGCCTCCCTCAATCCGCAGGGAAACAGGATCCTAGTCAGGTGGACAAGGCATAGGTGAAGAATAACAAACAGAGCCAACACATGGAAGTGCAGGATCTGAATGTATTTCTCAAAAATGGAATTGGACTTTTACAGTCATTACAAAAGAGAAATGAAAAGTCTGGCAGCTCAGCAGTTGTACAGTATCTAAGGCCACACTGGGTCTAAAGCAGCGAGTTCTTCTAGACAGGTGCTGCACCTCCTAGGCCCAAGTGCTCTGAGCCCGGGGGTGGGGGATGCAGACTGCATGAGGCTCAAAGCTCGGATGCTCTGTCTCGAATCTGAATGTATAAGTCTAAGTCTTAGTCTAAGTCTAAGTCTAAGTACAAAGTGGAAACCAGGCTTATATAGTATATAGAAATCAGGACAGATGGCAAAAGTCACGTAGGAGGTGACGGCCACATCAAGGTCAGTAAGATCAGACAGCAAGACAGAAGTCATATAGGCAAGTAACAGTCACATCAAGGTCGGTAAGATCAGGCATCCAGGTGTGAAGTGGAAGAACAGTGGTGCCCTCTCCGCTGGGGCTATTTTGGCAATCCCAAGCGAATTCTCTGGGTCTGCTGGAGGCAAGCACCAGGAAGTCCCAATCTAGCATCTCCTGAGAATGCTCTTAAGTGAGGGAAGCCCTTCAATTACTCTGGTATGTAAAACAGTTCTGACTTCTGTAGGACTGCCCTAAGAATTCTAACTAGGTTTACAGTAAGCAATAGTGCCTGACCTCTGTTGCTAACTCTGAGGACACCCTGTGTGATAAGGCAGCTTCCTTGTGAGAAATTCCAAGCTAACAACAGCTTGGTAATAAATTAGGATATATTGGAATGCTGTGCTAGCCAGGGAACACCGTCCAATCTTAAGTTTTAGCCATTTACCAATCATTTCTTGGGATACCTTTATGCCTGAATAAGAAGGCATGTTGACAATTGGAAAGACTAATCTGGAACATATCTGAGTTAGGAGATGCCAACAACTGACTGAATACCCAGGAGGCACAAACTCCCTTTGAAGTCATAACGCTTCTTGTCCATGATCAGGCTTTCAACCCTGATACTGCAGACTTTACTGGAGTAGACAAGTGGGCATGACAGCATTGGCCCCAATTTTGTATCTATTTCTTATATTTTTCAACTCACTGTGATAAACTATGCTGATATAAGTGACATAATTATAAGTATAAAGAGTTGACTTCATCCCATTAGGTGCAGTCCACAAAAAAGCAGGACTATAAAGCAACTGGTCAAATCACATCCACAATTGAGTAGAGTGATGTAGGAATGATTGCTGTCAGTTGCCTTCTGGAATATTGCAATCCAGGAGACAATTCATAGAACGCTGTCTCTTAAGTGGGTAGATGCATTGGTTTGAATGTGACTGTCCTTCATAGGTACATATGTTTGAATGCTTAGTCCCCAGGTAAGTGGTACTGTTTGGGAAAGATGAGAAGATATGGCTTTGTTGTAGGAGGTGTGGCTTTGAGTGGACTTTGAAATTTCAAAAGTTCCTGTCTGTGGCTTATTCAGGAAGAGAATAACTGTTTCCCTTTTATCTGAGTAGTGGTATAAATTGAATTATTGAAGGGAACATGTGAATTTAGTGTGACTAGCCATTTCATAACAGCTAAATTTAAAGTTTTTAATGTTGAATATGTCATAATAAATTCTTTGGTTTTACTTCTAAATAAAACAGTAGAAGGACATTCTAAAGATAACTCCAGAAATTTCAGGAGAAATCTGGGGTAATTTATATTCAATAGAAAACAATTTACATGAAACATTTGGAAGTGTTGGGACCACCAAGAACTTACCAAATGATTCAAATAAATCTAAGTGCAAATTGATTCTAACACAAATTCCTGTAACAGAGCATTGAACTAGATCATACAGAATTTGAGTAACTCATTTGTGTAATCTATGAATAGTGCCAACATGTGATATAACATTAATTTCTGAAAGAGATTTTCCAGCTGTTCATTATACAAAACCTTCCCTTCATACCCAAAATACTTCAGATTTTTTATCAATATTCTTTTCAGGCTTTGAATACAAGCACTATGTTGCTTTCTTTTTTTTAATGACAAAAAAAAAAAAACCAACTTTGGAAAGGGGCTTATTTTGGCTTAATTTTGGCTTATGCTTCCATGTCACAGTCTAATCATAAAGGGGTCCTGAGCATGACAAGGATCAAGCCTGGCAGGGATCTGGATGCAGGAACTGAAGCCGAAGTGATGCGAGAAACACCATGCATCCGTGTGGTCCTCAAGCTTACTGCGCTACATTACTTATGAAATGGGGGCCCATCACTCTAGGGGCAAACCACCCAAAGTGGGCTGGGCCATTGCACATCAATCACTAACAGACTTGCCTACACCTTAATTTTATCCGTTTATCCATTTAGATTCCTTCTTCTCAGATGTGTGTCTTAGCTTGTGTCAGGTTGACAAAAACTAACTAGTACAACTGAACCCTTGTCAACATGATACATGAATATGTCACTATTAATCCAAAAAATTGTGGTTTTGTCCCCCAAAAAATATTAATATCTGTATACAAAGCATAAAATAACATCAGAAGTCCCCCAGTGTGTAAAAAAAAAATCTAACATTTTAAATGGTTAGTCTCTACTGTGGGCTCCTGCAAAACATAACTTTTGTGTGTGTGTGTGGGGTTTTTTTTTTGTTGTTTTGTTTTTTTGTTTTTTGTTTTTTGTTTTTTGTTTTTTGTTTTTTTGGTTTTTTTTGCTTTCCAAATATGAAGAGCCAGTACAGACTTCCACTCAAACCAAAGCAAGACAAAAATTACTTAGTGTAAATCAAATGATCTAGTTTCATATCCCATGTTTGGAATTAATTCACAATCTCCTGATCTCCTGAGTGTTCTTGCATGGTACACCCTTTTGATTCTGCCATGCATAATCACTTAACTGATAGGCTCAGACCAGCCCCACTGCACAGCTGCTTTTAGGCTTAACAGTCTTCTCATGGCACTGGCATCTCTAATAATCCACAGTCTTCACAGTTGTACCTTCACCAATGCCCTCATGGCCTCTCTTCAGGGACTCTCATCCTGGCACTTTTTTTTTCATAACCCTCCCTATCCCAGGGATTCCACTGCAACCAAAGTTCCACCTTCAGTAATGGCCTCCCCTGGCCTTTGACAGAGTTAGTCCCCATGCTCCCTTCAATTCACCAGCTCTCAGGATGCCACAATTAGTACTGCCTGAAAGAACATTATAAATTCTCATAATCTGCAGCCAGGTTGAGATGCGGCCTGCTTCGCGTGCTGACTTAAATCTCTGGAGATTTCTCTTAAATACGATTTTGTGTTATTCCCAGGTCATTCTTCAACTCCAGTTGACAAGAAAGTATGGATTCCTAAGACAAAATATGACATGAACTTCCCTGATGGTCTTTGATGCGGGTACTTACACCCAACTAATGGACAGAAGCCAGGGATCCCTGTGATGGAATTAGGGAAAGACTGGAAGAAGCTGAGGAGGAGAGTGACCCCATAGGAAGACCAACAGGCTCAACAAACCTGTACCCCAGACATTTTTCAGATACTGAGGCACCATCCAGGCAGCATACAGTAGCTGATATGAGGCCCTTGACACATACACAGCAGAGGACTTCCTGGCCTGGCCTCAGTGAGAGAAAATGCACCTAACCCTTGAGAGACTTGAGACCCTGGGGAATGGAGAGAGGCCTAGCGGGGTGTGGGTGGAAGTACTGGAGGTGGGCACATCCTCTTGGAGATGGGGGAGGAGGAAGGGATGCGGAACTATAGGAGGGCAGAATGGGAGGGAGATAACGACTGGACTGTAAAAAAAAATGATTAAAGATAATAAAAAAAGTTCATTTATTGTGGAGGGGGGACAGATACCTAGGATGTTTGATACATCAGTAAGGAGTATTATTTGTTACATACACAAACCATATATGTGTAAATATAAGATATGGACACACATGTGTGTGTGTTATGTCACTTGGGTTGACAGTGCCTCCTCCTAAATACTAGGCACCTAACCCAGCAGCTCTTAAAACATTAATATGATATTTTAAGCTCTATTAAATGTTTAATAAAATATTAAAATGTTAACTATTAAATGTTTAATAAAATATTAAAATGTTAACTACTTCTATCCTCAGTGGAAGAGGATGTGCCTAGCCTCCCAGAGACTTGATGTGCCAGGGTAGAGGGATACCCAGGGAGGCCCCCACCGGCTCAGAAGAGAAGGAGAAGGGGTTTGAGGAAGGAGTTTCTTGGAGAGGGTGATCGGGAGGGGGGGACAATGACCAGGGTGTAAAGTGAATAAGTAAAGTTATAATAATTTTTAAAAATCCAAGCAGAGAAAAAGCAACCCAATGATCAGCTCCGTGAAAAACATGGTTATACGGGAAAATGGAAATGTGATTAGTGTGTTGATAGCAGAGCACATTATGTACAGAACACTGGCCCTCTAAAGATGTTATTCCAATCTGTAAATAATCATCTTACATTGCAATTGGGACTTTTGTCTTCAGATTCAGGATGCTGAGGCAAGAGGACGACCTTGCAGTTTTTTTGGCATCCATTCAGCATAAACTCCAGAGTACTTGTAATGGAGAAGAGAGAGGAGCCAGATTTGGAGACATGATAGCAGCAGATAGTCAGGTGAAGCTTCTAAAGGGGAGGAACTGCTTATAGAAGGAAGGTAGCCCTTGGCTCTACCCAAGAAGGCCCATTTCAGAGTTCTGGTCCCTAGTATGGTAGAGACTTTTGTGCTATCTTTTTAAAAAATTTTTTAAAAGATTTATTTATTTATTTATTTATTTATTATGTGAAAGTACACTGTAGCTACTTTCAGACACACCAGAAGAGGGCATCTGATCTCATTACGGATGGTTGTGAGCCACCATGTAGTTGCTGGGATTTGAACCCAGGACCTCCAGAAGAGCAGTCAGTGCTCTTAACTGCTGAGCCAACTCTCCAGCTCTCCTTTTGTGCTATCTTAAGGCACTAAGTTTGAAGTAATTTGTCACTATAGCTATAAGAAACTAACTCGAGCATAACTGGAATAATATAAATACTAAAAACTGACTTAACCCAAAAAAATCACACTCAGTGCTGTCCTTAGTTGGGGAAACTAGAGAAGAGAATGAAAGACAGTGATGAGGGATGAGGGATCAGAAGCACAAGACTTCCTGTATCCTAAATAAAATCTGTATGCAAAGCATGGAACTGAACCAGAGGAACCTAAATACTACTGAGAAACGGTGGGGCTGTTACTAAAGAGCTCAAAAGGAGGCCGGGCAGTGGTGGTGCACGCCTTTAATCCCAGCACTTGGGAGGCAGAGGCAGGCAGATTTCTGAGCTTGAGGCCAGCCTGGTCTACAGAGTGAGTTCCAGGACAGCCAAGGCTACACAGAAAAACCCTGTCTCGGGGGAAAAAAAAAAAAAGAGCTCAAAAGGAGAGAGGATTAGAGGGTGAGAATGGGCAAGGCAGGGATACTGATTTTCAGAAAATTAGCCCCATCATTTAATTTTTTAAACTCACTATATATTTTTAATTTTGATAAGAATAAAAATTATTCTAAAAAGAAAATGTTAGTTATTTCTATGACACAATATCCATTTTTACCATAGGATATAATTACCATTCAGGTATTACAGGCAACACTGATCCAGAGATTTTAACGATGATACATTTTCAAAATTTTTAAATTTTATTTCATTTGTGGCGATTCTCATGCATAATAAAAATAATAAGACAAAAAATTATTTACAGCACTTGGAATGCCTGTAGATATATATTGTATATTATTATGCATTTCTTTTTCAAAAGTATTTTTTGTTTTTAATTTTTCCTTGTGTGTGGCCTGGACATATGTCTAGACATCATGCACCGGCCTAGTGCCATGGAGGATAGAAGAAGACGTCAGATCCCTACAACTTGAGGTGAAGATGGTTGCGAGCTACCATGTGGGTGCTGAGAATAAAACTCAAGTTCCCTGGAGGAGCAGCACGACCTCTTAACCCCTGAGCTATCGATCTCCCAGTCCCCAGAAATAGTCTTAATATACAAATGTTAAGTGTAAGACTTTATTATACATATACACATGCACATATACATGTATAATGATAAAAACTTGCTTGGTTGGGATAGGGTGTTTCTAGGAGGGAGGGAAACTGGGAAAGGGGATAACATCTGAAGTGTCAATAAAGAAAATATCCAATAAAAAAAAACTTGCTTGGTAATTATTTTTGTGAAATTTCATTTTTGTGGTATGACAGATCATGCAAGACCAAGCAAGGGTCACATTCAAAATCTGAGTATGCCTTCTCCATACATAAGAAAATTGACTAAGTTATTACGTATTAAAATAACAATGGTTAGTCGGGCGGTGGTGGTGCATGCCTTTAATCCCAGCACTTGGGAGGCAGAGGCAGGCAGATTTCTGAGTTCAAGGCCAGCCTGGTCTACAGAGTGAGTTCCAGGACAGCCAAGGCTACACAGAGAAACTCTGTCTTGAAAAAAACAAACAAAAAAATGGTTAATATCTTGTGTTCCTAAGATAAATTATAACTTATAATAGTAAAAATTAAGAGCAATAGACTGTCTACTTATGATGTCCTTTTTAATGACGTTTTTTATTTTTCAGAAGTTCTGGTATTTTAAATACCAAGCTGATGGTGTCTATTTATCCTGTTTAAAGCCTTACCAATAACCAGGCTAAGCTCTAACGCTTTGACTTATATTACATTCATATCTTTATGAGGCTTTCAACTTATATTACAATCATATCTTTAAAAGGAAGAGCTTTACATTGAGGATTGTCAATGCTAGTGAAATATGATACAATTAAGAGCTTAACCTAAAACTGAAAAATGATTCAGTATCTTTTGCTTTAAATTTATCTTCATTATACCTATGCATGTATGTAGTGTGTACAAATGCTTGTGCCTTTATATTGCTTCCATGGTACAATTTAGCTTATAATTAAGTGATCATATTAATTGAAATTTCCAGGCTAGCCTAAATTTCTTTTAGTCCACAGTGTAACTAAAGATAGTTGGCTTTTTTTACGTTAGATAAAGCAATAGTCAAGTATTAGTTTGATTAATCATCATCTCAGCTCTGAGGACATAAGAAGACTAAAATCCCCTTATTGCTTCAGGACACTATAGCATCCAATTATTGTCATGAATAAGGCCCTCTTCTCAGAGATGATGCTGTAGGCTCTTTGACTCTTAAAATGTAAAGACTAAGAAAATAACTTAGCCCTGGGATTTGAGAGTTCCTTGAGTAATTAATAGACTTAAAAACAAACTCAAAATAGTATGTCTCATCAAAGTAATTGTAGTTTCCCACAATTATGTCAGATTTCTATTTGACATATCAAGGCTTACATCAAATTTATTTTATAATCTTTCACTGTCAAACTTTAGCCAAGTATTACACTATGACCAAATACTATTTTAATTAAAATGTTTAGATCTGTTTACTTTATATGTATGGATGATTTTCTTGCATGTATATATAATCAACATGTGAAGGCTTGGTGCCTGTGGAAGTCAGAAGAGGACTCTAGATTTCTAGAACTGAAGCTGTGGGTGGTTTTGAGCCAAGAACTGGTTGCCAGAAATAGGACCCATGTTGGGTGCAACTAGAAGTGCTCTTAACCTCTGCACCACTTCTGTAGCCCCAACAGCTCAGTTTTCAAGCAGGGCTTCATGAACACTGGAGCAACAGTCCTTCTGGGCTTTCAATGGCTGTCCTTGGAAGCCTGTGCCAATATAGACAAGGACTAGAGGCATAGTATTGTAGATCCTATCTCCAAGGCTGTTAATATCCATGGTACTACTGGACACCTCAACATTTCCCCCCAATTTGTGTAAGTCTTCTGTTTTCTGGATCACAGAGGCCATAAAAGCAAGAGCCAGAAGTTGAGAACAGTGGAGAGCCAGCATGGAAGGGAAATGATACCAGTGTTCACAAGAGAAGCAATATGGTCAACAAGGACCCTGACTCATATAAAACAACTGATAAAGAGCTAAGAGAGCTTGGGATTCCTCCTGCATATATAGTATCTCAAGGAGTGGAGTCTAAACTTGCCTTCACAGCAGCAGAAATAATAACAGTTATAAATAACAAAAGGTGATATAATAATGACAACGAGGACAACGACGATGACGATTGTTATTTTTGGCCACCCATAATTGTCTTATACCCCAAAGTATGGCCAAAGATGAAAATTATTAGTGTGAAACGAAACAAAGCTAACCTAGACTTTGAAAGGGACAAGTGATGTACTGATGTACTGCGTAGGAAAATTACAGCCAGCTCAAGTATAATGCAAAGATACATTCTATATAAACTCTTTAGATAAGTTTGTCTAAATCTTTCAGTAGTATCATCCTTACTTCATGCTCTGGTTTTCTCCTTCATTTTTCTTTCAACACTGTTGATGCTCACCTGTTACCACAAAACATCTCTGTCATCTTGTCATCCTGTCACCTATCCCATCAAGAGACACTTTCTTCAAATTGTTCTTTGCTTCTCACCACATTCTTTTTTTTTTAAGATTGATTCATTTATTTTATGTATATGAGTGCACTGTTGTCCAAATGGTTGTGAGCCACCATGTGGTTGCTGGGATTTGAACTCAGTACCTTCGGAAGAGCAGTCAGTGCTCTTAACTACTGAGCCATCTCTCCAGCTTCTCGCCACATTCTTAATGTATAACCATCAGAAGTTCTTTGTGTTCTTTTAACAATCCAAGAGAACATCTGCTGCCCCCACTTGCTGACCCTGAAAACAAGCTGAAATCCTATGCCTAGTTCTGAAAACTTAATACCTCCTCTTGAAACATAAACTAGGGAATCTCGTGTTCCCTCTTAGGGAGTGATAATCCATCCACATCATCAGTAAGGAAATATTTATTCAAGGCGACTGATCATATTTTCCCAGCCCTAAAAACTTTTGGGAGGCACAGCACTCACTGGAGAGTTGATGCAGAAAAAATTAGAAAATGCATGAGGTTCTAGGGATGAACTTATAAAAGGCAATAGTAGCCAAGAGTCCTTAATACACCTCTGCTCCATGTGCCCAAGGTAGCATTCTTGGGAAGTCTCCATTATGGGATCATGAAGGAGTCTCATAAAAGCCCTCCCTTGCCAGGCAGTGGTGGCACACACCTTTAATCCCAGCACTTGGGAGGCAGAGGCAGGTGGATTTCTGAGTTCGAGGCCAGCCTGGTCTACAGAGTGACAGCCAGTGTCCAGGACAGCCAGGGCTACACAGAGAAACCCTGTTTTGAAGAAAAAAAAAAAAAAAAAAAAAAAAAAAAAAAAAAACAAAAAATTAAAAAAATAAGAAATAAAAAAATAAAAATAAAAAAGGAGGCTGGAGCAAGCAGGACCAGAGAGAGCAGGGCCAGTAGAAGTCCTAAGTTCAATTCCCAGCAGCCACGCACATGATAGCTCATGGCCATCTGTACAGCTACAGTGTACTCATACACATAAAACAAATAGTAATAATAATAAAAAACCCTCCCTTTGGCCCATTTCCACCACCTTTCCAACTTTGCCATCTAAGGGCCAAGCCACAGTCCAGACATGGCATATATTCAGACTCCTCCACAGCTTCATCTTCTGTCTCTACAAGTCACTGCACAGAGGCACAAGAGCCTGGATATGAGGGGTCTGCTCTCCAGACTCAGAGATAATCTCACCCATACACCTTAATGCCAGTGTGGACAACATTGTACTTTTTGTGAATATTAAGGTGTTGAAAGAGGTTGGTTTTTTGTTTTGTTTTGTTTTGTTTTGTTTTTCAGAGGAAGCAATAGAAGGTTTCCTCTGTGAGTTCCCAGACTTCTTAGTTGTCTCTGTCTCAGCACTACAGAAGAACTGTTTGTCACTACGATCTTGAGGGTTGGGCTTATGTTTATAGTTGTGGATGTAGAGACATCCCTCCAGATTTTGGGCCAAGGAATTTTTTGTCTGAATTGAAGAGTTACTCTTTATATGTCTTGAATTCTATGTTCAATATTGCTGCTGTGTAACTTAATGTTTCTGTAATTCAATAATTTTATTCATTGGTTGTTGTTCTAATTATATTGGTAAAAAATGGACTGGCTGAGTAACAGCGCATAGTGGCCCACACCTTTAAATCCAAGTACTCGGGAAGCAAAGGCAGATGGATCACTGTAAATTCGTGACAAGCCTGGTCTATATGGTGAGTACTTGGACATAACAGAGATTCTGCCTCAAAACAACAATAAAAACAAGCAAACAAAATCAATAAATTAAAACATAAGTTGTGAGAGAGCTTTACAACACTTTTGCCTCATTCCAAAGTCATGAGCTTGTATAGTAGGTCCTCCTGGTTCCTGTCTCTGGACAGACCTAGGGATTCCTTTGATTCTGTGGGTTTTCCCATTAAGAACTAGAGTTGGGAATGTCCAGGGCAAACTTGGAAACTGATCAAAGCAATAGAGGGCCCCAGAGTTCACAAGAACCGAGTGTGAAAAAGTACTGCAAAAAAGTAGCCTGTCCCCCTTAGATGCAAAGTTATAAAACACGTCGGAATGGGCTTAGCCCAACTTAAAAAAACAAAACGAAAACAAGAAAACTAGCGTACAAAAGACTCTGCTATTCTAACTGCATTGGGAAAGATGAATGTTATTTACTAAGGCATTTAAGCGCAAGGCTGTCACTGTGTTTCCACAATCAGCGAAGCTGTTACTGCTATTCGTGCACTGTCCAATGACGAACCCGAACATTCGGAAGGCCCCGCCCCTGCCGCCATGTTTGAGTCCTGTGTTGTTGAGAGTGTCTGTGGTGTTGCTGGGTCTGGACTACATCTCCTGTTTTTAGGCCTATTAGGAAGAACACCTGGATGCATCTAAAAGAGGAAATGGTGAGTGTACCTTCTCCTGGAGTCTAAGTGAAAGCTTTGTGACACTGCAGAGTCTGTGGCGCTGTTGCCTGGCATTCCCTTGGTGCTGTGTAGCCGCGTGTGCCTTGGAGCCGGGCACTGGAATTGTGTGCAGAGCAGGAGGCCGGGCACAGGAGCCCGCCTTGTTCTGTCCTAGGGAAGCTACCTCGTCCCAGGCCCCTATCTTCATGGGGTCAGTCCTCTCCTGGAACCTGGAACCTGTGCCTCCGCGGACACTGCAGCACTGGCAGGTTGGTGACGCTGAGTCCGGACTGTAAGGGGACTTGGGTGCTGTGAGCAATTGCTCGTATGCCCTTACAGGTGTGTCTGTGCTGCGTTATATTTTTTCTCTCATCGCCTTTCTAAATTATATTCTTTATAGTACTGCAGTTGAACACTAGGCCCGGACAACTTATAAATGCTCTCCCTCCCTTCCCCCTCCTTCTCCCTCT
>NW_022196910.1:4586740-4605117 GCF_008632895.1 Mastomys coucha | reverse complement strand
CCCCCCCCATCTCTGTATCTGTGTGTGTGTTCTGCCCTTTTAAAGATGAGATTACAGAGTATTTAATTGTGCCCTCTGTGAGAGTGGGCCAAATCTTTCTTTCAATCTTAGAGAAGGTAGAGAAGTATAAGTTTGATTCCCCCCCCACACACACACTGACCATTTCTGAGGCCAAAAATTCAGGGTTTTAAAAAGCTTTGGTGTTCGTGAGCCCTGTGAAGGAGATCAGGTGCTTGTCAATATCCGTCGTTTGCTTGTGTGCTGGGGGCTGCTTCTCCAAATAGGAGAAATTGTGACTGAGAATATTTGATCAGTATTTACCAGATGACATTCTTTTGGGGGTGGGGGGAGTTAGTCTTTTCAGTAGAACATTCATTTATATAGTATTATTTCCGTCAGTTCGTGGACTTGAGTATTCAGTTTCTTTACCATTTGAAGTTGTCATCGCTGAAGTCTTTTTACCCTTTTACTGGGGATTATTTCTAAGTAATTCTGTTCCTGTTACCATGAATGGTATTTTGTTCCTGATTTTCTCTTTTACTCTGGTCTTTATTGGAATAGAGAAATGATATTGCTTACTGTATATTGATTTTATATCCTGCTATGTTTAAAGAGTATTAAATGATACAAAGAAAATTACTACTTTTTAAGATTCTCTCTGTATTCATGCTCAAATTGATGGGAATGTTAGCAGGGTACTAGGTAATTTAGCTAATTGTAGATAAAATAATGAGCAGTTGCATATTAAAACAAGAAAGACTTTGGAGAGGGTAACATTGTTATGAAACAATATACTATTATTTGAAAATAAACTTAAATCCTTGTACAATAAAAATTTTTTTGTTTTGTTTTTGTTTTTTGTTTTTGTTTTTGTTTTTCGAGACAGGGTTTCTCTATGTAGCCCTGGCTGTCCTGGAACTCACTCTGTAGACCAGACTGGCCTTGAACTCAAGTGCTGGGCACCACCACTGCCCGGCACAATGAATTTTTTTAAAAGTCTGGGTAAACAGTATTTAGAAAAGAGCACTTTGTATTTTCTTGTAGAAGTTGAAAAGAAAATAATACCAAATTAAAAGGAAAGTGTAGGATCTTGAGAGACGGATGACTCAACTCTCAAGAATGTTTGCCTCTTTTGCAGAGGACCTGGATTCTGTTCCCAGAGCCAGGGTTGGGCAGCACACAAACACCTGTAAATCCAGCTTCTGACATTCTCCTCTGGCCTCTAGAGCCTGCACACAAACTGTATACACACAGACATACACAGACACACATAAAGAGATCAATTTTAAAGAAAGAAAATCAAGCAAAATCTAGTTACATTGTTTATTGCAATGAGAGGAGTTACACATAAAACACAACTTTGTCCATTTGAATGTCAAGGGTGTATGTGTGTGTGAAATCATGCATGCTCAAGCACACCATGTAAAAAGGGAGTAGTAGAGGACATTAGAGTAGAAGACCTAACTGTCTTTCTTATATGGGAAAATAATCACATATAAGAGATGGAACTTAGTAGTGGCGTTGAGGGGATTAAAAATCTGAGCCATTGCTGATGATAGTGAATCCTGAAATTCCAGCAGCTGCTTCTCATGGGTGGGGCTTTGGAAGCCACACCCATGTCCATTGCTGGAGTTTTTCATCGGCATGATCACATGCAGAACTTGTGTGTGTAACCACAGCTATTGTTGTTAACCCATGTATGCAGCAGCCATGCCATGCACTGAACACAGCATTTCATGGTGCTGCTCACATCCTCCAACCATTATATTTTCACTACAGGAGTGGGGTGTTGCTGGAATAGGCCTGACCGTGTTTTTGTTTGGAGGAATGTAGATTTGGGGACTTTGGATTTGGAGACTTGGGATTTGGAAAGCCATGGAATGCTTTTAGTGGGACTTAATGGTTCATCCTAGTAGGAATATGGAAGACATTGGGCTGAGGGTGCTTAGAACTCTGGAGCTCATTCTTATGATGTTTTAGTGAAGAGTGTTGCTGCTTTTTATCCTTGCCTGAAGAGTCTGCTGATTGACAAAGGAAGTCTCAGAAAAGTTCAGCATAGACTTTGCCCTCTGGTATACTCTCATGGAGAGCATTTTGATCAAGCTTAGCCACCTTAGGAAGGAAAAATACAAAACGTTTGGTTCAAGTAATAAAAGGGACCAAGAAGTACAACAGAGCTAAATCCTGTATTTGAGGAGGTAAACAGATTAAGGGAGTGCTTACTTTGGGGCAAGATCCTACCTGCTGAGGAAAGCTGCTAACAAGTAGTGGAACCAGCCCAAAATAATGAATTTTGTTGCTGCTGAATGCCAGATCTGTCAACAACAGTCAACAAGGATGAAAGGAGTTAGAGATCTGAAAGAGTGCTTTGACATTGGACATGGAGACATGGAGTTTGGAGTTTGACCAGCTGGTATTTTCTTGTTTTGGTCTAGTATTTTCTTGCTGTGATGTTTTGGAATAATTATACATATCCTGTGCCACAATATGTTAGAAGTATGCAACCTGTGTTTTGATTTTGACTTTATAGGAGATTACAGTTAAGAGATTGCATGAATCTCAAAAGAGACTTTGGACTTTGGACTTTCAACCCTGATGAGACTGATAGACCATGGGGATTTTTCAAGTTGGACTAAATGTATTTCTGCATTATGCTATGGCTAGGTATGGCCCCCATAGAACCATATGTTTGAACAAGCCTATGGAGGCCAGGGAGTGGAATGTGGTGATTTGAATATGCTTGGCCCAAAGGGACTGGTAGAAGGTGTGGCCTTGTTGGAGGAAGTGTGTGTCACTGTGGGGATGAACTCTGGTGATCTCCTACTATACTCAGGCTGTACCCATTACAGAAGAGAGCTTCCTCCTAACTGCCTGAGGATGGCAGTCTCTCTCTTGGCTACAGTTGGGTCAAGAGGCAGAATTCTCAGCTCAGCTCCTTCTCTAGCATTATGTCTGCCTGGATGCTCCCATGCTTCCTGCCTTGTAAGCCAGCACCAATTAAATGTTGTCCTTTATACAAGTTGCCTTGGTCATGGTGTCTCTTCACAGCAATAGAAACCCTAACTAAGACAGGATGCCACTGGGGGGTGGGGGCTCTCTGACCAATATCCTATATGATGATGACCTGTCCCTGTGGCATTTGGGAGCAACATTATTTACTAATATGTGGTACTTATGTTTGTTTAGATCTATGTGGGTCTGTGGCCAGCCTGGTCTGCATACAGGCCAGCAAGGGCTACATAGTAAGACTTTTTTTCCTATTCTCTCCAATAAAACTGTATTTTAAGTTAGCACAAACTAGTAGTGTTTCATGTTGCTATTTCACACATCTTTACTTTTGGCTAACCCAGCTCCTAACCCTCCTTTTTCTTCCTAATGCTCCATCTACATCCCTCCTTAAATCTTCAGTTCCCAGTATTTTCTCACTGTTTACTCATATTGCACATATTCTATTATCCCATTCTCAAACCCCTGAGGGGGCAGAGCCCTGTACAGAGTGAGTTCCAGGACTACACAGAGAAACCCTGTCTCAAAAACCCAAAAGAAAGAAGAGGAACTAAACTGTGGTTCACAACTGTGGAACTGAATAGAACATTCTCATAAGAAATGCAGACAGCTGGTACATACTTAAAAGTGTTCAATGTCCTCACCCATTGGAGCTTGATCAATCTACCTGTAGGCACAAAGGAAAACTGACTCTCCCTCAACAGCCGTCATGAGGTGGATCTTGTGAGCTCCTCCCAAATCTTTGCTGGAATTTGACTGGCCTAATCTAAAGTATTGTGAGAATTTCATACTTTGGCACATCTATGATACAGAGATTGTTTTGATGTGTGACATTGAGGTCCTAAAAATATGTTTCCTTTGTACTTTTTTGTTTTTTTGTTTTTTGAGACAGGGTTTCTCTGTATAGCCCTGGCTGTCCTGGAACTTACTCTGTAGACCAGGCTGGCCTCGAACTCAGAAATCTGCCTGTCTCTGCCTCCCAAGTGCTAGGATTAAAGGAGTGCGCCACCACTGCCCGGCTCCTTTGTATTTTTTTCCACTTATTTTCTTCTATAAAAATCACATCTTCATCATTGACAGAGACTTAATATGTCATTTTTCATAATGCATCTGGTTTTAATCATATGCACTCCTAAGTATGTTTAGGCATAATACTGTAAATAATGGTTCTTTAAAAAAAAAAAAAAAAAAAACACCAGGCAGTGGTGGTGCACGCCTTTAATCCCAGCACTTGGGAGGTAGAGGCAGGCAGGTTTCTGAGTTCGAGGCCAACCTGGTCTACAGAATGAGTTCCAGGACAGCCTGGGCAATACAGAGAAACCTTGTCTCGAGAAACCAAAAAAAAAAAAAAATCCTTTGAAGGGCACAGTTTGTCTTAATGAGCCTACAGCAAAAACTAGTTAACACTGGATTGGTCCAATTTCCATATGTCCTGGATGTGTACTGGTTTGTTTTTGACTAGGAATAGGTCTTTGTTAAGTTTTCTAAGGGGAGGAACTTATTTCCATCATTTGATGTAGGGCTGTGGGAGGGTGACTTGTTGAGTGATGTATATACATAGCCCAAGACAAGTGAAGTCCCATGTTGCTAAACCCTTTTCTGTGTCTTAATCTGTTTGTGGCACCTCCAGTTGGAGAACATGAAACCCCCAGTAAGCCTCTTGTAAAGGCATTCACTCATGAGTTGAGTTACTGTTTGAATGAGAGTTGGTGAAGGTTTATGTAGTAAAGAGAGTCAAGGAAATGCTATGATTTGAGAGAGCCTGCTTCCTCAAATTTCTAATCAAATTTGAGATTTGCTTAGAAAATAAGAGAGAAATAATCCATAAAATAGCTATTACTCCATAACTAGAGAGAACAGGTTATTGCAACTTAGGTTACAAAAAAGAGAGGGCTCCTGAACCCTCAAGTGCACACATGGTACTAGTGTAGAAGAGAGATTTGAAAAGGCCATGGAAGGGAGGGTGAACGTTACTCATATTAGACAAACATTGACCTGACAGTTTGTCTTAACCAGAAGGGTCTGATTTGCCCAATTCGGTGACCTGGCTACCTTGAAATGGGCTGACACTACCATGACTCTTAATTATATGATGTAGGCAGAGACCAGAAGTTTTGAAGAGATAAGGAGTACCCAAGCAAAGGCGCCCCGGTCAGAGGCTTGCTTTCTTGGGGTGGTTGTAGAACTTGTGATTCAGCAAATACACCTTGGGAAGAGTGGCTTAGCTTGCTCCCTGCTCTGGGGCCTAAAACAAAGCAAAGCCATTTTCCACCATCATTTCTCAGTATTACATGTGGCCAGCAACACAGTAGCTTGTAATTGTTTTCTGTAATCTATGCCCACAAAGAAGTTTTTCTCTTTGTCCTTTTACTTTTCTGCTTGTCTCCACAAGCACACACCAGCTCCTAAAGCAGTGACACTCTAACTCACACCCAAGAAGGAGGATAAAATGGAAGGCAAAAAAAAGGAACACCTGGTTTTTACTAAAAGATATATTTTCTTTTTTTTTTCTTATATTTTTAAATTGTTTTTTTTTTATTCACTTTTCATCCTGATCACAGCCCCCTCCCTCTTCTCTTCCCAGTCCCACCCTTATAAATCCCTCTCCCATTGCCCCTACCTTCAGAGAAGGGAGCTCCCCCTTGGGTACCACCCCACCCTGGGGCATCTAGTCCCAGCAGGTCTAGGCACATCCTCTCTCAAAAAGACCCATCTAGGGGTCCAAGTAGAGGGGAAGGGTATCCAATAGAGGGAACAGAGTCAGAGACAGCCCCTGTTCCACTTGCTTAGGGGAACCCCGTGAATACCAAGCTGCACATTTGCTATAGACTTTTTTTTAATCTTGTCTAAATGTATGTTGGTGTGCATGAGAGTGTTAGTGCCAGTGGATGCCTAAAGAAGTCAGATCCCCTGGGATTAGAGTTACATGCCACCTGGAAGTGGGTGTTGGGAACAAATTCCACTCCTGTTTAGGAGGAACAGTTACTTTTTACTGCTGAATCATCTCTCCAGCCCTTTAAAACAAATGTAGCTACAAAGTTTGGTTTCAGTACCAAGGAGTGAGGTAAGTCCGTTCTGGCTTCCTTTTGTTCTAGAGTTGCTAAGGAGGGTAACACACCCAGATGATTCTGATTGATAGGCCAGTTTGGGGTAAGTCTTTGTTCACAGCACACGTCCTTTGCCATAATTCATCAGAATGTGGTCATATCCATGCCCAGCTATACATAAGCATAAGGTAGAAAAAAGATTATTCTTGTAGGTTCATTTGTGAAATATGCTTTATTGCCCGTGTACCTAAAACCTGTTCAGATCCAGATAGTCTGGATGTGTTCTAATTTGTATTTGAGTGGAGTCCAGACATTAGCAAAGTGTTGCTAAGTGGAATGATGTGTTTTGATTGTTTAAGATGGGCATACTTGCTTCCTGGTGCATAGAGGGTATTAGATTGACAATAAGTTACCAGATGCAATTTTCAGAAATGGATATTTACACTCTCCAAGCCAGGTGCAGTCCCATAATGTTGTTATTCCCTATTCTTTTTTGCTGTTGTTGTTTTGTTGTTGTTGATGGTGGTGGTGGTGGTTTTTAGTTTTTGGTTTGTTTTGTTTTTTTTTTTTCTCGAGACAGGGTTTCTCTGTGTAGCCCTGGCTGTTCTGGAACTCACTCTGTAGACCAGGCTGGCCTCGAACTCAGAAATCCACCTGCCTCTGCTTCCCAAGTGCTGGGATTAAAGGCATGTGCCACTACTGCCTGGCATTATTCCCTATTCTTGCCCACCTCTGTATTGCTCCAATGTCTACTGCTGACCTCTTCAATCAATACATCTGCTTTGTCTGTGATCTGCTTGTCCAAGACTTTAAGACTGCACACTCTCCTCTGCCAAATAAATTAGTCCATTGTCTTTATAGTCAACTTTATCAAGGATCTTAAACCCCGAGCAGAATGAATCCAGATTTGTGGCAAAGGTAGGACACAAATGCCCTGTCTGCTTATCATAGAGCTCCAATCTTTCTCTAAAATGTCACAGATGGGATGCCTGTCTACATTTCTATCAGCATTCTTGTCACCCAGCTTTCACTACAATGGCCTGGTCCTGTCAAGGTGGCATGTCTTCTCAAATTGGCCCCTAACACTAACCATCTCCCTATTGTTTTAGGAGCCAGTGACCTTTGAGGATGTGGCTGTGAACTTCAGTCCAGGAGAGTGGGCTCTGTTGGATTCCAGTCAAAAGAAGCTCTACAGAGACGTGATGACAGAAACCTTTATGAACCTGATCTCTATAGGTAACAACACTGATTCTTCTGCTTCTTCCACGAGAGAACAGCTGTGTTTCTTGCTGTCTGTGGTTTCATGAATTGAATGTGGAAAGGGGACATGATGGTGAAGGAGCAGGTCATGTCACACTACAGTAAAAGGTGGACTACAAGTGTTTTCTAGTGTTGGATAAGTCATAATGGTTTCTTTTGATTTATTTCCAGGGAAAACAGAAGAAAACATTGAAGAGGACTATGCAAATGTCAGAAGTCTTCGGTAATCCACACTCAAAGAGGGGGATTGGCATCAGATGTTTGCAATTTGTTTTAGGAAATATGAAAACTGCCGGGCAGTGGTGGCTCACGCCTTAATCCCAGCACTTGGGAGGCAGAGGCAGGCGGATTTCTGAGTTTGAGGCCAGCCTGGTCTACAGAGTGAGTTCCAGGACAGCCAGGGCTACACAGAGAAACCCTGTCTCCAAAAAAAAAATGGGGGGGGGGGGGATATGAAAACCAATGATCCAATTATACCTAAATGTAAATTGGTTCTTTGACAATTTTCTAAAGCCTGCACTGAGTTTGTGCATCCAGAGTTGTTGGGGAGACCATCTCTTTAATCTATTAATATTTCCTAAATGTCTTACATTAAGCAGTGTAAGACATTGTTGCGTATATATCCAACCTTCTCTTCATGCACAAAACTATTTATTATACTTTTATCAGGTTTACTTTAGAATTTGGATATATGTCAAGTATAGTGAATTTTAGTTTTAATTTGGATCTAGCTTCAATAAATCTCATGAATATATTCAGATATTTCAATTGCATCATGCTTGATCCACATCCTTTACATAAGTCGTATTCCCCATTGTTAGCTGGTATAGACATTTCTAATAAACTTATTCTTTGATCATTTCATACATGTATGTAATGTATCTAATCATAGATCTATCCTCTTTCCCCACATCCCTCTTCCAGCAATTGTCTTCTTTTTTAAAAGAAGGCTTCTTTCTTTCTTCCTTCCTTCCTTCCTTCCTTTCTTTCTTTCTTATTTATTTATTTATTTATTTATTTATTTATTTATTTATTTATGCATGAACCATGGAATCTCATTAGTATTACCTCTATAGGAATAGGTGCATGGTATTCCAGTGGAGTATGAGGAACCCACAAGGGTCCAAACTCCTGAAGAAAAACTCCTTATAAAAGTAAACTCAACACTTAGAATGGGCTCTTTCTATGTGGGCCTCAAAGCTGGTGTCACTCTGCTGCTGCCTCCTAAATACTTTATTAACAGGAGTTAATAGAAGTGAGCCACTGCCCCCAGCTCCTGGTACTTCTATTGGCTAATTAAAAAGTATTAGTTATGCTCTTTTCATTTTTTTGCAGAACTCAGATGATTGGGAGAGATTATAAATATGAAGATGGTTTTCAGTGTGGAGAAGCCCACCACCAGATTCCAGAATATGTTGTTAACAAGGACATGCCTTCTGCAACAGCAGTGTATGAAAGCAGTGTGTATGCAAGAGGCAGCAGTGGTCACTCCCCTTCACATGTGCATCTCTCAGATGAAACTGGAGAGAAACCATTTGAGAATAAGGGACATGTGCATGTAGATTTTCAGTATTTGAAACGTGCAGATGTCACTTCTTCTGAACCCTTTCACATACTAGAAGGTCCTAGAGAGATAGTTTATCAAAAGAAACAGCCTAATGAAGCCTATAGAATTTTCACTTCTGATCAAAATTATGAGAGAATTTACAATGAAGGTACACATAATGAGTTTGAAAAAGCCATCCAGAGATATGCTTATTTTAAGATGTATGAAAAACTCCACACTAGCATGAAACCATTTGTGTGTAAGCAATGTGGAGAAGCCTTTGTTCATTTCAGCCAACTTGTCTACCATGAAAGAATTCATACGGAAGAATGTTATGTGTGTAATCAGTGTGGAAAAGCATTTAGACACTATTCATACCTCCAGAAACATGAAAGAATTCACAGTGGAGATGCACCCTACGTGTGTAAGCAGTGTGGCAAAGCCTTCGTTCGTTCCTCACACCTTCTTGTCCACGAAAGAATTCACACTGGAGAGAAACCTTATACATGTAAGCATTGTGGAAAAGCATTCAGCCATCACAGTGCCTGCTACAGACATGAAATAATTCACACTGAAGAGAAACCCTATGTCTGTAAGCAATGTGGGAAAGCATTTACTTGTTCTACATCCCTTCGCAACCATGAGAGAATTCACACTGGGGAAAAACCTTATGCATGTAAGCAGTGTGGCAAATCCTTCATCCAACGTGATGCTTGTTATAATCATGAAAGAACTCATACTGGAGAGAAGCCCTATGTGTGTAAGCAGTGTGGGAAAGCATTTACATGGTCCACATGCCTTCGCAACCATGAAAGGACTCACACTGGAGAGAAACCTTACACATGTAAGCATTGTGGTAAAGCCTTCACCCATTCCAGTACCCGGTATAGTCATGAAAGAATTCATACTGGAGAGAAACCATATGTATGTAAAAAGTGTGGCAAGGCATTCATTCATTCCAGTCACCTTATCAGCCATGAAAAGATCCACACTGGGGAGAAACCGTATCCATGCAAGCATTGTGGGAAAGCCTTCATTCAACGTAAGGCTTGTCATAATCATGAAAGAACTCATACTGGAGAGAAACCCTATGCATGTAAATACTGTGAAAAATCATTTAGGTGTTCCACATACCTTCGGAACCATGAAAGAACTCACACCGGAGAGAAACCTTATATATGTAAGCATTGTGGAAAAGCCTTTACACATCAGAGTGCCCGTTACCGTCATGAACGAATTCACACTGGAGAGAAACCCTATGTATGTAAAAAATGTGGGAAAGCATTCAGTGATTGTAGCTACCTTGTGAAGCATGAAAGAATTCATTGGAGAGAAACCTTACACATGTAAGAATAGAAAAGCTTTTTATGTGTTCCACATTCATTTAGGTATACAAAAGAGCTGACAGAAAAGAACTGAAAATTTTACAGCAGTGTATCTGGTGGCCTTGTCTGTGTACAACTTACATGTATAAAAGAAAAGTGAAAACAGCTCACAAGAAGGCTCAGTGGTAAAGGTGCTTGTTCCTAAGCTTGATAATCTGAGTTCCGTCCCAGAGACCCATATGGTAGAAATAGAAAACTATTCCCAAAAATTTACCTCTGAACTCCATGTACACATGTGGGCCCACACACTAACTCATTTAAAATGTATATACGTATGAAGAACAACTGAAACCTTCAAAAGTGTAGTTGTATCCCTGATGTGCAAACATATATACGATAGAATCCTATGGCACTGGGCATGGTAGGATGTTCCTTTTATTCTAGTACTGGGCAAGGTGGGGATGGTAAAGATTAGAGAATTATAATGGATATAGTGGATTCGAACACCACGTGGGAAGCTTGGGACAAGCCAGTTACAAGCAAGTGGAATTTTCTTTGCAAGAAGAAAAGAAAACAATGCTAGAGAGGTGGTTCAGCTGTTCAAAGCCCATGCTCTGCTAGAGGGCCTGAGTTCCTCGGTATCAACATTGTGTGGCTTTCAGCCATCTGCAGTTCTATATCCAAGAACTGTGATGCCCTCTTCTGGCCTCTCTAGGTATAGAACACGTGATACACATACATATAAATAAGTCTTTTAAAAAATTATGTGTATAAAGTAAATAGGAGAAAGATGTGTTTTTTTTTTCAAAGAATATGAAATATTACCGTGTAGTTTAATCTTACAGGAATAATAAATGTGGAGACTGTGCAAACCTATTTGCACAGAATATTTCTGGAAATTAACCTTGGAGTACAGTAAAATTGTGAGCATTTTTATCATTGTTTGATTCTTACATGAGATCTTCAGTTTGCACTGTTGTTTTTTTATAGTTCTAAAATAAGATTTGGTGAATAATGTCATGATTTTGCCTGCCTGTATCGCCTGGTGCTTGAACTGCTGAAGCTACCAAGACACTATCTAGCAATCACAACCATATAAAGAAACCTCTGCACTGAGGTGATGTAAGTTTGATGAATTAACTTCAGTTCAGTGGGTAGTGTTTAGTGAAGGCAGGTTGTTCTCTTTCTGCTTTACTGTAGAGCTGTTGGATTCATTGAGCTGAGATACATTTGAAATAAAACAATTGATTTTATCTAGTTTGTTGGTAATTGTGGTTCATTTGAAAGTGAAAATGTAAGCTTCTTAAACATACTTTCTCACTATTACATGGCATTTTTTAAAAATAGATTATTAATTCCTTTGCAGTTTCCTTACATTTATATGAAAAATGGAATGTTTCTGGTATTTGTATAGATTTTATATTTTGTGCTTTTCAGTGTTTGTGTTCTAAGAAGAATGTTTTGGGGTTTTTTTTGTTTGTAGACAGGATCTTACTATGTATGCTTGGCTGGCCTAGAGCTTTCATAGTTCCTGCCTTTGCCTCCAAAGAGTTGGAATTAAAACTTAAACCACCACCTCTGGCTCAAATGAGACCTTTGTATATGTGTTTTACAGGAGTTTTTTGTTTGTTTTGTTTTTGCTTTATTTTTGTTCGTTTCTTTGGTTTGTTTGTTTGGGGAAGGGTCTCACAGTGTAGCTCTGGCTGTCCAGGTACTATGTACAGCCTGGCCTCAAATAGATTCACTTCCAGTGGCCAGGATTAAAATGCACAAGCCAATGTTTGGCTGTGTGTTTTGCCGGTTTTTTTTTTGGGGGGGGGGGAATGATTTAAAAAAAAATGCTATTGGTGAGTCTGTATGTTTAAGCTGACTTTCATATGGGTGCCTGTGGGGGGCCACAATTATCAGACCCTTGGAGTTGAATTATAGGTTCTTGTCAGACAGCTGAAATAGGTAGTGGGAACTGAAGTCAACTCCGAACACTAGCAAGAGATCTTAACTACTGAGCCATGTCTCCAGTCCCTTCTTGCTCTTAATTTTTCTGACAGTTTTATACACTTACAAAATTAATTTTAGTCCTTTTCTCACCCACATTCCTTTTCATCTCCCTCCCTCTCTCGCTGAGAGCCTTAACAAGTCACCTTTTTTTTTCCCATGCCTTATGTGTGCCCCCACTGAGTCTAACTCAAGTCTCTTGCTCAAGCATAGATTATCTTCTGAAAAGCAAACTGTCTAAGCCTATATATACCACTGAAAAGATGACTGCTTCTCTCCAACGACCATGAACTGTCGATAGCTCCCTACTGGATATGTGGAGATTCGTGTTTCTTTCCCCAAGTCATGATTGAATGTTCACAGGTCCAATCTGGTACAGATAACCATAGGTGCAGTGAGTCCTAACATACACGACACACATCATGTTTTTTTGTTTTTTTTTTTTTCCAGACAGTGACTGTTATGTGGCCCTGGATGTCTGGAACTGGCTATGTAGACCAGGCTGCCTGCTAACTCAGAGTTCAGCCTACCTCTGCCTCCTGTGCTGGGACTAAAGGCATAGTCCACTATGCTCAGCAAGCTTTTACATGTTTTTTACAAGCTTCACTTTTTTTTTAATCCTTTGTTTTACCCCCTCTTCTGCACCATTGCCTGGTCCTAGGAGGGAATGACCCATTTAGGAATCAACATTCTACCATTACTTATTCATGGCACTTGGTCAGGTATGGGTTTCTAACATCTCTGATGAGGAGTGTGTAGAGCATTAATCTCTGGTTGTGAGTACTTACAAGGTGGTTTGACAAGGTGACCATGTAACAATATAGTAAATAAGTTCCCCCTCCCCCAGGACCTATGGCCTCACCAGCCATGGGCTTTTAAACTGGGCTTGAAGAACTAGATATGCATCTCTTGTCAGCAAACAAAGCTTCCAGTTCAGGGACACATCCACTTGAGCTGTTGACCAAAGGGGTCCCATAGAAATCCCAGGATGTTGCCGAGACAATAGGCTGTTGTATGAAAACTGACAGCAAGGACAGACAGCACCCACACAACTCATTGAACGTGGAGAGGTAGGGCTGATGCCTACATAGAACTCTCATTACATCTCCTAGTGTCTTTGGGTATAGGGAGGGACTTTGCAGGCTACCATGTCTATATAAATGTAAATACCAACCCAGCCACAAACCATTTGATCTGCAATCTGTCTTGACTGCAAAATATACTAGGCCAACAGTAGCACAAGCCTTATAGGAATAACCAATGTCGTTTGACTTAAGATCCTCTCCAAGACATGGAATCCATATACAATACTGGGTGACCAAGAACCAGAGACTAGATACCCCAGAGACCTAGGGTAAAATCAAATACTACGGTCCAAAAAAAAATAACTTGATAAAATGATAATCTGCTATATTCATAGATTGGTGCCTTATGCAGCCGTCATCAGATAGGCTTCTTCCCACAGCGCATGGCCACAATACAGAGATCCACAGCAAGACATTATATAGAGAGTTGTATCCCGCGCAGTCGTCTCTCCGGGAAGAAGACACGCGGACACTAGGTTCCTTCTGCAGCAACGTTTATTTGTCTCCATCCATAGGGAAAAAAGGGTCGAGCCCAAAATCCACACTGCTTATATACACCACAGTGTGGTGTATCTGCCCACTGCGTGGCGTGTCTGCTCATGATTGGCTGTTCGCTCATTACCCTACGTAACGCCCCGGGATCGGCCGTGACATGGCGTCCTTTTCACTCCACGCACATGCACAAAGAGTTGTCCACTAGGAGTTAACAGCGGAAGTAGGTGCCATCCTGCCATGGCGAATGCCTCTCAAGATTCACGGCTCCCCACAGAGAGTGTCTAATGAGGTGTCTCCATCAACCTCTTACCTCAGAGCTCAGGAAGCCCTGCAAAAGAGGAGCAGAAAGAGTGTAGAAGCCAGAGGATGGTGGAAACCAGGAGAACACGGTCCTCCAAATCAATTAACCAAAGCTCATAGGAACTCACAGAAACTGAAGCAACAAGCATAGGGTCTAAGCTGGTCTGCACCAGGTCCTCTGCATATATATTATAGCTTTCAGTTTAGTGTTTTATGGGACTCCTGAGGGTCGGAACAGGTGGGTAACTGATTCTTGTACCTTCTCTTAGGGCTCTTTTACTATATTTTATTTTATTAAAAAAAAACCTGAGAAGTAAGAGACAAGGAGGTTAGGGGTGGGGTGGGGGTGCTGGTATGAGTGTCCTCCTGTGGAAATGGCCTCGAATCCAGTCAGAAATGGGTTGTTCAGCCCTGCAATATTTATTCTATTATTTTACTATTACAGTTGCCTGATAGGTCATAATTATAGTTCACGGGACAGATCCTTAAGACTGTTGATATTTCTTCCCTTTCAGCCTACATAACTGCTTCTGGTATTATGAAGGCTAGCCAGTAGGTATACATTTTTCAGTTCCAGCTTGATTTCTCTGTGCCCTGTGGCAAAACAAAACAAAACAAAACAAAATGTGCAGTAACTTCAGCAATAAGATCTTAACAATTTCTGCTTGGCAGGGGATCTCTGTGGCATGTCCTGCCCTTGAATTTTCATTAAGTAACCCATGGCTTCTTGTAGGAATATTATTCATCCATTGAGGGTGGTTCCATTCATATTCTAAAATTTATATTTGAAATAAGTTTATAATTTTCTAGATGGATTTTTCATATATGCTTGTATTTGGTTATTTCTTCCCCTATTAATCCCTATCCTACCACTTGCCTGTTACACTTTTTTATCTTCATTATTCCTTCCCTTCCAGTTTCATATGTGATGGGTTGTAGCATCACCTTGCTCACTTGAATGGCCACTTTCTATTTACCTGACCCTTATAGCATACAGTGTCAAGTGCACTGCTATAAAAATGTATGGGTAGGAGCTGCATAAAAGGGAGAATGTTAGGTGTTTGTCTTTCTGAGTCTGGGTTACCTCACTCAGTTCTAAGTCTTTTTTCCTTCCAACTTCATGATTTCATTCTTTACCCATGAGTGAGATTCCACTGTGCTTAAAAGTATCAAGTTTTCACTATCTACTCAACAATTGATAGTTTCAGGCAGGTACCACTTCCTTGAATGCCTAAGTACAAGTATCTCTCTTAGGGTATGTACACAGGAGTATTGCTAAGTCATGTGACAGTTCTATATTTAGATTATTTTTAAAAGAACTTCTACACTAATTTCTATCATGGCTGCACTAACCAATGTGCACTCTGATCAACATTAGGTCAAGGTTACTATTTTCTTGTTTGTTGTTTGTAATCAGCATTTATTATTTGTTTTCTTCGTCTTGGCCATTCTGACACGTGTAAGATGAAGACATGAAGTTAATCAAAATTTCAGTACACACTTTGGTATAATTTTCTTACTGATTTTTTCATCTTTAAAAACTTTCATTGCGGGGGCTGGCGAAATGGCTCAGCGGGTAAGAGCACTCACTGACTGCTCTTCCGAAGGTCCTGAGTTCTGATCCCAGCAACCACGTGGTGGCTCACAACCACCCATAATGAGATCGGATGCCCTCTTCTGGTGCGTCTGAAGACAGCTACAGTGAATTACACTGGAGCAAGCAGGGCCAGAGTGAGTGGGGCTGGAGCAAGCTGGGCCAGCTGAGGTCCTGAGTTCAATTCCCAGCAGTCACACACGTGATGGCTCATGGCCATCTGTACAGCTACAGTGTACTCACATACATAAAATAAATAAAATAAATCTTTTTAAAAAACCTTCATTGTATACACCATTTTTAATGGGGCTGTTTTCCATTTGTTTGGGGTTTTATAGTACTTAATCTCCTATTAGATATGTAGCTGGTAGAGAGTTTTCTCCCATTCTGTAGACTGTTTGATTGGACAGATTATTTGTAGGATAAAAGTTTTTAAATTCCACACCATGTTGATTGTTGGTTGTTGCAGTTGATTATTGGCCTTATTCCTTAGCTACTGGACTCCTATTCTAAAGGTTCTTATCTATGCCTGTGTATTTTAATGTACTCCCTACTTTATCTTCTAGGAGCTTCAGAGTTTCAGGTCTAACACTGAACTCTTTGATCCATCTGAAATTGATTCTTTTAAACAGAGTGATAAGGGTCACCTTTCATTTTTCCACTTGTTGATATTCAGGTTTCCAAGTACCATTTCCTGTATTTTGCCCAGTCTGTATTTTTGTCTTGTAAAAGTCAAATAACTGTCATTGTTTGAACTTCTATCTGGATCTTCATGTGTATTCCATTGATCAGTCTTTGTTTTTGTTCTACTATGGTCCTTTTTAAAATTATTACTATTACTATTGTTCCATAGTATAACTTGAAGTCAGGAATAGTGATAATTCCAATTGCGTTTTTATTGTTGGGGATCTTTTTGTTGTTGTTGTTGTTTCTTCTTCATTGCTTTTCCTGGGCCTTATGCTTCCATGTGAATCTTAAGATGCACTTTCTCTACTTCTGTGAAGAACTGCATTAGAATCTTGATGGGAGTTGCACTAAATATGTCGAATGCTTTGGTTGAAAGGTCATTTTCACAGCATTAACCCTTATTCATTAGCATGAAAGGGCTTTGTATCTTCTGGTGCTTTCAATTTTCTTCAGTATTTAAAAGTTTTTATTCTATAGGTCTTTAATTTCTTAATTAGATTTATCCCAAGGTTTGTTTGTTTTGATAAATAGGGAGGCTACTGATTTTAGTGTGTTAATTTTGTAACCTGTCCTTTTGCTGAAAATTCTTATCAGCTCTAGGAGTTTCCTGGTGACATATTTGGAATCTTTCTTAGTAGCATGTAGCATCTCCAAATAGGGATACTTTGACCTCTTCCATTCCTAGTTATCCCTCTTATTACCTTATCCAGGACTTCAAACATTATATTAAGTAGTATCGGTGACAGTTGACTTCTTAGTCTTGTTCATAATTTTACTTGGAATGCATTGTGGATTTTTACCATTTAGCAAAATGGTGCTATAGATTTTTCATATATACCTGTTGAGATATGTTCTACCCCTTTCTAGTGTCCCCAAGGACTTTATTATAAAAGGGTTTAGAACTTTGTCAAAGGCCTTTTATGTATCCTAATTATGTGATTTACATATTTGGGTTTATTTATGTAATAAAATACATTTGCTGATTCATGCCTGTTGAACCATTCCTATATACCTACAATGAAACCATATTTATCATGGCAAATAATGCCTTTTACATATTCCTAGTTCCATTTGTTTTCTTGCTGTAGTACTCAAGTCCATTAAATGAGCTGGGAATAGTAGAGACAAACTGTGTATCCAGCTGATGGGATTTCACCTGCTGGCCTGTGGCTTTGTGATACCCCTGGAGCATTGTTTAGAGTTCCTGCTTAGTTCACAGTTTCTCCATTTCCTGTTCAGATGGTGATGTTGGTCCCAGCAGCAGTTGCTATGTAATTACTGGATAAACTGCCCACCAGCACATCTTTTGTAGGTCTCCTGGTAGAGGTCTATTCACCTGGTTTTAGCCTTCCAGTGTCTGGTGGATTCTGTAGCTATAGCAGCTCCTGCACTGGATTCAGTCATAGCAACAAGTTCAACCTAATATTATTTGGTTTATTATTACTCTTTTTTAAAGTTTTTTTTTTTACATGTGCTACATATTAATCCATGGTCAACTCAGTCAAGTTTTTATAACCAGTAAAGATTTTTCTCATCTTCTGTGGTCTATTTTTCCATTCAATTTTAATCTTTGTATTTAAATTGTGTGTGTGTGTGTGTGTGTGTGTGTGTGTGTGTGTGTGTGTGTGTATTTTAAAATTCTTGTTGTAGGGGTGAATGAGCATGCATATGCCTTTTGTTTCAGTACCTGGAAGGCAGAAATGATAGCCCTAGACACATACATGCAGGAAACACTGAAGAGACTCAACGAATTGTATTTATTCATTTATATATACATGTAACAACAACAGTGAAATAATGAGAGACTTTGGGTGGAAGTAGGGGGTGACTATGAGAGGGGCAGTGGTGTAATTATATCTTAATAAAAGCAAAAATGTGGAGAGTTGGTGATTGATCAGCAGTTAAGCACACGAGAAGTGGTAGCATGTAACTCTAATCTCAGCATTCTGAGGGCAAAGACAGGAAGATTGCTGTGAGTTTCCAGGACAGCCAGGGCTACACAGAGAAACCCTGTCTTTTTTTTTTTTTTTTTTTTTT
>NW_022196910.1:4584243-4585400 GCF_008632895.1 Mastomys coucha | reverse complement strand
ATGAACCGCCAAACTGATTTCCAGAGTGGTTGTATCAGTTTGCAATCCCACCAGCAATGAAGTAAAAATATAGCTACTATGAATGCTCATGAGTTCAAAAATACTGCAGTATGTTGAGATCTGGACATTTTGTGCATCTAAATTTATCCTCCAGTATATTTTCATGTTGGGAATTAGAATTACAGCCACTCAAGGCTTGCCCTCATGGCTTAAATACATGATTTTTTTTTCTCTCCAGTCTGAGAGAAAAATCTGTGTATTTGAAGTGATTAGATAGAATGGATCTCCTATGTATGATAGTGACTTGAGATAGTTTCCCATATACATGTATACAGTATGCAGTTTCTTTCCAGTGTCATCGCACTCACGCCTGTGAATGTAAAAGGAAGTAATACTTTTAGATATTATGCTTATAGGTTTTCTCTGGTGAGTCTTGTACTGTGAACATGACCTTATGACATTTCACACTGCTGATGTCACAGAAGGCGTCTTTCTAGCTCTCTATTATATATATGAAGGTTTACACAGTTCTTACAAATATAGACCTTTTCTCCAGTATGCATTTTTTCATGAGTTTTAAGGGAAATGTAATGAGGAAAGACTGTCATATACAGTTTTTTGGTTTGGTTTGGTTTAGTTAGGGGAGCCCTTGCTAGTCTGGAACTATGTAGACGAGGTTAGCCTAGGAAATATACCAGGCTCTCCTCCCACCTGCTAAGTAGCTAGATTAAAGGGGTTCAACCAACTGTCACATACTGTTTACATACGTAAGATTTTCCAATAACTCACTTCCATGTATGTGTAGGTAAGTAAAAGAGAATTTTTGGTTTTGATTTTTCACGTCAGGGTTTCTCTATGGAGCCCTGGATGTCCTGGAACTCACTGTATAGATAAGGCCAGCCCCTAACTCAGAGATCCACTTGCCTTTAACTCCTGTGAACTACATGCGCTGCCACCACTTGCCTCAAAAGAGTATTTTTAAAAATACATCTATAGAGTCTCTCCAGAGTGAGACTGCAAATTAGTGAAGAAAAAGACTTTCCTGAAGTGTTTAGAGATGGCAGTTTCGTTTGGGGTGAATTCTTTGATTTTCTTGAGAGCTGTAATGAGACAAGTCAGTCCCACTGGTTTACATCGAAATGATTCCCTATAGCAGT
>NW_022196910.1:4574208-4583377 GCF_008632895.1 Mastomys coucha | reverse complement strand
AAAAAAAAAAAAGAAGAAGAAGAAGAAAAAGAAAATCCAAAGGAAAATTTAAGGAAACTACCAATAAATTAAGAATAGTGAGAAAAACATAACCCGTCATGTAAGGACAACTGAAAACACTAACAGTGAACAAGCAGCCTATTTTCAACTTCAAATGACCCACAATTATTCAAAAACTACATATAAATTAAGTCTACTGGAATCTTACAATTCACTTAAGTTTCATGAATCAAACAGCTTCTCATATGAAATGGGAAACATACTTGGTTTTCAGAAAATAAAATAAGACCGATCACCATAACTTGGTAGCACACGCCTTTAATATTATCCAGCCTGGTCTACATTGTAAGAACTTATTTCAGTACAAAAAAATTGATTTATCAAAGTAAAAAAACGTCATTTCAATACATGTAGTGCATACTTTTGCTACTGTTGTCCTTTGAGACATGATTTTGTAACTTTGGTTTTCCAAACAGCAGAAATGATAGGCAAAATTCACAAATTCCACAAAATCAGACTTCCAAAAGAAAACATTTGTTTGGGGTTCTCAATTTTCTTACTTTTACAACAAACATACAGGAAAGAATTCCCTTTCACCTTATTTGAGACAACATACAACTTATATTATTTTTAATGCTGAATTTTTTTCATTGGTTGGTGTGAGTTCTTAATTCTCCCAGGTGTGATCAAATCCACTGTATTCAATTTTGTAATTTTCTAGCATCTGCTTTTCTAATGAGTACAAGGCATGCAGCCGGGCCAGCAAGACTGCCCAGCAGGTTAGGGTACTCGATTCAAAAGCAACCTGAGCTCCTTCTCAGGACCTCCAGAGTGGAAAGATTTCTGAAAGCTATCCAATTCCACATGCACACTCTTGGCATGTGGACACCATGCACATACATCTATATAAATGTAACATTTATGAGTTGTGTTCATAATTTGTTAATATAATTTTCAAAAAAAAAGTGCTTTAGCACATTTGAGGGAACTGGCTTTTATCCAACGTCACATTTCCTATGGGTCCAAATTTACACATTGTAAGGTCTATCCCAGCCATTTCTTTCCAGATTTTTTTTTTTAATTACATCTATGATCCTGGAAAGATGGCTCAGTAGATACTGCTCTCCAGAGGACCCAAGGTGGATTTCCAGCAGTCACACTGGAAACCGCACAGGCACCTGGAACTCGAGCTCCAGGGGGATCTGATGCCTCTGACCTCTGCACGCTCCAGCCCCTACACGCACATCACCACCACCTACACATAACTACAAATAAAAAACAACTTTAAAATGTATTTTAAAGCCAGGCAGCAGAGGCGTGCACACTTTTAATCTCAACACTCAGGAGGCACAGACAGGTAGGCCTCTGAGTTTAAGGCCAGCCTGACTGCAGAGTGAGTCACAGGACAGCCAAGGGGCTACACAGTGAAACTGTGTCTCAAAAAAAAAAACAACCCTTTTTTTAAAAAAAAGGTATTTTAAATTATCCTATTTCTTTATATGTCTGTGTGAGGGTATGCATGCAAATGACAGCATGAGTACAAGTCAGAGGCAAACCTTGGAGACTCACTTCTCTCTCTTCACAGGGCTTCTGAGGATCCAACTATGGCCATCAAGCTTGGGGCATGTGCTTTTTACCCCTGAGCCATCTGGCTGACCCTGCATACACTTTTCCTAATAGCAAGTGGATCAAAGATAATTCCACATGATATATATGGTCTCAAGTTCTACCCACTGGGTTTCTTTTCAGTGTGAGCTCTTTCATGTTTGTGAAGGCATGTGGAAACCCTGAATGCTTTCCCACAATAATTACATATGTAAGGTTTTTCTCCAGTGTGAATTCTTTCATGGTCACGGAGGGATGTGGAAATCCTGAATGCTTTTCCACACTCCTTACATACATATGGTTTCTCTCCGGTGTGAATTCTTTCGTGATTATAGCAAGCATCCCGTTGGATGAAGGCTTTCCCACAATGCTTACAAATATAGGGTTTCTCCCCAGTGTGAATTCTTTCATGGTTGTTGAGATGACTGGCACGGAGGAACGCTTTTCCACAGTGCTTACAAACATAGGGTTTCTCTCCGGTGTGAATTCTCTCATGAATGTAACGAGCACTGGAATGGGTGAAGGCTTTCCCACAGTGCTTGCATAGGTAAGGTTTCTCTCCGGTGTGAATTCTTTCATGCCTCCGAAACGAGGTGGAACATGAAAATGCTTTCCCACACTGTGTGCACACATAGGGTTTCTCTCTAGTGTGAATCCTTTCATGACTGTACCAGCCGCTATAATGGGTGAAAGCTTTCCCACAATGCTCACATGTGTAAGGTTTCTCTCCACTGTGAATTCTTTCATGGATAAGAAGGTCATAGGAACGAATGAAGGCTTTTCCACATTGCTTACATACATATGGCCTCTCCCCGCTATGAATTCTTTCATGGTTCTGGAGAGATGAGGAATATCTAAATGCTTTTCCACATTGCTTACATGTATAACATTTTTCTTCAGGGTTAATTATTTCATGTTTAATAAGGTGACTGGAATTAACCAAGGCTTCCCCATACTGCTTACACACAAATTGTTTCTCTCCAATGGTGATTCTCTCATATATTTGACCATAACTGTACCTCCAGAAGGCTTTCTCAACCTGCTTCCATTCATGGAGTTTATCTCCAGCGTGAATTCGCTCACAATATTGGTCAGAGTTAAGACTCCTATAGGCTTCCTTAGATTGCTTATTTTGATAGGGTGTTGCTCCAGGAGGACTTTGATTTGTCTGAAAGGACTCAGAACAAGTAGAATCTTTCCAATACTTCTCCTGTGTAAAAGCCTTCTCCACATGTTCCTTAGACCCATAGGGTTTCTCTGTAGTTTCACATCTCAAGTGTACATGTGCATGTGAATGAACAAGGATGTCTCTAGCAAGCTCACTCTTTTCACACAGTGATATTTTAGGAGGTGTGTCTCTATGAATGATGCGCTCTGGAATCCACTGCTCGGTTTCTCCACACTGACTGCCATCTCCGTAGTCACAACTCCTCTCAACCACTTGAGTTCTGCAAAAACGGGGAAACGCATAACTACACTCATATAGTCACCAAGAGAACTAGATGCTGGGCCCCTGCCTGGGCCATATACAAAGACTCTGGAGGAGGGAGATCGGTACAACTGATTTTGCTTCTATGAGAATTTGTAAATATGAATGAGCTAAGTGAACATTCAACCTAGGTCCTGAAGATATCAAACATAAAATTCTTAAATATTACTGCTTAAATATTAGGCATTTCACACATACTATGTGTACCACAGTTAATGAAGTTGAATATTCATTGGAAAATGGTGTGCATCAAACATTATGGGTTTTAAAATAAATTCTTTGCATGATTTATTTATTATAGGTTTTAATCTAAACCTGAAATTCATTTTACTGCACACACCTTATATCCAAAGCTGAAAGGTAACTTGATAAAATACAATAAATAATTTTCTGTATAAAAGACAATTTATGCACAATGAAACACTAAAACAGATCTTACACAGGTTAATGTTGCACTACATTTGGCAATATTCATACACTACAGAGTTGTCATCTTCTGTTCTGAATATTCCAGCTCAGTGCACTTGGAAGGAATTTTTGAGATTAAATCAATTGCATCAAGATGCTTGGTTCTCAGGTTTCCTATCACTTGTACATATTAGTAATAAATTCCTCTCTCTCTGAGCATTACCTCATATTTTTCCTGAGATTTTGGTAGTTGTCTTCAATATTTTCTTTTTCCTCTGTTTTCCCTAAAAAGCAAACCCAAAGAAATCATTATGGTTTAATTCAGTGTCACATAAAAACTTACTAACTTCCACATTTTGTTACTGTGCAATATGACCACAAATATTATGTTCACCATCAAGCTCCCTTCCAACTACCATACAGATGAACAAGAAGCAGTTGTTCTCTAACTGAATAAGTAAAGAACTCATAGTGTATTTTTTTACCTATGGACATCAGGTTCATAAAGGTCTCCATCATCACGTCTCTGTAGAGCTTCTTCTGACTGGAATCCAACAGAGCCCACTCTCCTAGGCTGAAGTTCACAGCCACATCCTCAAAGGTCACAGGCTCCTGAAACAACCCACATGATAGGAAGTCAAAATTAACTGCCAACTTGACAGGATCTAGAGCCACATAGAAGATAAGGTGTTAGGAAGACTTGCAAGTAAAAGCAGAGACTAACTGGCCATTTTGACAGGAGCTTAGAATGTGAGAATGCTGAAAGAAATAGAAATTGTCAAGGCCTGGCTCACAAGGGTTCAAAGGGGAACAAGAACCCAGGAGAAAGGCTATTTATTATTTATTTTAACTAAAATTTGGCTTCATTCTGCCCAACACCCCACAACTTGAATGAAGTTAAAATTAAAGAAAAATGAGATAATTTGACACAGAAAATGAGTGTGAACAAGCTTAAAATTTGGGACAAGAAGGGTCCAGATAACAAAGCAGCCATGATTAGTACTGAGCACTGAGACAGCAGTGGGGCATGCTCACACAGGGACTGTCTTAGCCAAATGAGACTCCACTGACTTAGGCTATGCCATTAGCCCTCTGTGAGCAATACACCTATCAACCAGTTAGCAACCTAGAACTCCAACATTCATGAGGAAACATTTATTCCTGCTTTATGCAATGAAAACACTCCCCTATTACCACGTTTCTATTCAAATGAATTCTGTAAGGCTTCAGAGCAATGAAATGATTTGAGGCACATGCACAATAAGCAAATTATATTTATAAAATAAATCTCTAGGGCTACTTCTCTATTACTTTATATTTACCATAACTGGACTAAAAAAATGAAACAAAGAACTATCTGTAAATGATACACACCTTAGCAACTAAACTTCTTTTCAACAGCATACAATAATTTGGACCCTTGAGTATTCTATCAGCATATTAATGACTATGGTTACAATGGATGACTGAAGTAATCAATTTGGTCAAAAAGAATCATCAAGGACTGAAGAGATAGCTCAAACAACAAAGGCTAATAATCTCATAATGAAAAAGACAAAAAGCCATCAAGCTAAGGCCTCCCTGCCCTAAATAAAGAACAGACCAGCTGAGGACAGATGTTCGCTGCCAGCTGCTTCACTACCAGTTACCTCACCTGCCATAGAGAGCACAGGAAGATGGAATAAAGGACAGCAACAGCTTTCTCTGTTCAAACATGAAGAAAGAAAGATTCCCGCTCCTTCCCTTAGGATAGTCTCTGCTCTGCGGAGCCGCAAAGCTGTTTTCAGTCACTTGGAATTTATATTAAAAAAAAAAAAAAAAAGTCTCTCACTCTTGCTTTCTCTGCTCTCCATCTTACCTCTGATTGTATATTTGTTCATTTAAAGTGATTCTGCTACATTTTGCTATCCCATAATTAAAATTGCAGGTTCTCTAGACTCTCTGAAATTATTTCTGCTTTTTGGAGCAGACCTATCCCTACAACTGATTGGATTTTAAGAGTTATTCCTGGACTATGCATGGTGGTACAGGCCTTTAATTCCAGGACAGAGGAGGAAGAGGCAAGTGACCTTCGAGTTCAGGGCCAGCCTGATCTACAGAGTGAGTTCCAGGACAGCCAGGGCTGCACAGAGAAACCCTGTCTCAAAAAAACAAAAATTCTTTCCAGCCTTGCTTTTTCTTAGTTTCACATCTGTTTAGATTATAAAGTGCCTCCTCCTATAATTAAAACTTTAAAACATCTGTAATCTTGTGCTGACAGAGGTAACCCAGGTGACTGAGAGAAGACACAAAACAAGAAGGAAAGTGGAGTCAACAGGCACCTCCCTGTCTAAAGACTGGAAGAGACTCCCAGCAGGCCAAATGAATCCGATGCCTTAACCAAGAAACCGTACAGCAGGACAGAGTCTCCTGCCTCCCAGTAGTGTCTCTGCTCTCTGGACCGAACCTGAACTCTGCTGCTACTTTTGTTTTAATTGTTTTTCCAGTCTTTCTCTCCTTTTTCGTGTTCTGTTCTCGTGTGTGTCGGGCATACCACTGATAGAGTAGTTCTGATACTCAAGCTGGGGATAATCAGGACACACACACACACACACACACTCAAAAATCTTTGTGGTTAGATAACTTGTGACAAAGGATTACAGAGTTGACCGCATCAAATCTTAGGGAGATGAGGAGGAAAAATGATTGTGAAATTGGAAGAAACCAGGCAACTGCTCCCAAAGTATGCTAGCAAGCTTATGTCAACTTGACACAAGCTGGAGTCAATGAGGGGACCTCAGTTGAGAAAGTGACTACATAAGATAGGGTGGTGCTATCTGTGGGCTGGTCATCCTGAGTGCTATAAGGAAACAGGGTGAGCAAGCCATTCGAGTAAATCAGTAAGCAGCACCCCTTCATGGCCTCTTAAACAACTCCCTCAATCCAGCTTCTCACCTGGCTTGAGTTCCTGTCTTGACCTGCAGTGAACTGTGATTCAGGATATGTAAGCCATGTTAATCCTCTCGTTGCCAAGTTGCTTCTGGGTATGGTTGTGTCATCACAGCAATAAGAACCCTAAGCAAGACAAAAGGCAAGACTGCTCTCCTAAGCCCCATCCTCTAGGAAGCAAGCTCCAGTCTGGGAATTCTGGGATCCTTTCCTTTCTGTCTTAGTCATGGTTTTCACTGCTATGAAGAGGCATCAGGACCAGGGCGGCTCTTATAAAGGACAACATTTAACTGAGGCAGGTTTATAGGTTCAGAGGTTTAGTCCATTATCATCATGGCGGCAAAGAGACTGTATACCACACTGGACATAGCTTGAGCATACATATGACCTCAAAGCCCACCCCCACAGTGACACACTTCTTCCAACAAGGCCACACCTCCTAATAGTGCCACTCCACATGAGTCTATGGAGGCCATTCCTATCAAACCACCACACTTTCCTTGACCTACCACACTTTGCTTTTACCTTTAAAGCTTGTTGTCTTTCTCAATGTGCAGGCCCTAAGAATTAAGAGCCATCGGGACATCTGCCACTGAAAGGCTACCATGGCTACTACATTCTCTAGAGTCAAGGGCTCAGATTTCCTGTCTTTTCTGTATCATAAGCCAGCATAGTCTACCACTTGACTAGTGAAAAATAAACATCTTGTTGATTTCCATTCTACCAAAACCCAGAGGGAAAAAGGAATGGACCATCCACAGTATCAGGTCTAAGTTTGGAGTTCCCTTCTTTTTGGGCTTCCCTGATTCCTTGGTAAATGGAGGAGTCTTGGTAGAGGAGCATGATGACCTGAACATAGGGAATCTCACCATGATCCATTCCTGAGTCTCTAAGGAGAATACCTCACCATCCTACACTAATGTTTCATCAGCCCAGAAGCTGCATGTCATCAGACAATGTCTGAGACCCACACTCACTTCTCTGCTTTGCTGTTCCCCTTCCTACCTGATGCTTTCAGTATTCCGAGGTAAAAACTGATGCCTGATTCAGTTTACAACAGTAAGGTTTTCTTAAATACCTTATTGCACTAAATGTCTGCACTTAGTAACAATTTCCCCAAAACTGGCACAAAGAACAAAGATTTTTGTTTTATCCTTTTACATCAATAACTGAACTTTATCCAAATGCTCAGTTTATAGATTTATACTTTTCACTCAGACAGTCCCACATGCTGGCTAACCACTGCCAGAAGGATAGAAAGAATTCTGTCACAAAGAAATGGTCCTATATTTCTGCTGTATCACAAATATTTTAATCTACTTTCAAAATTTGGCCAATTACTCAATACTTTGTGTCTATGATCTTCAGTCCTTTAGATCCGGGCTCAGTTCTCAACACCCATATGTCAGCTTACAAATGTTTATAACTCCAGTTCCAGGATCTCATACCCTCACACAGACAGACATGTAGGCAAAACACCAATGCACAAAAAAATAAAATAAAAAATTTTAAAAAATAATAAAATTTTTAAAAAAAGAGTAAAGCTCTTGGCTTTCATAGTCAAAGACACTCATTAGTTTTCTAAAATCTAAGATGTACATTTTTTTTTAATCCATGATCTCCTTCTAAAATAATACTAGGAATCACTCACACACACACACACCAACACCACCAAAATCAAATTTAAAAATAAAAATATGATGACACATTCATTTAATCTCAGCACTTGGGAGGCAGAGGTAGGTAGATCTCTACAAGTACAAAGCCAGACTTTTCTACATAGTGAGTTCCAGGACAGCCAGACCTGCATAGTAAGACCTTATCTCAGAAAAAAAAGGAGGGAGGGAGGAAGAGGAGGAGAGAGAGGAGGAGGGGAGAAGAGGAAGAGGGAGAGGAGGACGACAACAACTGCTACCACCACCAGCACCACCTCCTGGGGCTCTCCTTGGCTTGGGCTGTGCATACATCCCTACCTGTCCTAGTTTGTTTTCCATTGCTGTAATAAAGAACTGACCTCCCCCCCCATCAACTTGGGGAGGAAAAGATTTACTTGGCTTTCATGTTCTGGTCAACAGTAGAAACAGTAGTTACATGAAGACAAGATCCTACCCATCAAATATTCCAAAGTGTAATAGAATTGAAGACCCAGAAATGAACCCACACACCTATGGTCACTTGATCTTTGACAAAGGAGCTAAAACCATCCAGTGGAAAAAAACCAGCATTTTCAACAAATGGTGCTGGTTCAACTGGTGTTTAGCATGTAGAAGAATGCAAATCAATCTGTTCTTATCTCCTTGTACAAAGCTCAAGTCCAAATGGATCAAGGACCTCCACATAAAACCAGATACACTGAAACTAATAGGAAAGAAAGTGGGGAAGAGCCTCAAGCACATGGGCACAGGGGAAACTTAGGAAATTTTTCTAACAGAACTGAACAGAACACCAATAGCTTATGCTATAAGATCAAAAATTGACAAATGGGACCTCATAAAATTACAAAGCTCTGTAAGGCAAAGGACACTGTCAATAGGACAAAACAGCAACCAACAGATTGGGAAAAGATCTTTACCAATCCTATATCTGATATGGGGCTAATACCCAATATATACAAAGAACTCAAGAAGTTACACTCCAGAGAACCAGATAACCCTATTAAAAATGGGGTACAGCCGGGCGGTGGTGGCTCACACCTTTAATCCCAGCATTTGGGAGGCAGAGGCAGGTGGATTTCTGAGT
>NW_022196910.1:4553437-4573123 GCF_008632895.1 Mastomys coucha | reverse complement strand
CTGATAAGTGGATATTAGCCCAGAAGCTCAGAATACCCAAGATACAATCCACAAGCCACATGAAACTCAAGAAAAAAGAAGACCAAAGTGTGGATACTTCGGCCCTTCTTAGAAGGGGGAACAAAAAATACCCATGGAAGAAGTTGCAGAGACTAATTATGGAGCAGAGACTGAAGGAAGGACAATCCAGAGACTGCCGCACCTGGGAATCCTTCCTATATTCAATCACCAAACCCAGACACTATTGTGGATGCCAGCAAGTGCTGGCTGACAGGAGCCTGATATAGCTGTCTCCTGAGAGGCTCTGACAGTGCCCAACTAATACAAAAGAAGAGACTCACAGCCATCCATTGGACTGAGTACAGGGTCCCCAATGAAGTAGCTAGAGAAGCTAAAGAAGGGGTTTGCAGCCCCTTAGAAGGAACAACAATATGAACTAACTAGTATCCTCAGAGCTCCCAGGGACTAAACCACCAACCAAAGAGTACACAGGGTGGGACTCATAGCTCCAGCTGCATATGTAGTAGAGGATGGCCTAGTCAGTCATCAATGGGAGGAGAGGCCCTTGGTCCAGTGAAGGTTCTATGCCCCAGTGTAGGGGAATACCAGGGCCAGGAAGTGGGAGAGGGTGGGTTGGTGAGTAGGGGGAGGGGGGAGGGAATGGGTTTTTTTTTTTTTGGAGGGGAAACTGGGAAAGGGGATATCATTCAAAATGCAAACAAAGAAAATATCTTATAAAAAAAATATTCCAAAGTGTAAAGATGCAAATTCATGTGAAAGAAAAAACCCTGAACTGAGACTCCAGCCATGGGGTTCTCTGGGGAAGATGCTGTTTCTGTGGGGTTCCCACACAGAGGTTGATACTACTGTGGTCTAAGGGGGTCAGGTTCCATCCAGAGATGAAAGAAGTAGTTACAACTGAGTCACCTAGGTGGTGTTAGGTTGGGGGTGGGAGCATGAAGGATGCAAGCCTGAGGAATCTTGCACCATGGATCCAGAGAGCCACCAAGGACAAACATGTGGCACAGTAAAGATGAAGTCCAAGTTACAATGGAGACCTCTAGATGATGGAGAGAGTAGCCATAACCATGAGATGCCCACTGCATATATAGAACCAGGAAAGAGGTTTTCTGTGCTATAGGCAACACATCCTAAAGAGAAGGCCTATCTAAGCCCTTTGGAATCGAGATAATTCTATTAGAGGAATCCTAGGTGCTAGTTTCAGAGCCTCAGGATTTACTGCATTCCCCCACTGGATTTTGTTCTTGCTTTAGTGCAATCAGTCCTTGGAAATACTTCCCTTCCAAAAACTCTTACAAACTATCACTATCCCTCCCTCTTCCCTCCATCCATCTATTTGGAGTCATTTTTCATACACACACATACACATTCATATTCCTTTCTCCCGTTGAAGAAATGGGTATTGTATGCTAATATTCTGTCACTGCCTTTTAATTGGATATATATATATACACACACACACACACTACATTTAAATTTACAATTGTGTCACTTAGTATATCTGCTTTCCTGATGGAAATTTTTAAAAATAATACAACAGAACTGAGGATTAGGCTGAATTCTAACAGTGCCTGCTAGCCATTGAAGAAAACATAAATTCCGTTTCCAGCACTGAATAAAACTGAATGTGTGACTCAAGCCTGCAATCCCATCTTAAAGGGAGATAGAGGTAGAGGTAGGGATATCAGAAGTTCAAGGTCACCTTCAGCTATATACTTAGTTCTAAGATAAGCTACATACATAATAAGTTGCCTGTCTTACTCAGGGTTTCTATTCCTGCACAAACATAATGACAAGGAAGCAAGTTGGGGACGAAAGGGTTTATTCAGCTTACTTCCACATTGCTGTTTATCACCAAAGGAAGTCAGAACTGGAACTCAAGCAGGTCAGGAAGCAGGAGTTGATGCAGAAGCCATGGAGGGATGTTCCTTACTGGCTTGCTTCCCCTGGCTTGCTCAGCCTGCTCTCTTAGAGAACCCAAGACTTCCAACCCAGGGGTGGCACCACCCACAAGGGGCCCTACCCCCTTGATCACTAATTGAGAAAATCCCCCACAGCTGGGTCTCATGGAGGCACTTCCCCAACTGAAGCTCCCTTCTCTGTGATAACTCCAGCCTGTGTCAAGTTGGCACACAAAACCAGCCAGTACACTGCCTCTATTAAACACACACACACACACAAGAAAGCCAGGCAGCGGTAGCACATGCCTTTAATACCAGTACTTGGGAAGCAGAGGCAGGAAGATCTCTATTAAGTTTGATGGCAGCCTGGTCTACAGAGCAAGTTCCAGGTCAGCCAGAGCTACACAGAGAAACCCTGTCTCCACATTCCCTCTCCCTGTCTCCCCCAAAAAAGAGTAGAGGAGAGAAGTCTCAGATGCCTCAACTTTTAAGAAAATTTGTAAAGTAAGCCTAATGACTTCAGTTTGGTCCCCGGAGGCGACATAAAAGTGGAAAGGAGAAAAACAACTGCACAGTATTGTCCTTTGGACCTCCACAAGCCCGCCAGGGCCCAGGTGGCAACACACAGTGCCACATACACTTAACAGTAATATACTGCACTGAAGCTCAAAAATGTGTTCAGCAGGGAAAAAATTAAGGTGCCATTGTGTCAGGCTGACCACCCCAGACTTTCTTGATGGTCAGAAATTACTATCTACGTAGAACAAGTAGTTGAAAGCAAAAAGGCTGAAGATTTAATATTTCTTCCAAGAACTGTATTCCAATTAAATACTGATTGACGAACTCTCCTAATTCTTTGTGTTCGGAGAAGCCCACCAGGGCAAAACAAAATCACAGTTACATGAATCCCCTTCCCTCAGGCTTCCCCCCATTTTTCCATATTTCCATTTTTAACTATTTTGACCTGCATTATTATTAAAAAGAGGAGGGCTCAAAAGAGAGGTTGAAATAGATTTCCAGGGGCTGGAGAGATGGCTCAGTGGTTAAGAGCACTGACTGCTTTTCCAAAGGTCCTGAGTTCATATCCCAGCAACCACATGGTGGCTCACAACCATCAGTAATGAGAGCTGACCCCTCTTCTAGAGTGTCTGAAGACAGCTACAGTGTACTTATATATAATAAAAAAATAAATCTTTAAAAACAAACAAAAGAAGAAAGAAATAGATTTCCAGAGAAGAAAAAAAAATGCCTCTACAAAACAAGGAGGGTTTTTTTATGTTTTTGCCTAACATAAAGCCTAGGGCTCAACTGGCTGTGCTGTAAGGAGACAGTTGCCTGAATCCAGGCATCTCAAGGACAACTTCTCTATCTTGCTGACAGGATCAAACAAACGAGTTCACGTTTCCAGGTCCTGGACCCAGCTCCTTTGTTCCCTCATCATTTTGAGTTACTCATCAAATGTCCAGGATGAGATTTGACCACCAAGATTCTGAGAAAAAGACCTTGAAACCAGGGAAGACATCATCACCAATGTTTACTTTACCCCTTTCCTTTGACAAGCTGCAGGAGTCAGGTCAAAATCACCTTGGCGACTCCCTTGCCCAAACCCTCTGGTCAAAATAAAATTGGACAATGCTACAGTCCACTCCACTCCCCTTCCCTCTGTGGTCTCATCCTAAATAGGCTGTGCAATTTTCCTTCTGGGAAAGGAAGGCAGTCTATGCTATTGCCCCTGACGGTCAGTTTTTTCTGCTTAATTAAAATAAAGATCTTGCTTTGCTGGACTCTTGTGCCTGCTTGTGTTGTTTTGGCTTTTTGGGACCCCAACCGCGGAGAAAAACAAAAACACACCACGATCACAGAGGAAAACTATAGCAGGGAAAATGAAAGTGCAAGGGTAGAAAGACCGGCAACAGCGCTCACACACCCACTGTCGTTCAAAACGCAGTTTGGGTTCAGCATCACCAACCTGACAGCGCTGCAATTTCTGCAGAGGCGCAAGTTCTAGGCACAGACACACACTGAAAGGACTGGCATGAAGCCGTTTCAGAGGGAAGGGACAGAACTGGACGCTGGTCTCCTGGCAGAATCACAAATCTGCCACCCTCGAATTCAGGAGCCCGCGACACACTCACCATTCTCTGCTTTTGATGCATACTGTGTCCTCTCCAAGGAGCCTGAAATCGGAAGAAGTGACAGTAACCGAGGAAAAGTTGCCACGACTCTTCCCGCAGCTGCACGGGCTTCAAGATGGCAGCAAGAGCAGAACCCTTCGATTATCTGCGCTTCTTATTGGACAGGGGAATAACAGCGTCGTCGATTGGTGAATAACTCTCACCGCCTCCTACGAGCTTAATTAAAAAGAAATCAGCCCTTCTGGGTACCAGTGCAGCTAAAATCACAGCTGTCACTCATGACCTTTTTAGCTTGCTCTTCGCACAGCCTGAAGTTTTATGGCATTTAAGGAAACATTCAGCAGGATTTTTAGTGCATGAGCTTGCTGCCTGGTGTAGTCAGTGGACCCTTCCAACTCCGCACCCTATCCCCTAAAGAGATAGTGCCTAAGCTTTACAGTGGCGCCTCTAAACTCAGTACCCCAAGGACAAAACTCAAGACATCACCTTAGGAGAAGTCGCTATGTCAATCTGGGGGCATAGGAAAAAAAAAAAAAAAAGGAGAACATGACATGCAAGCTCAAGCTTTGGGGAGCTTAAGCTAAAGCTTTCTCAAACCTTGTGTTTCAATCTACCCATTTTCTGCCAAGAAAATTAAAACATATCAACAAGGAATTGAATTATACAATGTCTGGAGAAAAATGGAATTACATGGCAGAAGTATTTTACAAAGGATTCAACAGGTAGGAAAAGCAACCTTTGAACTTTAGACAAAAAGGTTTCTTTGCCCAAGGTCCCAAGAAAATTCTACATTCATAAATGCAAAATATTCCCAACCTTCCAGATCACACTGATTTTGGACCAAGAGCGCCACAGTGGATCTATTGGGTTTCAGGAGAAGCTGAGAAAATTCACTTCAAAGACAGCGGCTAAAAATGAAAGCTTTATTCTCTGAGCACACGGGGAGGGGGGGTGCAGGGGGGGGGCAGCTCAGGCGCTGAACTGCATCCCTGAAGGGAAATGGTATAGCATGTTAAAGGTTGAAACCACAAGTCAAAGGGAAAACGGGGTGGGCTGTAGCAATCTGGCCTATAACTCAAAATGATAAGCGTGAAAAAGGGATGGGCAAGCTGCCTGTCGTCAGTTAGGTCATGACAGGCAATCAGTTTTATAGATTTATGACATGTGTACCTTATTTTCCTTAACAGGCAACATGTGTGTGTGTGTGTGTGTGTGTGTGTGTGTGTGTGTACACATATATATTCTTTGCTGGTTATTAGACAAGCAAGAACCATCTGAAACAACAGAATTGGAGTTGGTTTCTGGTCTTGGGAACATGAACTCAATTTGACCTTACCAGCAAGAGGGAGTTATCCTTAAGACAACTGTCTCCTTACAGGTCATTCCCTAGTAATGAGCTAGAGACATTCACTCTTGAAGCTCATCATGTCTTCCACTACTTCCTCTACCATGAGGTTGACCTTCCAATACCTTAATATTCACAAGGGGGAAAGTGTCATCCACACTCAAATTATGAGCTTTGGCTTTGGTTTGGATTTTTCAAGACAGGGTTTCTGTATGCAGCCTTGGTTGTCCTGGAACTCACTCTGTAGACCAGGCTGGCCTTGAACTCAGAGATCTGCCTGCCTCTGCCTTCCAATTGCTGGGATTAAAGGCATGTGCTACCACTGACCAGCTTATGCCTAATTTTAGTGGAAACGCTTTGAGTTTCTGTTTAGGAATGATGTCGACTGTGGGCTTGCTGTAAACTGCTTTGATCATGTTGAGGTATGTCCCTGAACTCTCTATCTCTCCAGAACTTTTATCATTGAGTCTTGAATTGTACCAAACTCCTTTTCTACACCTAATAAGATAATCATGTGGGTTTTGTCTTTTGGTCTGTTTATGTGTTGGAATACATTTGTTGGTTTACATATCTGTTAACTCTCTCTGGGTTGAAGCCAACTCAACCATGGTGGACAATCTATTTGATGCATTTTTAAATTAAGCTTGCAAAACCTATTTTAAAAAATTGCATCTATATTCATAAGGGATGTTGATCTGAAAATTTTAATTGTATCTTTGTGCAGTTTTGGCATCAGGGAAATAGTAGCTTCACAAAAAATATTAGGAAATGTTCCTTCAGTTTCTATTTTGTAGAGTAATTTGGGGAGTGCCACTGTTAGCTTTCCTTTGAAAGTACAGCAGAAGTTTTCACTGAATCCATCTTGCCCTGAGCCTTTCTTGGTTGTGAGATGTTTAATTACAGCTTCTATCTTACTACAGGTCTGTTTAGATTGTAGCAGCCTACAAAATGGAAAAATACATCTAACAGAGGGTAAGTGTATAGACTATATAAAGAACTAAGAAACAAACAGTAGCAACAACAATATAAATTCAATCCTGGAGCTGGCGAGATGGCTCAGCAGGTAAGAGCACTGACTGCTTTTCTGAAGGTCCTGAGTTCAAATCCCAGCAACCATGGTGGCTCACAACCATCTGTAATGAGATCTGACCCCTTCTTCTGGTGCATCTGAAGACAGCTACAGTTTATTACACTGGAGTGAGCAGGGTCGTCCTGAGTTCAGTTCCCAGCAGCCATATGGCCATCTGTACAGCTACAGTGTACTCATACATATAAAATAAATAAATAAATCTTTAAAAAAGAAAAATCAACCCTGAACATCAAGAAAACAAATAACTCAATTAAAAATAAGATACAGAACTGAGCAGGGTAGTCTCATAAAATGAAAAGCAAATGGCTTTAAACAACTAAAAGAAATATTCTTAGCCATCAAAGAAATACAAATTAAAACCACTTTAGGACTTCATCTTGCCACTGTCAGAATGGCAAAGAACAATAAAATGAATGTCAGCACATGGTAGGAAGGATGTGGGGAAATGGGAATACTTACTCATTGCTGGTAGGCATGCAAACTTGTACAGCCACCATGTAAATTAGCATGAAGTTTTTTCAGGAAGCTGAGAATCAATCTATCCCAATACCCAGTTTTGCCATTCTTGAACTTATATGCATAGGACTCTGTCTCTTCTACAGATACTTGCTCATCCCTGCTCATTGCTGCTGTATTGATAATAGCCAGAAATTGGAAATAGCCCAGATGTCAAATAACTCATAAATGAATAATGAAAATGTAGTATGTTTACACAATTCAATATTATTCAGTTGATAAGAAAAATTATAATCCTTCCAGCTCACATCTCCACATGCACTTGAGGATCGGTGTGCCACTCACCTGCCTTTAGGGGACCTGTGCTAACATGAGACACATAGGTGAGACACCCACATCCACCTAGACTCCAGCAAGCCCAGCACCCATGAGCTCTGCCCCACCTATGAGAGCTTTGTCTCCCTTCCAGCCCACACCTCCACCTGCAATCAAGAATGTACAAGGCCTGCAACTATCTGTATAACTTCAGTATCTAAGACAACTAGTCCCAGAGGCTTCTCCAGAGGTGGTCCCAGGGGCCACCAGGCCAAGCAACACCGGAAACAACCAGATGGCGAAAGGCAAGTGCAAGAACATAATCAACAGAAGCCAATAATATATTCAGAACCCAGCTCTCCTACTACAGCAATCCCTGGATATCCTAATGCACCTTAAGAACAAGACTGTGACTTTAAATCTCACCTCATGAAGATGATAGAGGCTTTTAAAGAGTATATAAATAAATAAACCCCTTAAAGAAAAGGAAAACACAATCAAACAGGTAGAAGCCCTAAAAAGGAAACAAATAAATTCCTTAAAGAAATACAGGAAAATACAATCAAACAGCTAAAGGAGATGAATAAAACAGTCCAAGACCTAAAAACGGAAATAGAAGCAATAAGGAAAACACAAATGGAGGTGCCCTGGAAATGAAAAACCTAGAAAAGGGAACAGGAACTATAGACATAAACATCATCAACAGAATATAAGAGATGGAAGAGAGAATCTCAGGCATAGAGATACCATAGAAGAAACTGATACATCAGCCAAAGAAAATGCCAAATGTAAAAAGTTCCTAACTCAAAACATCCAGAAAATTTGGGACACTATGAAAAGACCAAAACCTAAGAATAATAGGAATAGAGGATGGTAAAGATTCCCAGTTCGGATAGCCATAAAGCATCTTCAACAAAATCATAGAAGGAAACTTCCCTAACCTAAAGAAAGAGATGCCCATGAACATACAAGAAGCTTACAGAACACCAAATATATTGGATCAGGAAAGAAATTCCTCCTGCCACATAATAATCAAAATGCTAAATGTACAGGACAAAGAAAGAATATTAAAAGTAATATAATATAAAAATAAACATATAAAGGCAGACCTATTAGAATTATACCTGACTTCTTAGAGACTCTAAAAGTTGGAAGATCCTGGACAGATGTTCTGCAGACCCTAAGAGAACACAGACCACAGATGCCACCACAGAATAATATACTCAGCAAAATTTTCAATCACTATAGATGGGGAAAACAAAATATTCCATGACAAAACCAAATTTGCACAATATTTTTCTACTAAGGCAGCCCTACAGAGGATACAAAAAAGAAAACTCCAACACAAGGACAGTAACCACACCCAAAACCTGAACGGCCTTAGCACAGAAACTGACATGTTGATTAAACTAGCAGTCTATTCTAACCTCATCCCATGTAGGTTCCTGGGATTGAACTCAGGTCCATCAGGCTAGACAATACACTTCTTTTCTACCTGCGGTTCACAACTTTCCTAGTGCTACAACACTTTAAAGATTTATTTATTTATTTATTTATCTATTTATTTATTTATTGTATGTGAGTACACTGTAGCTATACAGATGGTTGTGAGCCTTCATGTGGTTGTTGGTTATTGAAATTGAATATAGGACCTCTGCTTGCTCTGGTCTGCCCTGCTTGCTCTGGTCAACTCTGCTTACTTAGGCCCAAAGATTTATTTATTATTATGAATAAGTACACTGTAGCTGTCTTCAGACACACCAGAAGATGGTGTCAGATCTCATTACCTGTGGTTGTGAGCCACCTTGTGGTTGCTGGGATTTGAGCTCAGGACCTTCGGAAGAGCAGTCAGTGCTCTTAACCACTGAGCCATCTCACCAACCCAGCTACAACACTTTAATACAGTCCCTCATGTTGTAGTGAAAGACACCCCTCTTAAAAATTTTTGTACTTCTAACTACAATTTTGCTACTGTTATGAATCATAATGTAAATATTTTTAGAGATAGAGATTTGCCAAAAGGGTAAGACCCACGGATTGGGAACAACTCTGACCCCCTCCATGGAAGTTTTCACCAGTATGGGAACCAACATCTTGGGTCTTTTAACTCAAAGGTATCATTTCCAATAATAGGATCATCTTCACTCACTTTTTTTCTATCTCTTTAAGTAACAGCAGAATCAAGTATGAGTGCTGCTTCCTTTTCTGGGTCTTGCAGTACAATAATTGACTCTGAGGTCACTTTAGAGTTTGAGTGGGTATCCTGTAAATGTTTGTTAGATCTATTTGATTTGGAACATCACTTAGCTCTTGTAGTTTTTGTCTGGGTGACCTTTCTCTTGGTAAGAAAAGAGTATTGAAATTACCCACTATCATTATGATAGAGTCAGTAGTGGTTTAAGAAAACAGCATCCTACAGATTTTAAAAAGATCTTCACTAATCCTATATCTGATAGAAGGCTAATATCCAAAATATATAAAGAATCAAGAAATTAGACTCCAAAAGACCAAATAACCCAATAAAAACTGAGGAACAGAACTAAACAGAGAATTCTCAACAGAGAAATCTTGAATGATTGAAAAGCACTTAAGGAAATGTTCAACATCCTTAGTCATCAGGGCAATGCAAATCAAAACAATCTCAAGAGTCCACCTTATACTAATCAGAATGTCTAAGGTCAAGAGCTCAAGTGACATCACATGCTGGTGAAGATGTGGAGAAATAGTAACACACTCCTCCATTGCTTATAAGATTGCAAACTAATACAACCACTCTGGAAATAAATCTGGCAGTTCCTCGGAAAACTGGAAATATTTCTACTTGAAGACCCAGCTATCTATATCTAGATAGATAGATAGATAGATAGATAGATAGATAGATAGATAGATAGATAGACAGATAGATCCAAAAGATTCTCCATGATACCACAAAAGCACATGCTCCACTGTGTCTATAGCAGCCTTATCTATAATAGCCGGAAGCTGGAAACCCATGATGTCCCTCAACTAAAGAATGGATACCAAAAATGTGGTACATTTACATACTGGAATACTGTTCAGTTATTAAAAACAAGAACATCATGGAGCTAGAAAATATCATCCTGAACGAGATAACCCAGACCCAAAAGGACATGCATGGTATGTACTCACTGATAAGTGGGGATTAGCCAAAAAAGTATAGAATACCTATGATGCACCCCACAGATCCTAAGAAGTTAAACAAGAAGAAAGGCTCAAGTGAGGATGCTTCAATCTCACTTAGAAGGGGGAACAAAATAATCATGGGAGGCAGGAGGGAGGGATCTGGATAGGAGAGAGGAGTGGGAGAGGAAAAGGAGGCAGGATCAGGTATGGGGGAAAATAGAAGAGAATCCCAGAGGGCCAGGAGAATGAATGGAAACATGCACTCGGAGTAGGGGAGAGGGTGAGAGGAAGCTCTAGAAAGATGTGAGTGGCTCCCAGAACTCAATGGGGATGTCCTTAGCCAAAATGCCCAACACTGGGGAGATGGAACCTGAAGAGATGCCCCCCAGTACATAGATCGGGCCCCCAGTGGAGGGATGGGGCCATCCATCTACCTTCAAAATTTTTGACCCAGAATTGTTCCTGTCTAAAGGAAATGCAGGGACAAAAATTGAGCAGAGACTGAAGGGAAGGCCATCCAGTGACCAGCCCAACTTGGGATCCATCTCATGTACAGGCACCAAACCCTGACACTATTACTGATGTTATGCTGTGCTTATAGACAGGAGCCTAGCATGGTTGTCCTCTAAGAAGCTCAACCCGCCTGAGGCAGATGCAGATACTTACAGCCAACCATTGGACTGAGGTTGGAGACCCCTATAGAAGAGGTAGGTAAAGGACTGAAGGAGCTGAAGGGGATGGCAACCTCATAGGAAGAACAACAGTATCAACTAACCCAGACCTCTCAGAGCTCCCAGAGACTAAGCCACAAACCAAAGAGCATACATGGGCTGGTCTGTGGCCCCCAGCACATATGAAGCAGAGTACTGCCTTGTCTGGCCTCAGTAGGAGATGTGCCCAATCCTGTAGAGACTTGATGCCCCAGGGAAAGAGGATGTTGTGGAGATAAGGTACAGGTGGGTGGGTGGGTGATGGAGGTTGATAGATAGGTGTTGGGGGAGAGCGACCTCTCAGAGGCAAATGGGAGGGGGAGGGGGTAAAAAACTGGGAGGGTGTTCCCTGTAGTGTGTTTGAGCTTCTCTTCAAATATAAGAAATATAACTCAAATCTAATTCTCTTCTAGTATCTTCTGTAGAACTAGCTACATGGACATGGATTCCCCAAATCTTTTTTTAAAATTTTTTTTGTAAATTGATGTTTTGTCTGCATGTGTGTCTGTGTACCACATGTGTGACTGCTGTCTTTGGCAGCTGAAGAGAACATCAGATCCCTTGAAACTAGAATTATAGATGGCTGTGACCTGTCATGTGAGTACTGGAAATTTGACTCATATCCTCTGGAAGAGCAGCCAGTACTTTTAACTTTCATCCTCCCTATAAATTTTTTTCTCATGAACATCTTTTTCCTTCTCCTTTGATTATGAATGGTAGTTTTGCTAGGTATAATAACTTGGGCTGACATCTGTGGTCTTTCAGAACTTGTAAACATGAATTCAGGCCCCTCTGGATTTCAAAGTCACTAGTCAACTCAGGCGTTATTCTGATGGGCTTGCCTTTAAATGTGACTTGGTTTTCCTCTCTTGATTTTCAATAGTCTTCCTTTGTTCTCTCCATGTAGTGTTTTGATTCTTGTGTCATGGGTTTTTCTTTTCTGGTTGTTTTTATTTGGTGTCTGTAGGCTTCCTGCACCTTGAAAGACATCTCTTTCTTTAGATTAGGAACATTTTCTCCTATAATTTTGTTGAAAATACTTTCTGTGCCTTCTTCCTATTCCTCTTATTCATAGATCTTTCCCTCTTTTCCTTCTTTCTTTTCCTCTTATTCATAGGCCTTTTCATAGTACTCCAGATTCTCTGAATGTTCCTTTCTTTTAAACATTTAACATTTGACTGAAAAATCCATTTCTTCTACCTTGTCTTGAGACTGGATAGTTTCTCTTCTTGATTCAATTTGTTAGTGAGGCTTTCCTCTGTGGTTTGTATTTGCCCTCCTGAGTTTTTCAAGTTTTATTTCAGTTTTGCTTTTATCCAAGGTTATAGCTCCTTATCAAATCCTACTTTCATATCTTTGTTTTAAATACTTCATCAACTCGTTGGATTTGCATGGTCTTTATTCAGGTGTTTATTTATAATCTCATTGAGCTCTTTGAACAAGTTTATAATTACTATTTAAATTCTTGCCTTATGCATCAGCTAAGTTGCTTTTCGCAGTGAATATTACAACCAGGGGTGTTATTTTTTGGAGGAGACATATTGTCTTGGTTGCTCATGCTGTGTTTTTGTGCTGAGACCTATTTGTGGTATTTCCAGGTATGGGTACCTGACCTTACCTTTGTTGGGTGGATGTTTGGATCTTTGCTGTCACCCAAACTTGTCAGGTGTAGACAACTGGCTACCAGCATCTCTAACTAGGGTTCAGGATTAGGGCCCAGTAGTAGTTGGGGTGGCTATCTGACAAGCCAATGGACTCCCACTGGGACTCCACCATGCAGGCATAAATTTTTTGCAATCTACTTTTAATAAAGGTTCAACTCTCCTCTAGCCCACCACCCAGCAGAGGTAGTGAAGAGAAAAGTTATTAGGATATGGGGGAAGCGGACTTGTTCAGCAACAGTTCTTTGGTGGTGAGCGTGATCTTCTTTGGCAGCAGTTCCGTCCCATAGCAAACACCAACTAAGACTCAGCAGCTGCAGACCAGTCCTCTAGGCAGGCAAATACCACATGAAAACCAGCAGCTTCCATCCAGTCCTCTAAGCAGGCAGACATGAAGCACAAACTAACAGCTGTAGTTCAATCCTGAAGAGACCAAAAGGCTCAACAGGCCTGAGGCAAGGCTAAGCTGCCACAGGACCCTCATAAGCAGTTCTTGGGTGAGTGCCTCTCTCAGTGGCAACATTAACCACAAGTTGAGCTCAACAACACTATGTAAGGGAAACCAATACATGAATGTTAGCAAAGAATTGGGAGGCAGAGCAAACCAAACCAATGCTCAGTGCTCATTTACCACTGTCTGTGGGATCCTATTTATACTCCTTCATCATGAATCCTTTCATGTGTTTGCTATATCAAAACATCCTTTCACCTGTGTGCTCCAGCAAAACATCATTTGACATAACTGACTTTGCAAGGAAACTAGAAGTGTCTACTTCATCACATGGCCTAAGGAGGTATGCAGGCTGGGAAGGGGACTGGCCCTCCCTTTCATGATTTTTTAAGGGAACTATTGTGAGCCAAGCCTGTCTCACTGTGAAACAAATTGCTTCTCCAGAGCATATCCTTCATTTCAACATTCTCTGAAAGCTTTCACATTGTTTATATTCATGTTGCTTTCCTAAATGTAAGACATCTCATGGCCCTTATCAAATGTGATATACCTATTGACTTTTTTACATAGCTTACTTTCATATGCTTTCTCTCCACTATGAGACTTTTTTTATGGCTCTAAAAGCATAAGAACAGAAGGATTTTCCACACCGCTCATACTTACAGGCACTTTCTAGATATTCCTCATTCTCATGTTGGTGTTCAATGTAAATTTAGCAGTATAGAGATGAGTGATCAATGAGGTAATCTACAAACAAATGGATATTACATGGTGTGCTGGCTTATGTCAACGTAACACAAGCTGGAATCACCTCAGAGGAAGGAACCTCAATTGAAAAATTCTCTAAGACTGAGCTGTAGATAAGCCTATAGAGTATTTTCTTAATTAGGGGATGATTTGGAAGAGTCCAGCCCCCTGTAAATGATGCCTGGTAGTCCTAGGTCCTATAAGAAAGCAGGCTGAGCAATCCATGAGGAGCAAGCCAGTGATCAGCCCTTCTTCATGGCCTCTGCATCAGTTTCTGTCTCCAGGTTCCTGCCCGGCTTGCCTTCGATGAGGAGCTGTGATATAGAGGTATGAGGGAATAAACCCTTTCCTCCCCAAGTTGCTTTTGGCCTAGTGTTTCATAACAGTAATAAAAATCCTAAGATACAAGGTGCCAAACAGGGGTCTCATGTTCACAGCGTGCTTTGGTCACTGCTGGAGGTCTCTCCATGTTGACTACTTTAAAAGTGTTCACAAAAACTCTGAGGTCTATAAAAAGTGAGTACGTTAGTATAATTTTATGTATTAATAATCCATGAGAACTATTAATTTTATATCCAAGAGGAATATGTAAGCTGAATGGATACAATGGCAATCAGAGCTCCACATCTGCTATTATCAATTTTAGAACACACTTAATACTATTTCTATCTTGCATTTCACATGTAATACTGCTCAAACGAGAAATGCTAAGAAACAATACCTTGGTATGTTTATAAATATTTACATATTAATAATTCTTGTCTTGAAGATGAAATCTAACATCAAAATTCATTTTTATTGAACAGGTCCTTGGAGCCATAAGGGTCATTTGATATAATATCTTAAAGAGTTTTCTTTAAAAGTTTACTTTTATTTTAGATATATAAGTGTTTGATACATGTATACATATTACTTATGGATGCCAGAAGAGGGCCTTGGATCCCTAGGAACTGAGTTGCAGACAGTTGTAAGCCAAAATATGAGTGCTGGAAACTGAAGTCAGGTCCTCCACAAGAACAGCAAGTGCTCATAACCACTGAGCCGTCTTTCCAGCCACTTAAAGACGCTTATTTTTTTTTCTGCTGGAAGTTAAGAAATTAGAGCCTTTACACCTATTTCTTGCAGGTTTGTTTCTCCACATCTTCAATGTTTGTGCATTTATATTTTCCAGTCAGATATTGGGCAAATGTTTGATATTTCTTTGTTTTAAAAACTTATTGATCTAAGGTTCACCATGAACATGACTCTCTCATTAAATGAAATTTACCTTAGAATTCTCCAGAGATTCTTGTAGTCACCTTCAATACTTTCATCATCCTGTGTTTTTCCTAAAACCTATACCCACAGAATTCATTATGAATTATTAAATGTTACAAAATATGAAGCTTTCTCTATGTCACTGGCACAATATCATGTGTGGTATAGTCATTCAAACATTTCCTTTCCTTACACTAAAACATACACTAACACCTAAAAACAAGTCATTTGACGTTTGAGGCCTGCGGCACAGCTGTCTCCACTTTGTCCGCATGCCTACCGAATGTTCCCACCAACGCACTTAAAAAGTGTCTCAATTTATCATTTTCTTTTGTTAAGTTTCTATAAAAACTTCATGAAACTTTCCTGTTGGGACATGGAATTTGGTGTGACCCAAATCTGTGCTGCCAGGCTGTGGTCACTCTTATTTGGCTCCATAATAAATGATTTGTTATCCCCTTTGTGACTCGAGTTGCTTTTTGGTTTTGTTTGGTTTGTTTGTTTGTTTGTTTTTGAGACGTGTTTTGCTATGTAGCCCCGTTGGTTTTGGAACTCACTCCATAGACCATGTTGGCCTTCAACCTACAGAGATTCTCCTGTCTCTGCCTCCCAAGTGCTGGGATTGAAGATGTATACCACCACTGCCCAGGTAGAGTTACACTTTTGCATTGATAATATCCAGTTTTCCCAAGTGCTTTTTATTTGATGAGTAGTTTTTGGATCTTTGTCTAAAATTGAGTGGCTATAATTTCATGGCATTATGTCTGAGTCTTCTGTTGCATTGATTCACATACCTGTTATGTCAGTGCCATGCTTTTTATTATTATTATTATTATTATTATTATTATTAATTATTATTACTGTGGCTTTCTAATATACCTTAAAAGTGGCGATGGTGATGCTTCCCACCTTATCCTCTGTCTTCAGGCTAGCTTTTGCTATCTTTTCTGCTTCCAAATGAATTTTAAAAGGTTTTTGGTCTTTTTTTTCAATTTCTGTGAAGAATCACATTGGAATTTTGAATTGAATGGCATTCATCTGGATTCCTTAAGGTTAGGAACATACTTAGTTATCCAGGTAAACACCTTTGTCTGGTGAGTTAGATGACTTCACTACCAAATTTTGCTGCAGGGTATTTTGGGTTCTAATCAGGTAGGTTTCCTCTTGGAAAATCCTACAGATATTCAAGCATGCAGAGGACGTGAGTGAAGCATATTGCCATAAACTTTGAATGCTAAGCTCTGTATCACTTTTGAGCTAGTGGCATTTGGACCAATATTAATGAGCAGGTATCAGGACTGAGTGGATGTCCTTCTGATCTAATTTAAGAATATGTAGTTGGAGGACCAGCGATTTACTTTTGTAGACTTTAAGTCAGCAATTTGTTAGGTGATGACTGAGCAGCATCAACACACGGTCATGCATTACTACTCTACTAAATAATTCCATACTAGCATCATTATGGCCGTATAAGGGTCTAATTATTATGGAGGATGACCACGAATATTTGAAGAGTACAGTAGCATGTCAACTTATGAAATGACTATCTCCTTTGCTGTGTAACCCTCCCACTGAAAAATACAAAGCAGAACTCTGAACAGCGGAGCTATAAAATCAACCCAAGGGGTATATTGTTTCCTCCACTAGGGCACTGCATACCCACAAACTGCCTCTAAAGAACACTGAATAGCACCTTTCTCAACATCATGTGTTTCTACATGCAAATGTCATGAAGAGCAGAAATTTATACATATACAAGGTAACATGGGATATGGAAATCCCAAAGCACAAACATGAGGAATCATGGTAGAATAACCCTCTTTAAAAATGCCAAATCTAAGGCACGGGATTCCAAACAGAGTGAATCAAATGAAGTCAAAGTACTGCAAAAGATAACCATAAGAATGCATAATTAGAGCCGGGTGGTGGTGGTGCACACTTTTAATCCCAGCATTTGGGAGGCAGAGGCAAGTGGATTTCTGAGTTCGAGGCCAGCCTGGTCTACAGAGTGAGTTCCAGGACAGCCAGGGCTACACAGAGAAACCCTGTCTCGAAAAACCAAAAAAAAAAAAAAAAAAAAAAAAAAAAAAAAAAAAAAAAAAAAAAAAAAGCCTAATTAGATAGATAGATACATAGATACATAGATATATACATAGGTAGACAGATGACAGACAGATGATAGATAGGTATATAGATATATAAATGACAGATGATAGATAAATACACAGATAACAGATAGATACATACATGACAGACAGATGATACATATATACATACATACATACATACACACATACATACATAAATGACAGATGGCACACACACACACACATACATACATACATGACAGAAAGATGATACATATATAACAGATGATAGATATATAAATATAGATAGATAATCCTGAATAAAAGAGAATATGAGTAAATGTAATCCAATAAAACTGGAAATTCATTACAAGATATGAAAGAGGGATTCAATAGCTGTAGAAAAACTATGAATATCAAATTAAAATCTTACAAATGAAGAGGTCACTAAATCAAAAACTCAGTACAAAGTCACTGGACTAACAAGAGGCTCAGTAGGTTAAAGGCAATTACCACTAAACCTAATGAGCAGAGTTTGAAACCTAGGATCCACAGGGCCAAAGAAAAGAGTGAGTCCTCTGACTTCCACATTTCCCTAGTGCACACTTATACCCACATAAAAATACAAATAAATAAACGAACCAAATTATGGAAAAATTTAAAGCATATAAAAATAATATAGATCAAATACAAGACAGTATATGAAAAGACTCAAACACTGATGGAAATAAAAACAAACCAAAACAAGATGAACAGAAGAACATGTAAGATCAACCTCCCACATAAAATAGATTACATTTATAAAGTATGAGGATAGAACTTCAAGTGACAACGAAAGTAACATACTCAACCAAACTGTGGCTGAAAATCACCTAAATATAGGGAGAGGTCACTCTTTTGACTCAGGAAATATTTTGGATAAAAATTGAAAAGATGGGACAGCATATATATATACATATATATGTATATATGTATATATGTATATATATATATATATAATTATATTTAAAACATTAGTATAGGACATAATGGAAAAACACCAATAATGGAAAAAGTTCCGAGAGAAAACCAAGCTACATAAAAGATGCAGTCATTAACACTAGAAATTCCTCCACAGAAATACTAAAAGCCAAATGTGTTCCATGCTAATAGAAAGTACCTACTGGAGCCAATGAGATGGTTCTGCGGGTAAAGGGACTTGCTACGCAAGCCTGATGACCTAAGTTCAATACCCATGCCCCACAAAGGTAGAAAGAAAGAACCAACACTGGCCACTACACGTATACCTTGTTATGCATGTCCACACAGACACACATAATATAAACAAACATACACACGGTAATGCTGACATTTTTTCAGCAAATCTTTACAGGCAGATCTTCACAAAGAAGACAGATACAAAAATTATAAGATACTTGAAACCAAAATTCAGCAACACATAAAAAACACCATTCACAATCAGGGTGGCTTTATCCCAGTAATTTATGTTCAACATAAATTAGTACATACATAAGTAAAATGCAATACATCACATAAGTATAGAAATCACAAGATCACATGAATGGAAGCAGAGATTTTTATATATTTTTTTAAAGATTTATTTTATTTTTTATGTGTATGAGTATACTGTAGTTGTACAGATGGCTGTGAGTCATCATGTGTGTGGCTGCTGGGAATTGAACTCAAGACCTCTGCCGGCCCCCACTCGCTCCAGGCCCTGCTTGCTCCGGTCTAATTCATTGTAGCTGTCTTCAGACACACCAGGAGAGGGTGTCAGATCTCATTATGGGTGGTTGTGAGCCACCATGTGGTTGCTGGGCTCTGAACTCAGGACCTTCGGAAGAGCAGTCAGTGCCCTTATCCGCTGAGCCATCTCGCCAGCCCCTAGCCCCAGGTTTTTACATTTTCCTTTTCAAAAAAATGTCTTACCGAAATCCAGTATCTGTTCATAATTAAAGTCCTAAAGAAAGTACAAACAGAAAAAAAAATCCCTCATTTCATAAAAGCAACTATTAGCAAATAATTAGAACAATGAGGAAATACTACAGTAAATTTAAAAAATTCAAATTTTCAATAAAGTCAAGGAAAAGACTGTTAATTCAACATAGTACAAGGCATCTTGAAGAGACCAACAATAAAAGAGAAGGACACAAAATGAATACAATAAGAAAAAGTCAATATATCCTAAACCACACACAATATCAAATAAGAAGCCCTGAAGACTGAGCTGGGCAGGGGTGGCACAAGTCTTTTATCTCAGCACTTGGAAGGCCGGACACAGGTAGATCTTTGTGAGTTGGACTTCAGTCTGGTATAGAGAGGAAGTTCCAGGACAGCCAAGGCTAAACAGAGAAACCCTGTCTTAA
>NW_022196910.1:4549824-4553276 GCF_008632895.1 Mastomys coucha | reverse complement strand
AAAAAAAAAAAAAAACAAAGTAACCCTGAAGATTGCACCAGAATAGTTTAAAGTGATTTTAAAAATTCAGCAACATGCTAAAATACAAAAATCAAAAGCATGGCTGGGAAAATGGCCCAGTGGATGAAATCCTTGTGGTATAAGCCAGATGACCTGAGTTCAGAATTCCAGGACTCAGAACCCACATAAAAGCATGCTGTACTAGTTCAAGAGTCTATAATTCTTTCATAACTATGGAAAATATGACACAGAGACAGAAAATCTAGCCAAGTTCAAGGGCTAGATAGCTCAGCAGTTAAGACTACTGACTGCTCTTCCAGAGGGTCTGAGCTCAATTCCCAGCAACCACATGGTGGCTCACAAACATCTGTAATGGGATCTGATGCCCTCTTCTGGTGTGTCTGAAGATAGCCAGAGTGTGTGTGTGTGTGTGTGTGTGTGTGTGTGTGTGTGTGTGTGTGTGTGTGTGTGTGTGTGTGTGTGTGTGTGTGTGTGTGTGTACAGGGAGGTAAGGGGGGGTGGAGGGGGAGAGGGACGGAGAGGGAGAGAGAAAGACTCAACCAAGGAACCAAGGAACCAAGGAGGGCAAAGAACAACACCTACAATTTGTTTACTGACTCCCACATGCACACTCACAGTCACACACTTATACATAAACACACATACATAAATAAATAGAAAACTGGAGGCTTTTTGATGACATAGTAGCAAGCACACTATGAAAAGAATCAGGAAAACAACTGCATTCAAAATAGATACATGGCTGGGCAGTGGTGGCGCACGCCTTTAATCCCAGCACTTGGGAGGCAGAGGCAGGCGGTTTTCTGAGTTCGAGGCCAACCTGGTCTACAGAGTGAGTTCCAGGACAGCCAGGACTATACAGAGAAACCCTGTCTTGAAAAACAAAAAACAAAAACAAACAAACAAAAACAAAAAACAAACAAACAAACCCAGAAAAACAAAAAAAACACAAAATAGATACATGCTGAAAAACAAACAAAAATCCCTAAAATGAGCACAAAAAACAAGGAAGGGAGAGACATATAATATAACATATAGTAGTAAAGAATATCCACTTAAAGACAACACTTGAAAAAGGAAAGACCTCCCATGCTATGGATTGGCATGTACAGATATAAAGACAACTGTAATTCCAAAAGCAAACTCCTAGGTTCCATGCAATATGTATGAAATTTCAATAGCATTCTTTATATAGAAACCCAATATTCCTAAAGCATATATGAAAGCATAAAAAAACATGGTTAACTAAAGCAATTCTGAGCAAAAAACAAAACACAAAAACAAAAAACGAAAACAAAAACCCCAAAAACAATGTTCGTGGTATTTCCACACCTGATTTCCCGTTTACTGGGCCCGTGACAAAAGCATCACAAACAAAACTATGAAATCATGGAAGAGAAAACCCAGATATAAATCTATTCGGCTATAGCCACTGAAGTTTTAGCCAAGATCCTAGAAGCATACATGGGCAGTCTACTCAAGAAGCCAATGCTACCTAACGGGATGCTCACATTTTGAATGAATAAAACTAGAACTTCTGTGTGGCAAGATAGTTAATTTTAAGTGGATCAAACACCTTAATATACAGTCTGACATTCCAACAGCTTTGCTGGGGGTGGGGAACATTTCAAGACAAGTGTAAGCAAAGCCATTTGGTGTGAGGGAGCGCTCAGGAAATCTTGGCAAGTATTGACAGGCAGGACTGAGTGAAAGGAAAAAGCTGCAGCAGAGCAAGACTGAAGAACCAGCCGACAGCCTACAGACTAGGAAAAAGTCTGCTCGCTAAGCATGCAATGACAGGACTAGTATGTAAAATAGACAGAGACAAAAAGGGGGACAAAGAAGTCATGCAACTTAATACACAAATGGGCAAATCAAGAGAATTAAGAATTCTCAAAGGATGGGCTACAAATGGCCAATGAAGCTCCTTCCTCTGACCAGTCTCAAAGAATGATTATTATCATGGTAGTCAAGTCTTCCTTAGATCCAGTTTTTAGTTAATTACTTCACCAAGTGTGTTATACTTAGTATAATAAAGCTTCAAAAGACCTACAGAATTCTGAGCAGCCTCCTGAAATGAGGAGAAATGAGGCATTTCACGAGACCACTTGCTTTTGTGAGATATATGTAACCCTTCTTAAGCGAAAGGAGAAATCATGTGATACGGGACCAATGAACTGCAAATGAAGCTTGTTTGCTGAGTAGACCATCTATCTCTACCCCATTTCAATAACCTTGATTTTGATCTTTTTGTTTGTAGTTGGGTATCCAAGCCAAGGTCAACCACATGGGAGAAATGTTCTAAAACTGACTTTGACCTACGTGTTGGTGGCAAATACCTTTAAACCCAGCACTCGGGAGGCAGAGGAAAATGGATCCCTGAGTTTGAGGCCAGTCTGGTCTATAGAATGAGTTCCAGGGCAGGGCTACACAAAGAAATCGTGTTTTGAAAACGACCAATAATGAACCTGATTTTTAGCAGCAGTTTTATTTCTATCTCACAAATATTTGTCCAGTGTTTGCTCACCACCCTCAATTTTCTTTTTTTACCAAACTGTCAAAACCAGCACTGCAACAATTAGTCTTCTTGTAACAATATAGTCGGTGCAAAGAATCCTTCAATTTTGCATGCTTAATTCTGAGTGTTCCTCATCTACTATGCCGGCATGTGCAGGATGGTCGAAAAGTACCATCTAATGCATGCTTCAATTTATATATAAATATATTATAAATAAATATATAATAATATGTATTTATATTATAAATTACATATTATAAATAAGTATGTATTACATATACGCACACATTTTAGATTATGTGTACAGTTAACATAGATGCCCAAGGAGGTGAGTGAGGGATGCCACATGCTCAACGCTGCAGTCACATGCAGTTGTGAGGAGACTGATACAGACTTGGGAACTCATCTCTGGTCCTTTGCTAAGCCAACTCTCCAGCCCACATAGTACATGTATGCTAAAAATACATAAGCTTTATTCAAACAGTGGTGCTGTTTCTGTCCATTCTAGCCTTATACTGGGAAACATAAACATACTTGTCATTAAATAGTCATGTAGGAGATAGAGATCATAAATAATTGACATGAATGGACTTATGCATTTCCACTGACATGAAAGATTATTGACTGACACTACCTCAGTGCAAATAGTTTCTTTATACATTTCCTGTTGATGCTCTTTTGATGTCTTGTTGGTCTTCAACTATGGGCTCAAGCTATTCTGCTTCAGCATTCTATGTACAGCAAGGGATCACAGATGAACAAAATCACACCGAAGGTACTTGCCAACCATATTTTCAAAAGTAAAAATAATGATGAAAAGTTAGGATGGCCAAGTCGTGGTGGCACACGCTTTAATCCCAGCACTTGGAAGGCAGAGGCAGGCGGATTTCTGAGTTCGAGGCCAGCCTGGTCT
>NW_022196910.1:4544141-4549668 GCF_008632895.1 Mastomys coucha | reverse complement strand
AAGAAAGAAAAGTTAGGATGCCTTGTATGAGAATAGGCCAGATATAAAAATAACGCTCATTCAGTTACTAGATTAAATTGTTTTACTCCAAACACATTGAACAACTTCAACTTCCTGTACTTCCTCATCACAGGAAACAGCATCACATTTGAAAATACAATGCTTGGGACTGTAGCAATGGCTCAGCCATCAAAGACCCTGGCTGCTCTTCCAGAGAACCGGGGTTAAGTAAGATTCCCTGCAGCTATACAACTTTAATATACATATGTTCAGTTGTGAGACACTGACCTTATAAACTCAGCAAAATAAAACACTTTATTTAAATAATCGAGTTTTTAAAAAATACTCAGAACTTACTGTCTCTCTTTCATGTGGTTTATTTTCAGAAATATTCAACACAAGTTAACCTTCAATATCTTCACATTATTTTCATAGGACTCAACCACATGAGATAACTTCATAAATTTTATCTTATTGGTAAAAATGCAACTTTTTTATATTTACAGACAATTTCATTTAGTTGAAATCAGTGGATAAACTTCCCAAGCTGTGTGTAAACCCATTAAACAGCAGAGCCTTCATTGAATATTGTTATTGCATAGCCTTTACTTCTCATTGCTCGAACAAAAGACACGCAGCAGCACAACCTATTGTACAGGTTATCTTATGGAAAGCATGAGGGACCAAAATTATACTTTTGTAGTTCTCGTAATCTTATAGTCTCTCCATTTTCCTTCATACCTCAAAATGAAAATTGATATTCTACCAGATTTATACTGGTAGAAATATTACCCAGTGAGTTTCTTCTCACTGTGAGTTCTTTCATGTCTGAGAAGGTATGTGGAACAGCTAAAGGCTTTCCCACACTGCTTACATATATAGGGTTTCTCTCCAGTGTGATTTTTTTCATGTATTTGAAGAGATTTGGAAAAAGTGAACGTTTTCCCACACTGAACACACATGAATGGTTTCTCTCCTGTGTGAGTTCGTTCATGACTGTAGCAATCATCACGTTGGATGAAGGCTTTCCCACACTGCTTACACACATAAGGTTTTTCTCCAGTGTGAATTCGTTCATGTCTTCGCAAAGAGGTTCCCTGAGTGAAAGACTTCCCACACTGCTTACATACATAAGGTTTTTCTCCACTGTGAGATCTCTCATGTATGTGAAGGGATCTGGGGAAAGTGAATAGTTTCCCACACTGCACACACATATACGGTTTCTCTCCAGTGTGAATTCTTTCATGTTTGTGACATCCAGTGGCATAAGCAAAGGCTTTGCCACAATGCTTACACACATAGGGTTTTTCTCCACTGTGAGATCGTTCATGTATGTGAAGATATGCAGAACATTTGAATGCTTTCCCACACTGCTTACAGACACAGGGTTTCTCTCCAGTGTGAATTCTTTCATGATAATAGCAAGCACTGGAGTAGGTGAAAGCTTTTCCACAATGCTTACATACAAAAGGTCTCTCTCCGGTATGAATTCTTTCATGGATGAGAAGTTGGCAGGAACGAAGAAATGCTTTCCCACATTGCTTACAGGCAAAAGGTTTCACTCCAGTGTGAGTCCTTTCGTGATTGTGACAGGTTCTGCGATCAATGAACGCTTTCCCACAGTGTGTGCATACATAAGGTTTCTCACCAGTGTGAATTCTTTCATGTTTGTGAAGCTGTGAGGGGCGACTAAACGCTTTTCCACACTGCTTACATGTGTGACGTTTCTCTTGAGTGTGACTTCTTTCGTGCCAGAGCAGGCTACAGGAGTCACTCCATGCTTTCCCACATTGTTTGCAAATATAAGATTTCTCTTCTGTGTAAGTTCCCTCATAATCATGATCGGTAGTGAAAGTCCTAGAGGCTTCGTTAGCTTGTTTATTTTCATAGAGTTTCTGTCTCATGGGAGGGCTTTTATGCATCCAAAGCAACTCAGAATAAGTGAAGTCCTTCCAACATTTCTTATGTTTCAAGGCCTTCTCCATATGTTGCTGATACTGGCAAGGTTTCTCTCCAGTTTGACCTTTGAAGTGCATGTCTGAGGGCAAATGAGTACGGATGTTTCTTTCACATTCAGTTATGGCCGTAGGCACTTTTTCACTCACAACATGCTCTGGACTCTGTCGGTGAGTTTCTCCATACTGACTACCATAATCATATTTACAGAGTCTTTCAACCATCAGAGTTCTGAAAAACATGAAAAGAGTAGTACTATAGTTTTATGGCTAGTCAAAGGAAGTACTTCAGGCTGTGTACTCATGAGTGTTATTATTTTTTTATTTTTTATTTTTTTGTTTTTTTTCGAGACAGGGTTTCTCTGTGTAGGCCTGGCTGTCCTGGAACTCACTCTGTAGAGCAGGCAGGCTGGCCTCAAACTCAGAAATTTGCCTGCCTCTGCCTCCCAAGTGCTGGGATTAAAGGTGTGCGCCACCACTGCCCGGCATGAGTGTTGTTATTTAAGAGGTAGTGGCAGTTAAAATAAATGCCTATTTGAGGCCCAATTGTACCATACAAAAGACCCTTTCCCCAAGCTAAGAAACAAGAGTATTGACTTAATTTTCATAAGAGCGTATAGACTTTGGGGAGGTAAGGTGGCTCAGTAGATAACGGCGCCCACTGGTCAGTCTGAAAATAGAGATTTGATTCCTAAGATCTGTATAGAAGGTGAGAACGCACTCCAGAGGGTTATCCTCTGACCTCCACAACTGCACCACGGTGTACATTCATGTACCAATGCACACAGACACAAATAAGTGTTTTAAAAAGAGAATCATTATGAACATCTAACTAGAGGTCCTAGGGATGGCTTACTATCAAATAACATTCTATAATACTTTCAGGCATTTTACAAACACTAATCATGTATGTCACCAAGCCACAGATAACACTTGAACATTTATAATGCAATATAGCTTTTATTATGGAATTTAAAATAAATGAATAACTAAGTAATTTAGGGAAGTTGAATCTCAATCTAAACCTAAAATTCACTTTATTTGACATATACCCTATATTCAAGCCTAAGTATAACATGATTAATATTTTTGAAATTTTGTGCACAAAGGAAAGGTGTATAATGAATCTCAGGAAAATGTTACATAGCTTTATGTTGCTAAGATCTTTCAATAGTTCTAAGGGCTCAAGCTCCATGTGTTTACAAAAGATTCTCAGATTTCCTATCACCACCAAATACTTGATGCAAATCTTTTCCGGAGGGTAATTTACCTCAGGTTTCCCTTAGGATTTTGGTACTCTTCTTCATTGTCTTCTTCTTCTGTTTTCCCTAAAAGTCAACCCAAAGAAATTACTCAAAGCTTATTCAAAATTACATTTTCCTGTTATAATATGACCAAGCATGTAACATTCGACAACGTTGTTCTTTCACTTTTTAAAATCATGTAACTACACAGATGAATAAGAAACAACCGTTGTGATCACAGTAAAGGAATCCTAGCAGTTGTGTTGTTACCTATGGCGAGCAGGTTCATAAAGGTCTCCTTCATCACGTCTCTGTAGAGCTTCTTCTGACTGGAATCCAACATAGTCCACTCTCCTAGAGTGAAGTTCACAGCCACATCCTCAAAGGTCACGGGCTCCTGAAACAATCCATATCCATTTATAGGAAGGATAGTGGGAAAACACAAGACATATATAGTTACATGCATAGTTTACTTTATGGTTTACTCTTCAAATAGGCACTGTATACCTGGCTGGCCCCTTCTATTCTCACCTTTTCCTTCTACTTTTCAGTGTGTTTTCCATATATATTGTACAATATACACTCCTTATCCTTCCTTACTCTGCCTTAGTTATAAAGATGGTGTTGGGGTCCAACACATTTTACAAAAAAAATAACATGATACATTTCCTTTCCGATGTATTTATGTGTTAGCATTCTATATGTGTGTCCTTCCCCTGAGCTGGAGTTATAAAAGGTTGTGAGCTACAGGGCATATGTTCTAGAAGCCAAACTTAGGTCCTCTAGTAGAGAAGTAAGTGCTCTTAACTTTTGAGCTATCTCCTCAGGCCCCAGTACCTTTCTTCTTTATAGTACAACTCACCATAGTATTTATATGTGTGTTCGTGTATACACATTTACATATGCAATTTAATAAACATATATATCATAATTTATCACTTCATTCACTGATATCCAGTTAGGCTGTTGTATGATATGACTATTCTGCAGCAGTGGAAATGCAGTGTAAGAGATTAAAGTCAAAAATCAAGACTGGAAAAAAAAAATCAAGCTAAAATAGACAGAAACTTCCTCTATGCTGAGGGAGAAACCACATCAATGATCTGACCATCAACAAACCCAGTGAGCTATAATACCAACCTGCCAGGCAACAAGTGCAGTGCTAATATGGCAATTGAGGTATGCTGGCTAGTTTTATATTGACTTCATAAAAGCTACAGGTCATTTGGGATGAGGGAAATTCAAACAAGAAAATGCCTCTACCAGAGGTTGTCGGTGGGCAACCCTGTACTGCATTTTCTTGAATGATGATTGATGTGGGAGGTCCCAGCTCATTGCGGGTAATGCTACTCCAGGCAGGTAGTCTGGAATGGTGTAAGAAAGCAGGTTGAGCAAGCCAGAGAACAAGCCAGTAAGGAGCATCCCACCACAGCCTCTGCTTCAGTCCATGCCTCCAGGTTCTTGTCCTGATTTCCCTCAATGATCAACTAGAAGTGTAAGAAAAATAAACCATTTCCTCCCCATGTTGCTTTTGATAATGGTGTTTTATCACAGCAATTGAAACTAATGCTTTCTGATTGAGGGGTTCTCCACATGCGAGAACAACACATGGTTGGTACTCTAAACCACTGCTTAGGGAGGTGACAGTCCCAAAGGGGGAATTAGTATTGTTTTTCTAAATCGACATGCTGTCAAAATGGTTCTCTAAATATTTATAAACATATCCACAGATATGTACTGCTTTCAGTCTTAGTGAGGGAGAATTTATTTGCAGGAGTTAATAGTTAATGCAGAGACTGGTCAGTGTTCTGAGATTAAGTGACTGTTGAATGCTTAGGCCTAAATGGGTCATCAAAGAGAGGTGTGAAATATGGTCTTTTGGACATAATATAGCCAATAAACCTCAATTCACAGAGGCTGTGGTAACCTGTCAGGATAGTGCCCACCACCCCTTCCTGAGCATACTGGCTGTTAGTGGTTGCTAACTCTAATAGGGGAAGGAATCATTTTGTTCAGAGCTATAGTTTCCCACACACCAGTAAAACCAAAGCAACAGCTGACCAACAGCGGGATATAGTGGCATACACCTTTAATCCCAAAAGATGGAGGCAAATGCAGGCAGTACTCTCAAGTTCTAGGCCTACTAGAACTATACAGTGAGACCCTATCTCAAAAGCAAAATATAAAACTCTACCCATGTTCATTGAAGCAATGCTACTTAAATTCAGTAAGGCACAAAGAGGGGGACCTAGAAAGAAATGTTTCAGAAGGAAACATTGAGAGTAATGGTGATATGTGAAAAGAACTTAGAACACATTAAATATATAT
>NW_022196910.1:4537077-4544131 GCF_008632895.1 Mastomys coucha | reverse complement strand
ATGAGGTCATAAATTTGGATATGAAGATGTTTTTATTATATGGCCATGTGAATACTTCCTTTATATTTCCTAATCATATAGCTAGATCATCAGCTAACTGTAATTTTACTTCTTTGATGAAATTCCATATCGCTGGATGAATTCACATTACATCAACCAACCATGTGTAAGATTTTTTTTTTATCTCTGTGTTTACATATGTATGGATTTTCTCTTTCCTTGATTACCTATACCATGAAAAGGTTGAAGCTAATTCTCAATGTAGTTCTAGAATTTTCACAATAATTAAAGATCCTGAATAGATTTTCATGCTTTTGCTGGTTACTTGAACTTCAATAGTTTGTTTATTTCATTTGCCTGTTTATGCAGATTTCAGTTTCATATTTCCTCCACTAAGTTCTTTATATATTCAAGCTATTATCCCTGTCAGATGTCACATAGCCGATTGGTTCCTACTCTACAAATTGTCTCTTCGTTCATTTCCATTGCTAAGCAGTTTTTTCATTTGATAAAATCCAATTAATGAGTCCATGCTGGAGTCCTAGTCTGAAAATCACCCTATGCCTTTGTCTGCTATGTTTACTCTCATACTTTCAAAGACTCCAGTGGATTCATATTAGGCCGATTATTACAATGAGTGACGGTAAGGGTAACAGTCACTATTCTTTTTATAAATACCCAGGTTTTATAGCACGAATGATTACAACCAACAGCTGGATCTAGTGGCATACACCTTTAATCTGGTCCTTGCTCTTCTCTTAAGCATCTCTTCCAGGGTAATGGCATAGCTGTGGCCATGTGCTTTGTGGTTCTAGTCACCTGGAACTTCATCCTTTCAGGGTAATGGCATAGCTGTGGCCATTTGCTTTGTGCTTCTAGTCACCTGGAACTTCATCCTTTCACTTTTCCTCCTTGTAAGGTTCAGATATTTAACATTTTTGTGAAGATGAAATAACATAAAATGAAAAACTCAGTGAATCAATGAACACAACAGACAGCCTACACAACACTCTAGATAAGCAGAAGAAGGAGAATATGGAGCTTGCAATCAGTAAAATACTACAAACAAATTATCAGGAGACACACCAAAAAGTTACCATCACCACAACAACCAAGAATCCGGGATTGGATAAGGAGTCAAAACCTAAATTAAAAAACAAAACAAAAACAAAGGAATGGGGAGCTGAAGAGATGGCTTAACACTAGAAGTCCATGAGATAGGGGGAAGAGATGAGATTAAAAAATAAAGTCAAAATGAGTCTATTCAATAAAATTATAGCAGAAAAAATTTCAAATCAAGAAACACATCCAGCCGGGCAGTGGTGGCGCATACCTTTGATCCCAGCACTTGGGAGGCAGAGGCAGGCAGATTTCTGAGTTCAAGGCCAGCCTGGTCTACAGAGTGAGTTCCAGGACAGCCAGGGCTATACAGAGAAACCCTGTCTCGAAAAACCAAAAACCAACCAACCAAACAAACAAAAAAGACATCCAAACACAAAAGGTACTTAAAACTCCAAACACATGAGAACAGAGCAACTTTGGAACACACAGTACAGAAGTCAAAAAAGAACAAAGTAGTGAAGTAGTATTATAAGCTTTAAGAGGAAGACGCTGACTCACCAATCAAGGCAAAGCCCCAAACCAGGAAAGTACACACTGATGGGCTATGCTGAAGAAGTCAGCAACACGCTTATGTGTAAACAAATATTCACACGGGTACAGCATTACACACAGAAAAGAGAACAAGGTTAAATGTATGGACAGAGGAAAGATGGAGTGCAGGCACTAGACAGTTGTGAATGACGATAAAAACCTAAGTGTTTTTCTAGTTCTGATTCTGCCATGGACTTTTGGGTTTGGTGGTGAATAAGGGCATACGTTCAATACTGAAAGTGTACATTTTAATGTGAAGTTCTACAACTTCTATCCAAATGCCAATCCTAACTATATATGTTCACTGAGTTGTATGACTTTGGGTCTGGTTAATCTTGGCGTGTAAAATTTTAATTTGTTTGCATAGATTTTATTTATTTACTTATTGTTTTTAAAAATACAGCTTTTTTTTTTTTTTTTGAAAATGTAAGCCAAGCACAGTAGTGCACACCTTTAATGCCAGCACTTGGAAAGCACAGGCAGGCAGATCTCTGTGAATTTGAGGATAGCCTGGTCTACATAGTGAGTTCTAGGACAGCCAGACCTATATAGTGAGACAGTGGAGGAGAGGAAGGAGAAATTAAGAGGCAAACCCTCAAGGCCAATAGAGAAAGAAAAGAACAGTAATCCAACCAAACAGAAAAACAACCAATAAAAGTCACAGGAATTGCTGGGCAGTGGTGGCACATGCCTTTAAGTCCAGCACTCAGGAGGCAGAGGCTGGTGTATCTCTGTATGTTCAAGGCCAGCCTGGTCTACAGACCAAATTCTAGGACAGTCAAAGCTGCATATCCCTGTTTTGAAAAGAAAAAAAAAAAAAAAATGACAGGAATTAGTAAATTTCTCAGTGATGACCTTAAATGTGACTCAATTCTCTTTTATTAGAGACTGGCTAACTGGATTAAAAAGTTAGATCCAAGATCTGGAGTGATGGTTCATCTGTTAAAATCACTTGCTTGCTGAAGATCTGGCTTGAGGACCCAGCATTCTACATGGTAACTAACCACTATCTGTATGTTCTTCAGCTTCAGAAGATCCAACAGCATCTTCTGGCTTCTGAGGGCACCAGACACACTCCATATACAGACGTACGCACATACACACACACACACAACTGCTGAAGCTCTCGATTTCAAAAATACTAATGGATCTAGGTCAGCTATATCTTCATACAGTAGTAAGAAGGGAATTCAGTAGTCTATTCTTATTCTTAGAACATCCAAACTAAAAATTTACAAATATACATAGCAGTTAAACTACACCACAGATTAAATGGGTATAACAGATAAAACAACATCTCATCTGAGAGATACAGAATATATTCTTTTCAGAAGCCCATAGAACCCACTCTAAAATAGACCACATTCTAGGGTACAAAAAAAAAAAAAAAAAAAAAAAAAAAAAAAAAAAAAAAAAGAATGAAAGAAAGAAAGAATGTATTATATCTTATTAAATAAACCAAAGAAATAACACTAAAAATTGATGTAAAGGAAAACTTAAGAAAAAATCAACAAATGGAAAATGAACATCTTGAATATCCAGTAAGTCACTGAAAAAAAAAAAAGAGTAAATTTTTAAATTCTTAGAATAAATGTAAAAGCAAAAAATGCTGTGATCTTTGGGATATATACCTATTACAATATAGGAAGAAAGGTTATAACTGTGAGTGCTTATAATAAAAAAGAGAGATTTTTAAATAACATAATGATGCAAATACATGGCCTTAGAAAAATGAGAATAAGCCAAAGCCAAAGTCACACAACATTAAGAAATAATAAAGAGGGCCGGGCGGTGGTGGCGCACACCTTTAATCCCAGCACTTGGGAGGCAGAGGCAGGTGAATTTCTGAGTTCAAGGCCAGCCTGGTCTACAGAGTGAGTTCCAGGACAGCCAGGGCTAAACAGGGAAACCCTGTCTCAAAAACCAAAAAAAGTAAAAATAAAAAAATAATAATAATAAAAAAAAGGAAATAATAAAGATCAAGAAAGAAAGTATGAAACGGCCACAAAAAGAATATACTAAACCAAACAGCTGTTTTATAGAAAAAAAAGAAAAAAGATTTGCAAGCACCTAGCAATATCAACAAAACGAAAGAGCATACATTAATAAAAAGAGAGATGACTTGGCGAGGTTACAAAGAGAGATGACTTGGCGAGGTTACAAAAGGTCCCAATAAAATGCAGAAGAACGTCAGATAATACTTTGAAAACTATTTGCAAAAACCTGGAAAATACATAAGAGATGAACAACTTGCTAGGCACAGATGACATACCAAATAAAACCAAGAAAATAACAATCTAAACACAACTACAAGAAATAACAGGTAAAAAACAAAAATATCTCTCTCAGACTGACCAACCCAGATTTTCTCAATGGTCAAAAACCACACTGTCCAGAGCTGGAAAGATGACTTAGCAGTTGTGAGCACATACTGTCCTTTCAGAGGACCCAAGTTCAGTTCCCAGCATCCACAAGAGCTACTGACGACTGCCTATAACTCCAGTTCCAAGGATCCACACCCATTTCTGGTCTCAGCAGGTACCCCCACACAGGCAGGATACACTCAAAAATATTTATATACATAAAAATGTTTTTAATGTAAAAAATAACAAGGAAATTACACTCTCTAGAAAAACTAACAACTACCTGAATTAGAAAGGAAATGAAAATATTAAAATTTTTCCTAAGAACTATAATCCTGATAAGAGTTCTGTTTGGTTTTTGTTGTTGTTGTTTGTTTTGGTTATATGTAACAGGGTCTCACTGTGTAGCCCTGGGGGACGGTGAACTCTGAGATAGGTCTGTCCGATGGGATTAAAGAAATCCCTTCCATGCACTCTAAATTTGAAGAAGTAGTCTAGGGCTAGCTAAACAACAAAAAATTATACACAGTGGGTGGCAGGAGAGGGCGGAAATCACCTATAATCCCAGTGTAGTCCCCTCTTAGGAGTTGTCAATATGGAGGCTCTATGGCCGCACCAGGACATCTCAGCCTGGAGCTGTCACAGGAGCTGTCCACAGTGGCAGCATCTCTTCTCCAGCCTCTCCAGCCTCCTGGGGCAGCTCCACAACGATGGCACAACAGCCAACGCAACCTGAAGCCAGGAAGGACTTCCCATCTTAACCCATGGGCCCAATGCAAGGGAAAGGATGAAAACAAAACAAAACAAAACAAAACAAAACAAAACAAAACCCACCAGTCCCTTAACAGGAAATCCCAAGCTCAGGACTTGAACTCACACCACACCTCAATCTGGAAATTTCTGTCCTGAAAAACTCCACCCTCTAAGAAATCCTATCCAAGTCCTGCCCTTTGTCCAATTCCCCAATGTCAGTCAGCTCCTTGGAACAGAGGCCAGCCATCCCTGGATTTGTCCCTCCAATAAGTCCCCTTTATAAGATTTACTGCCTGGAATGACCTGGGAGCTGCAACACCTCCGCTGAGGATTCCTCTCGGAACTGTGTGGTTCCTGGGCTCCCGTGTTTCAGGATGCTCTTCCACTGGGATGCCTTTTCCCTTCAAAACTGTATATATGGTTCCTGGGCTTCCAAGTCCCGGAATATCCTCCCATCTGAGCAGAAACACAACTAGCACTGTGGAGGATCTGAGTTCCAGGCTAGCTTGGTCTACATAACTATTTCCAGACCAGCCAACCCTACACAGTGAAATCCCGTGTGAAAAGACAGAACGACACAATCCCTGCCCTGGGCTTTTTCACCGCTATCAAGGAAAAGTTCTTCAAAATCTACCTTTTGCTTCAGAAATGATCAGCTTAATTGATCAGTACATACATATTAAATTTTTAGGTAAACTTTAATTTCTCTCCATTCTCCAAGTTAGGAAGTTTTGCCTATCACAGTTAACAAATCCAGCTGTGTTCGCATAAAGCGAACTCAGGATGAGGGATGGAGATACAGGTCTATGGTAAAGCGTTCGCCTAGCCTGAGACCTTAGGTTCAATCCCTAGTACTTAAAAAAAAAAAAAAGAAGCTGAAAAAACAAACAAACAAAACCAACTCTTCAGGGTGACCATAGTGTAAAACTAAAGCAGGAGACAAGGAAACGAAAAAGTGCAAAACAGTGTACTCCACCCACGTGCCTTCACCGCAGTCTGGACACAGCGTCACCAACTTGCCAGCTGCAATGTCTGCGGAGGCGCAGGTTCGCGGCGCAGGCTCATCATGAGAGGACTAGAAACTGGGGAGGAAGCAGCTTCGAAGGGAAGGAACAGGACTGGACTGGAAGCCAGACTCTGCTAGCATAGTACACAACTCAAACGCACCCGGGTTGAGGTCGCCACTACCATAGTCCACCTCAAACTGCTGCACACACGTCGGGCAGCCGGCGCCACCTTGCAGCAAAGCCGCGGCAGTGTCAGACCCGTCCACCCACCTTCCAAGAGTCCAGGGCACACTCACCATTTCCTGCTTCTGGTGCATCCAGGCGTTCTCCCTACGGAGCCACAGTCGGCAGAACAAGCACCCGGGAAGCTCAAGCACAACTCTCCTCCCTCCAGCTACCCGGAACTCAAATATGGCGGCAAGGGCGCCACCCTCCACTATCCGTGCTTCTTATTGGATAGCTCAGAGGAGTAACAGTGTCTCTGGTTGATGAATTATTCCGGACCCAACTCCTTAGAACTGTTATCAGGTCCCGCAGCGAAATAGGTCTGTAAGTACAGATTGCAACAACTGCCCCGTCCGGGTTCATACTTTTTCTCTGAAATAGACCTGATTTCATCCTGGAGGGTTATCATATTTTAGAACACAGCCCAGCCCGGGAATGGTGGTGCACATTTTTAATACCAGAACCCGAGAGGTCGAGGACGTCTGTAAGTTCCGTGCTAGCTTTGTCTACATTAGTGAGTCCTGAGCCAGCCAGAGATAGTGAGAATTCTCCCCCTCTACACACAAACACACCACACACACACACACACACACACACACAGGTCCAGGGTTTCTGAAAGATTTGTTAATTTTTATTTTTACTTATGTGTCTGCGTGGGTGAATCCGTGTGTGCGCGAGTGGTCACGGAGGCCGGAAGAGGGCGTCAGACCTCCACTCGCTTTTCCATTGAGGCAGGGTTTTTTTTCTTTCTTTCTTTCTTTCTTTCTTTCTTTCTTTCTTTCTTTCTTTCTTTCTTTCTTTCTTTCTTTCTTTTTTCTTCACTCATCACTTTACCTGGGGCTCGGGTTTCTTTGGCTAATGAAACCCAGCTAGCCACAGCGACCCTCTTATTTGAGCCGTCCTCATAGTGTTTCCGAGATGTGCAGAGGATCCATAATGTGAGTGTTGGAATCTGAACTCCAGTCATTGGTATTTATCGTGCGCTCTTAACCACCAACTCTCCAGCCCTACTCACAGCCTCTTGTGCTCGGCGGGCTCTTCCTGTTTTTTTGT
>NW_022196910.1:4536605-4537067 GCF_008632895.1 Mastomys coucha | reverse complement strand
TTCACATACAAATAGGGATACACGCCACTTTTGAATAATTCCTTTGTTCCTCAATCAGAGTAAGCTAGAAAAAGTCATGATAGCAAACCAAAACTGATTTCTTTTTAAATTCCTCAATGAAATAACTTGGATTATGTTCACTCTGATTGGCTTTTTAAAACATCCCTCTGCCTTAATAAACTTCCTTCTACTTTTTTTTTTTTTTTTTTTTTTTTTTTTTTTTTTTTGGTTTCTCTGTGTAGCCCTGGCTGTCCTGGAACTCACTCTGTAGACCAGAAATCAAACTCAGAAATCCGCCTGCCTCTGCCTCCCAAGTGCTGGAATTAAAGGCGTGCACCACCACTGCCTGGCTCCTTCTACTTTCATAGCGCCTACTTAGGCTCATCATAGAAGAGGAAACATGTAATATCATGCTGTTTTGAGCCTGGCTCATTTCCCTAACATGATGCTCTCCAGTTCCAT
>NW_022196910.1:4501736-4536595 GCF_008632895.1 Mastomys coucha | reverse complement strand
ACAACATTCTTTGTGAGTGAATAACACGTCACTGTACATAATTACCACATATATTCTATTCATTTGTCCTCCACTGCTAGGCTCCTTGGCTGACTCCATCACTTGGAAGCTCAATGCTGCAGTAAATGTGTGTGCAGGAATTTTAGTTATGTGGTGGCATATATTCTCTTCATGTGTATCTACAAGGGGATAGCTGGATAAAATGACTTAATTTTTAGTTTGGGGTTGGATGTTAAACACCAAAGCTTGTGTGTTGAAGATATGGTCCACGAATGCTGTTTGGAGGTGATAGAAACTTAGCAATTAGTGAGCTGCTAGGTGGAAGCAAAGTCCTGAAAGATGTGCCCTTGAAGCAAGTATAGGAACTCTAGCCCTTTCCTAATCAACCAGGCATAAACATTTGTCTGTTTACTTCCCAGCCACCATGAGATGAGCGACTTGACTCCTTGAGCTTCCCACCATGATCCTCTGTTTTACCACAGGCCTAACCAAAGGGATCAGAAGACTATGACCTATCACTGAGGGCCACAAAGCACTTGATGTTACCACATATAGATAGATGCACCTGATTAAATCACTAGGTGCCTTAGTTCATCTAAATTGACAAAATGATCCACCACTATCACATCTCCTCAATGGGGATGTCTCTGTCTTACACTGGCATTACAAACGAAGAAGGAGGAGAGGCAAAAGCAGAAGGAGGAAGAGGAGCAGGAGGAGGAGGAGGAGCAGGAGGAAGAGGAGGAGGAAGAGGAGGAGGAAGAGGAGGAGCAGGAGGAGGAGGAGCAGGAGGAGGAGGAGGCTATCACTCCAGTCTGGCATTTATGTAGGTGTTAGCGATCTGAACTTTATTTCTAAATTTGTACAGCAAGGTCTTTAGCCACTGAGCCAATCTCCAGGCCCTTGTAGAAAGAGATGTGGCTGCAGACAGATGTAGTCTTTAGACTTGGGACTGGTGGATGCCTTTGGACTTAAGAGTTTTCTTACAAAGCTTCAGTTTCCTCATCTAAAAAATGGGAATAATTCTCTGCACTTACAAGATGGTTAAAATGATGTGATGGAATCATGATCCTAGCATAGCTCAGTGTGGTAGTTTGAATAGATATGGCCCCCATAGACTCATGTGTTTGTTTGGATGCTTGACTCCTGGGGAATGGCACTTTTAGGAGGTGTGGCCCTATTGGAGTAGGTGTGGCTTTGTTGGAAGAAGTGTGTCACTGTGTAGGTGGGCCTTGAAGACTCCTAATGCTCAAGCTCTGCCCAGGGCCAAAGAGAGCATCCTCCTAGCTGCCTGCAGAGGACAGTGTCTTCCTGGCTGCCTTCAGATCAGGATAGACAACTCTCACTCCTCCAGCACCAGGTCTGCCTGCAGGCTGCCATGCTTTCTACCATGATGATAATGGACTGAACCTCTGAACCTGTAAGCCAGCTCCAGTGTCCTGACAAGCAGTCCTGAAAAGCTATTTGTGTTAGCAATTTTTTATTGCTGTAATAAAAAAAATCATAACTTAGGCTGCAAATGAAAGGAAGGGTTTATTTGATTTACAGTTACATAAGCCTGTGGGTCCATTGTAATAGGAAAACATGACAGCAGGCACTAGACACAGAGGCTGGAGCAGAAACTGAGGGATAACATCTTGAGCCTTATGTAGGAGGACAAGAGAGCAAATACAAAAGGGCCTTTAAACTCTGAAAGCCCACTCCCTGTGACATACCTTCTCCAACACGGGCAAACCTCCTAGGCCTCCCCAAACATCACCACCCACTGGGACCACTCATTCAGATACCTGGAATACACTGAGCATCTCATTCAAATCACATTAATGCTGACCATTGGATAATATTTCATTCTAATTATCACACATTTAAACTTACTGACTGTAAGTTGGGCACTGTGATAAGACACACTTGTAATCTCAGAACTTGAGTGACTGAGCCAGATTTGTGAGTTTCAGGCCAGTCCGGGCTATATGTCAATATCTTGTTGCAAATCAAGGTCTGGGGTGTTGCTCAGTGCTAGAGAGCTTGCTTAGCATGCACACGTTCTTGAGCTCTGCCTCCAACGGTAGAAAAAAGAAAAGATGAGGAAAAACAAAACAACTAGAGAGAAAAACTTTGCATCTTTGCTGGGCCAGCCGGACCCTTCATTTGTCCCCTCTCTTTCTTGACAGGAGTCTGGGTTTTCTAGTAAGAATTCTAGGGCTCTGAGAGTGGCAGAGCATTTAGTGTCTCTCCAAGCTTGGCTTCAGAATTAGCATACCATAATTTTTACAACACTCATCAGGCCAGAGCAGGAAAGTTCCCACAGTACAGTTCAAGTTCACAACATGGAGAGACAGCTCCATCTGCAAAGGCTAACAATGAAGGAATTACAAAAAACAAAAAAACAAACAAACAAAAAACAAAACAAAAAAAAACCAAAAAACAAAAAAAAACTGAGGTGATTTATATAGTCACCGCTACATTAATGGAATGAGGATGGTAGTTAACAATTACTCAGCATCTACTGTATACCATAAACAATATGCCAGTTGTAAGATATAATTTCCAGCCTATTCTAAGGTAGGTCTACCTTATAACTATTACATTGTGAGTAGTGAAACAGGGTCAGAGAGGTCTCAGTGAACTTTTCCAAATTCACCAACAGTAAGAGAATATGAGTAGTAGAGTAGGTATTCAAGAATTGTTTGACTGGATGGTGGTGGCATACGCCTTTAATCCCAGCACTTGGGAAGCAGAGGCAGGCGGATTTCTGAGTTCAAGGCCAGCCTGGTCTACAGAATGAGTTCCAGGACAGCCAGAGCTATACAGAGAAACCCTGTCTAGAAAAACAAACAAACAAACAAAAGAATTGTCTGATAGACAACAAATCAGGTCAACGTAATGCTAAACTCTGGATGAGTGGGACCTAGGACCTGGTTGCTGTTGACAGGATGTGGACTTGAACTCAAGGGCTCCTGACTCATCTACTTACATCTTTATCTCCTATAAGCAAACCTTTTATTCCCTGCTGTGGAGTTGGGTGCCTGTGGCAGAAGACCAGGAGTCTGGTTCTGGGTCAGGGATCTGTTCTAATATCTACGGCTAGTCAGAGACTCAGAGCCAAGGTACAACCTTGTTTTCTTCTCTGGCTAGAACAAGTGGCAGTGCCTGACCTGGGAGGGCAGCACTCCTGTCTGGACCTGTTTGAACATATGATGAGCCTCATGACTGTGGACAGTCTGCAGAAATGTGTCTTCAGCTTCCATAACAACTGTCAGAAGTGAGTTACTGCCTTTGCCTGAGAACCTGAGCCATGGACCAAGAGAGAAGGTTGGGAGGCAGATGCAGGTGGATCTCTGTGAGTTTGAGGCTACCTTGGTCTACAAATCTGAATTCCAAGACAGCCAGAGCTGGTACATAGAGAAACCCTGTATATAAGTACACGGTTTCTGTCTTCAGACACACCAGAAGAGGGCATCAGATCCCATTACAGATGATTGTGAGCTACCATGTGGTTGCAGGAAATTGAGCTCAGGACTTCTGGAATAGCAGTCAGTGTTCTTAACCACTAAGCAATCTCTCTAGCCCTCAAGGCAACTCTTATAAAGGACAACATTTAGTTAGGGCTGGCTTGCATTTTCAGAGGTTCAATCCATTATCATCAAGGCTGGAGCATGGTAGTGTCAAGGTACACATGAGCAGGAGAAGCTAAGTGTTCTACATCTTCATCTGAAGGCCACAAGAAGACTGACTTCTAGGCAGCTAGGAGGAGGGTCTCAAAGCCCATGCCCACAGTGACACACTTCTTCCAAAAAGGCCACACCTCCTAATAGTGCCACTCCCTGGGCCAAGCATATTTAAACCACCACACATAGTGAAATCCTGTCTCAAAAAGTTAAAAGATAAATAAAACCCAGAGATCTACATTTTTCTAACTTCAAACAAAAATGTGCTTTATATTCTCTTTATCCCTCATGTTCTGCTCTTTATAAGCCTTTTCAGTAGTGCGATAGTTTAAACCCAGGCCTGTGCCCTTATACTCTCTAGGCAAGTCCTCAATCACTCTGTCACATTCCCCCACTCTGTAATTTTTTTCCAGTGGGTTGGATGGTGTTTGTATAGATGTGTATATATGTGTATGCATGTGGGGGAAGGCAGAGGGCAACCTAGTACACAGACGCTCAGGAGTGCTCTCTGCCTCCTGTGGTACAAGGTCTCTTACTGGCTTAGAGCTGGACAGTTAAACATGGCTGGCCAGAGACCTCCAAAGATCTGCCTGTCCCCACCTCCCCAGTGCTGATATTGCAGACATCCACCATCTGGCCCAGTTCTGGGGATTGTGCTTGCAAGGCAAACAGGCACTTTATTCACATTATTCTCCCCAGCCCCTTGAGTGAGATTTTAAATGAGCTTGATTTACTTGTGGATATGTTGAAGTGGCATCTACCTTTGACTTTGCTGTTTTCAGTCCGCAGTCGTCCATATCAGAATATGAGGGGAGCATTACATGTCACCAAAGGTCTTGAACCGTGAACAAAATCAAGGGGCAGATGAACTTTGGGTCTTAGTCCCTTGGAATGCTGTAAGTGCAGCTCTTATATGGGGGTGCACAGTTGGTACGTTGATAGACTTTCAGTGAATCAGTTTGATGATAACGCACTTTTACCAGCTGAGACATCTAGCTGGCCCTTAACTTTGAATGTCTTATCCTCCTTTCTCTATCTCCTAAATGCTGGGATTGCAGTCATGCACCACTGTCTTAGGGTTTCTATTGCTGCTACAAAGCACAATAACCAATGGTGGCACAGCATGGGGGGAGGAAGGCTTTGAGTCAGTTTATAGCTCTCAGCTCATACTCCATCACTGAGAGACAGGATCTCTCAGAGAGACATCTCTGAGAGACATCACTGTCAGGACAGGAGCTCAAGGCAGGAACTGAAGAGAGGCCGCAGAGGAGTGCTGCTTCCAGCTTGCTCCTCATTGCTTCCCCAGTCTGCCTCTGTGTGCACTTCACGACTCACCTGCCTCAGGATACCGCCCACATTGGGCTGGGCCATTCCACATCAGTCATTAATCAAGAAAATGGCCTACGGACTTCCCTACAGGCAATCTGATGGAGGCGTTTTTTCTCAGCTGAGATGTCTCTTCCCAGATAGGTCTAGCTTGTGTCAAGTAGACAGAAAAAAAAAATAAACAAAAATAAGAGAAACAATGACCAGATTAACCATCATGCCTGGCTTGAAACATGTGCTGCTAGAAACTCGACTCAAGACTCAAGTACTTGTCTAGGACTCTACCAACTGAATTTTATCCCAAGTCCTGATTTTTAGTGTTTTAAATGTGCCCTGTTCTACTTAGGTTTGGCTGCTGTGATAAAACATTGCCCAGAAACAACGTAAGGGGAAGGAAAGGGCTTATTTGAGTTATACATCCCAAACACAGATGATCATTTAAGAAACCTTAGGACAGAAACTCAGGCAGAAACAGCCAGGAACCATGGGGGAAAGCTGCTTGCTGTATTGCTCTCTAGGTTCACAGTGAGCTATCTCTCTTAAACATCAGGGGACCACCATCCTACAGTAGCCTAGATCCTCCCACATCCATCAACAAGAAAGTGCCACACAGACATTGGCCTATGAGCGGAGGCACCTCCTCAGCTCAGGTTTTCTCCTACGGGGTGACTCTAGTTCGTGTCAAGTTGACAAACACTAGCCTGCACATTCCCCCAAGGCTCTTGTGTTGTGGGTAGGTTTTGTCGTGAGCTGGTAGTGCCATGTGGATGGAGGTGGGAGCTGTAAGAGGTGAGGCCCCATGGGTGGAAGTTAGACTTTAGTGGGATTCTGAGGGGGGTGCTGAGTCCTCAGGCTTGTTCTCTTTTCTCTCAGCCACCATAAGAAGTTTACTGTGTCATGGGTTCCTTCCAATTATGCTCTGCTTCACCATAGACCCTGTCTCAGTTGGGTTTTTACTGCTGTGAACAGACACCATGACCAAGGAAACTATCATAAGGACAATTTTTTTTATTTATTTTTTTTTTTTTTTGGTTTTTCGAGACAGGGTTTCTCTGTGTAGCCCTGGCTGTCCTGGAACTCACTCTGTAGACCAGGCTGGCCTCGAACTCAGAAATCCGCCTGCCTCTGCCTCCCAAGTGCTGGGCTTAAAGGCATGCGCCACCACCGCCCAGCCATAAGGACAATTTTTAATTGGGGCTGACTTATAGGTTCGGAGGTTCAGTCCATTATCATCAAGGTAGCAGGAATGGTGTGAGAAGAGCTAAGAATTCTACGTCTTCACCTGAAGGCTGCTAGCAGAATACTGACTCCCAGGCACCTAGGATGAGGGTCTTAAAGCCCACACCCACAGTGACAAACCTACTTCAGCAAGGCCACACCCACTCCAACAGGGTCACACCTGATAGTGCCACTCCCTCAGCTGAGCATATACAAACTATCACAAGACCCAAACCAATAAAGAAAGATCATTATGTCCTAAAACTTCTGAAACCATGAGCCAAAATAAACATTCCTATAAATTGTTCATTTCATATACTTTACTTATAGTAACAGAAGGCTGACTATATTAATTACTTTTTGGTCATGGAGACCAAAACAAAAAACAATTGGGTGGGGGAGAATGGCTTGGGGGTTGGGCTGCAGAGAGCCAATTCAGTCCTGGTTGTATGTGGTTATTAATATAGCACTGCCTTTTCAAAGACCCCAAGGCCACAGACCCATGGAAATGGTGAGGCTCAGAGGGATGGCAAATATCTGTTCTAAATGTATTGACCAACAAACTAGCTAAAACCAGTGTATTCAGAAACTGTCAACCACAGCTTCTTCCTCCCTGGTACGGATTCCACCCAAACTGCTCCAATATAGACTTCCAAACGTAAACCAGCTCACCCCTCTTCCTGGGCTGTGCATAATAAATACTGTGGATCCACACGGTAGAGAGAACTTACTCCTATAAACCGTTCCCTAACCTTCACATGATTGCACTTGAGCACACACATACAAATGAAAAAAATAATGCAGGCTAGAGAGATAGCTCAGCGGTTAAGAGCACTGACTGCTCTTTCAAAGGTCCTGAGTTCAAATCCCGGCAACCACATAGCGGCTCACAACCATCTGTAATGGGATTGGATGCCCTCTTCTGGTGTGTCTGAAGACAGCTACAGTGTACTTACATATAAAAGATAAATCTTTTAAAAAAGAAAAAATAATGCAAGAATGAAAATTAAATACAGACTTTTACAAATACAGAATTTTAGCAGAACTGTTGTATCTGGCAGGAAGCCGGAGTGGTGGCACCTAAGCTTTAAAGGAGCCTTTAGTCAGTGACTGTTATCTGAGAATTTATAGGCTGTTCTTTTGAAGGATTCTCAGAGCCTTTGCACTTCTTAGTCGGGAGACTGGCCTGACACACCAGGGAGTCTCCCGTGGCTGAGAATTGCGTAGGGGATGGGTCTTGGAGATAACCCCTGAGTCAGATAAGAAGTTTGGTATTCGGAAACTGACTTGCTAAAGGTGCCTCGTGTATAACAATAAAAAGAGCCTCTAGGAAGCTGTCAAGATTCAGTCCCGATTGCTCTGGCAGCTTGTGTGTAGTAGAGGATGGCCAAGTCAGTCATCAATGGGAGGACAGGCCCTTGGCCCTGTGAAGGTGCCCCAGTGTAGGGGAATGCCAGGGCCAGGAAGCAGGAGAGGGTAGGGTGGTGAGCAGGGGGATGGGGGAGGGGAGAGGGAACAGGGGTTTGTTCTTGTTGTTGTTTTGTGTGTTGTTTTTTTTTTTTTTGAGGGGAGGGGAAACTGAGAAAGGAGAAATCATATGAAATGTAAATAAAGAAAATATCTAATAAAAGAAAAGATTCAGTCCCTCAGAGGCTGTTCCCTGGCTGCTAAGACACAGTGTGTGTTCTCTCTGCTGCTAAGTAGTGCTGTAGTGGCTCTTTCTTCAATCCATCAAACTCCGAAGCCCTCCCACAGCCGTACCTAGATGTCCTTTTCATGAAATAACCGTGATGTCATTCAACCAAGCTGACACAGAAAACACTCAATAGGAAATGTAGGCTTAGATTTTTCAAGAACCTGCTTTTAATAAGAATTCTTAAATGCTTACACATCCCTTTGATCCCACCACCCACCAGAGGCAGTGGAAAGGAGAGGTTAATAGGGCAGTGGAGGATGTGGACCTGTCTAGAAATAGTTCTTTGGAGCAAATCCAGTCTGTGTTGTCAGGCTATCAGCAGTTCAGGTCACAGGAATCAGTAGCTGCAGCTCGATCTACTTGCAAACACCATTCACAAATCAAGAATGGCAGGTCGATTCAGAAGAAACCACAAGGCTCTGCCTATTGCTGACACAGCAAGAAGCTGCTGGAACACCACCAGAAGTTTTTTGGTACATTTCTTTCTATGAAGTCATGGCAAACAATGACCAACAAAGAATGATAAGGCCTTCCAATACTACCCAGTGTCATCAGCAAAGACCAGCGTTAGCAAAGCCCAACGATGACCAACAAAGAATGGCAAGGTATATCAATACCACCCAGCATCCATCCACTGTCCATTGGGCTCTATTTATATCCTTTCCAAATATCACATGTTCTTTCAAGCATCCACTCTAGCAAAACATTGCATGCCCTTTTCCCAGGCTGCCTCCAGAAAAACACCATGTGTTTGTTCTTAGCAAAACATCCTCCTATGTGTCTGCTTCAGCAAAAACATCCTCTCCTAAGACAATTTCAAAAAAAAAAAAAAAAGTCAAATGACACAACTGAGTCTCCAAAGAAACCAGAAATTTCCACTTTAAGGAAATGAAACATGGTTTGCCACCATGGTAGGAAGCAGGCTGATTTGTGCAAGGATCCATTTATCAAAGGACCTTTCCCTTTTTATTATTTTTATTATTATTATTATCACTATTATTATTATTGTTATTATTATTTTACATATTTTATGTATATGAGTGTTGTGTCTGTATGTGCATCTGTATATGAGAAGGGGGCCAACAGATCCCATGGGACATCAGATCCTGTAGTAGTTGTGAAACACCTGTGAGTGCTGGGAATTGCCTTCAGGACCTCTGGAAGATCAGCAAGTGCTCTTTACCACTGAGCTGTCTCTGCAGACCCTAAGGTACCCTTCTTTCAGTGTTCCTTTTCTAGGTTGGGGTAATTGATGCTTGTCAGGGTTTTTGTTAAGTTATTATCATCCAACCTAGAGGTAAGGAGGAAGGGAGGGAGAGAGGAAAGGAAGGGAGGCAAGGAAGAAAGGAGAGAGGAAGGGAGGGAAGGAGGGAAATGACTGGAACGGGAGGCACTTCGGGGTGAGATAGAAACCTAGTGCAATGGAAACCCCTAGGAGGCCGACCCTACTGAAAACTCTTAGCATACAGAGCCTGAACCAGCCATTTACTATAACCAGGCAAGGCTTCCAGTTCAGTGCTTGGAATAACAAGTCAGCCACAAAACCTTCAGTCCACAATTTGTCTTGCTTGCAAGATGTGTTGGGATAAGTGGCACAGAACTTGGGGAAGTGGCCAATTTATTACTGATCCAACTTGAGATCCATACCATGAGAGGGAACCCATGCCTGACACTGCCTGGGGGGTCAGAAATCAGAGGCTGGATAGCCCAGACACCTAGGATAGAACAAAACATGACCGGCAAAATAAAATAAAATAGAAGTTTCCTGACCCCCCCCCCCCAATATTTAACGAGTATCTATGACACCAGCCCATGCCCAGATCTGCCCTCCAGCCTGTACCTCCTCTGCTCACGGCCCCTCTTAGCCTGAACCCCATACTTTCCCTCAGATCTCTGATGCTTCAGCCTCAGGTGAGGATAACCTATACTCTCTGACCCAGTGGGTTTCAGCTGGGTTGCATTATTTGTTCCTGCTCTGAGAGACTTCCATCCACCTAGAACCTAGGGTTCAAGAAGGAAGAAATCGATCTCTGCCAGGCTGTGCAGCTGTTGGGCGCAGGGAGCATTTCAGAGCCGCACAGTTCTAATGCTGTTGCCAAGACGATTGTGCAGAGGAGCTAGAGAGATTAATCTGCCACTGCTTAGCCGTTGGTGGGCAGATGCACCCCTCAACCTGCAATTTCGTAACTCCTTGGTCTGGTTCGGGGAGAAATGTTAAATGCCAAGGACGCCTTTCCTGAGCCTATGACTCTCAGTCTAGTTCCTTCCCTTTAAGGTTGGACCCGCCCCCACGCGCCTTGGCTGCCCGCCCTGGCTGGGAGGTTGCCGCTGAGACTGGGAGGGATTGGCTGGTTCAGCCCAGCTCAGCTTCCCACACTGCTTCCGACGGGTCAGAAGCCAAGGAGAAAAGGAAGACTCGCTGCTCATGAGAGAAGGTGCCAGGGTGGAGGGCAGCAAGGAGATTTCTGGCTCAGAACAGGGAGAGCTCTGCCCACACACAGCTGGATTGGCTGTAGGGAGTCGGCTGACCTTGGAGACTTTTGGTGTCCTGGAAATTGCACCCAAGGTTTATGCTTCAGGCTGAGGCCCTCTAGAATGCAAACAGTTCTGCCTGTTGTCCCTTCTGGTCTTCCTCTTCTCTCTCAATGTTTCTAGCACTTCTTCCTGCGCTGCCCTCAAGTCCTCCTAATCTATATCGCTAGCTATATTCCTATCCAGGAAACGGGCCCGTCCCCACCCCTCAGCCTCAGAATTTCACCCTCTGTCTATTTGCCCTGCAGGATGCTACAGCAGAGCCTGTCCTGGCTGGGAATGGGGCCCCTGACTGCCTCTCCGTGGCATCTACTGCTGCTGGGAGGGGCCTCTTGGATTCTAGCCCGAATTCTAGCCTGGATCTATGCCTTCTATGACAACTGCAGCCGCCTTCGTTGCTTCCCTCAGCCCCCTAAACCGAGCTGGTTCTGGGGTCACTTGGCCTTGGTGAGTGTGGCAGTAGGTAGGTCTCTGGGTAGATGTGTTCCCAACGCGTTTGGAAAGGTGTTTGTGGAACTTGGGTCAGGAGAGGCTTGGAACACAGGACAGTTAGAGAAGTGAGGGGAGACATAGGGAGCCCTTCCCTCAGCCCCAGCAGCTACTCCACTCCTGTCTGCCCCTCCAGGATCCGAGGCCTTTCTCTTTTCCTCCCTTCCTTGCTCCCAGCTTGCTTTAGGTCACATTATGGTCAAGATGAATGATCTGAGCACTGAGCTGCATCCCAGTCTGACTATGTTCTTTTTCACCAGGGACCATTCTGGCCTCTCCAGTAGTGGCTACACTTCCACTCTGGCCTCATTCCCAGTGCCCCTTGCTCCATGCTGCACTGGTTCCCTACTGCCAGAGTCACACTTGGCAATTCAGTGTCACCTGAAAGGGTGTCACCTCCAATGCTACTTTCTCCCATAGCCCCTTTACCTCTCAAAATTTGTATCCACCCTAGTCATTCCAAGTCTTCTCAGGACCCTCTTCCTTTCTACATCACAGTCCTGCTTCTTCCAGCCAACCCTCCTGATCAGGTAGAGCTCTGTAGAACAAACCAGTAGTATGTGCACACATGTGCAAGCAACACATACACACACACACACACACACACACACACACACACACGATTTGTTAGAGTGGCTTACAATCAACAGGGCCTAGGTAGTTCAACAATGGCTATCTGTGCCCTGGAGAGAACACAGTAGTTGCCCAGGTTATGAAACTGGATGCCCCAGCAAGCCCAGTCTGATGTTCAAAGGACTGGAAGTTCCATAGAAAATTCTGATCTTCAGGTCACAATGGAAGGCCAAAGAAGCAGAAGTTAATGTCATTAAAGATGGATGCATTCAGTGAGCTCACATCTTTAATCCCATCATTTGGGATGCAGAGACAGGTGGCTCTCTGAGTTCAAGGCCTGCCTGGTCTATAGACTGAATTTCAGGACAGTCAGGGCTACATCTCAGAGACCCTGTCTCAAAAAAAAAAAAAAAAAAAAAAAAAAAAAAAAGATAGATGCAGTAATGTGCAAGAAACAAAAGGCCAGCAGGCCAGCAATACTTTCTTCCTCAAACATTTTTGTATCTGAGCCATCCATCAAAAAGTGCCACCCACTCAATATCTCTCCCCTTAGTTATTATATTTTTTGGGGGGGTCTGGAAATATCCTCACAGATTCACCTTGAGGGTTGCCTCTTAATCGCAGAGCTTGTCATATTTACAAATCATCACTAGTCCACTTCTTGTCATCATGATCACAACCACATTCCTTCTGATATGGTTAATTTATCTACATCAGTACAATAACAAAGTCAGAGTTCCACCTGATGGAACTATCCTACATACAGTCAATACTGTGCTAAGCCTCTTGAAGAATTCTTTCTTTGAATAGTCCTTAATGTAAAAAATGATGATACAGGTTTACAATACTTAGTTACATTTACACTGTGATAGTTACAATGTGATAATTACAATGAACATTGTGATACATTGTAAAGGAATAGGAGAAGAAAAATACAAATGTCTGCTTAATGAATGTGTACCTATGTACATATTTTTAATTTTTTAAATTAATTTTAATTGTGTATGTGTGTGTGTGTGGGGGGGTGTATGTGTGTGTGTATTCCCAAATGAATACAAGTGCCCTCGGGGCATCAGATCACCTACTGTAGCGGGAGTTGTAAGCCACCTGGTGTGGGTACTGGAAACTGAACTCTGTTCTTCAGGAAGAGTGTTCTTAACTGCTGAGCCATCACTTCAGCCCCTGCAGAAACCCATTCTTAACAGAGTGGGAAAGACCTACTCATACAATTGCAATGTTTGTTTCTTTAACATGGCGTTAAAGTCACATAGCATTAGGTATTTTTTAAAGATTTATTTTTAATTGTATGTGGGAGGGAGTATGTATACATGACTGTAGGTGCATGCAGAGTCCAGCAGAGGGCATGAGATCTCCTGCAGCTAGAGTTACAGAGGGATGGATGTGAGAGGCACAATGTAGGTATCTTGCTAGGTGGAAGAAGATGAGATTAACCACTGTGCCCCATTTTTTTTTTTTTTTTTTTTTTTTTTTTTTTTTTTTTTTTTTTTTTTTTTTTTTACATTTCTAGTTTAAATTCCCAGCAAGACTCATGGTCTGATGTGTTCTGTCCATCAGATTTTCTTTATAGATATTTAGAATCTTTACTTTGGGTGAACTCACCCGTCCATACCTTTTCATTTCTTCTCCACAGCAATGTTGGAAAATGCGATAAGACTGGAGACTATCCTTTCCACATCCAACACACCTCTTATGACCTATGCCAACCTTAACACGTCTGTCTACAAAACCTGATATCTGAGAACCTTAAATAACAGAGCAGACGTAGTCTAACACTGTAGACAGTCTGAGTTCAGTTTCAGTGTATTTTTATACACAAATGAAACAAAGAGAGCAATGCTCCAAGGAAGGTTGTTTGAGTTCAAAAAAATATGTAAGTAAGCACATACTACATACTAACAGAGCAGCCCTTTCCTGCAACTTTCTTAGGACAGAAGAGTTTAGCCACAATTGACTGGCACACAGAGTATATCTGGGAAAGCCTGGGAACAGGCAGAAGGTCAAATCCGGACTCAGAGTCCACTGAGAACAGCACTCAGCATATCCAGACTGGTTTCCATAGCTATGCTCTGACATCCAATAAAATAAACCTGTCAGCCGGGCAGCGGTGGCACAGGTATTTAATCCCAGCACTTGGGAAGCAGAGGCAGCCAGATCTCTGTGAGTTTGAGTCCAGCTTGGTCTACAGAGTGAGTTCGAGGACAGCCAGGACTGTTACACAGAGAAACCTTATCTTGAAAAGCCAAAAAAAAAAAAAAAAAAAAGTAAATGTTTGTCACAGGAAGCACAAAATCACATCCAAGAACAATCCAGGAAACAAAATGCACCTGAGGTCAAAGGCCCTCTGCTTTTTTCCTGGGTCCTCTCTCACAGTTTCCCAGGCATTGTTCACCATGGGTCATTCTTTTGGCTATTTTCTGATGACTGCCTTGTATACAGAACCTTGCATCTGCTTGCCTTGCCATCTTCTATGGACAGAAACAGCTTCATCAGTTGCCTTCTGTTCCTTCCCTGCTTCTCATCACAATCGGCCTCGTGACTTCCAGCTTCCTGGGTGGCATCCCATGCCATCTCTCTCCTCAAGGGTCCCCACTGCACTGACTTCTCCATCCTTCCAAGAGTCTCTTTTTTTAGTTGCAAGGTGACACCCACCCCTGAGCTCTCATAAGTTCCTGAATCTCTACTGCCGGCTTCCCCTTCTCTAACCTGTTCATAGAGTTCATTGAAGTCATACCTCTCTCCCTCTTTTCACTTTCCCAAGGCTGCATCTGTGCCCCAAGTTCAGCCCCTAATATGGCCATCAAGTCCCTCTTGAAGTGAGGTCTAAGTTCACATCTTTCCTGAGCTAGGGATCAGGATTGGAGACAACTCCAAGTGTGTGTGTGTGTGTGTGTGTGTGTGTGTGTGTGTGTGTGTGTTTCTTTGTTTGTTTGTCTTAAGCTCAGTACATGGAGGAAGAAGGGTGTGCTGGACTTGAAGAAGTAAAATTCGCTATAGGAGCACTCTGAGCGGGAATGAGTGATAAGTTGTTGAATGAGTGGGAAGGGAATGAATGAATATCAGAGTTGAGAAGAATCCAATAGAAACAAAATGAGAGATGCATTTATGCATGGGGAGGAGAGAGAAAACAGATAAGGTATAGAGTAATACACATATTATTTTTAAATTACATTACTATGGAGAATGTTTTCATATACTGTTATCACACTCTGTTTGGGTTGGTTCTTCTCCCTGCCCGCTTCCCCCGCTCACCCCTTTCTGTTTGTTCTGTTGTCTTCCCCACCCTCTACATTAAAGCCTTTTCGTCCTTAGGTCTCATGGGCCTCTTTCTGGCTTCCCAGCCTGGTTACCCACATTTTCACACTTTCACCTAAGCACAGGAATTTAATAGTTAGAGGCTAGGATCCACAGAGAAGATAATTGTATTCGTCTGTCTGAGCCTGGGCTACTTCACCTAACACAATGTTTCTCAATTCCATCCATTTCTAGGCCAAATGTAATTTTCTTTGTATCTGAACAAAATTTGATTGTTTGTATCTCACATTTTCCTTAGCCATTCATCTGTGGATAAACATCTTAGCTGATTCTATTTTCTTGCTACTGTGAAAAGATCAGAGATAAGCACAGATGGGCAAGTACCTCTGTCATAGAACAGAGAGCCCTTTGAATATATGCCAAGGAGTGATGCAGTTTTGCCATATGATACTTGTATTTTTGATTTCTTTAAGAAGCCTCTATACTGATTTACACAGTAGGTGCTTTAGTTTATGCATTGTATCCACTACAGTTCTGGGTAAAAGTTGCTTTGCCCCTACATTCTCACCAGCATACATGTGTTTTGTCTGTGTGTATGTCTGTGCACATGTGTGTGTTACCTCCAGAGGCTGGAAGAGAGCATTCATCCTGCTGGAACAGGTGTTGCAAACAGTCATGTGCTGCCATGAGGGTACTGGCATTGAACCCAGGTGCTCTGGGAGAGCATCCAGTACTCTCAACCACTGAGCCATCTCTCCAACCCCAGTCACTTGTTTTCTTGATGGTAGCCATCCTGACAAGGTAGAGGTAGAATTGCAAAGTACGCTTAATTAGTTTTTCTTTAATGGGTAGAAACATTTAAAAATACTTTAATATATTTACAGGCAATTTTCTTTTGCATCTTATTTTGAGACCTGTCCAGTTTGTTGGTCCACTTACTGACTGGCAGGTGTGCAGGATGTTCAATATATCTCATTTTATTTTTCTAGATATTAATTTCTTGTTGTATATATAGCTGGCAAATGCGTGATCAAGTTCTGTGCAGCATCTGTCCACTATGTTGGTAGTTTCTATTGGTCTGCAGAGCTTTTGAACTTCATGTAGTTCAATTTTTCAGTTCTTGGGGATGTTTCTTAAACTTTTGGAGCTCCATTCAGAAATTTCCCATACATACATTATTTAAAGTTCAGTTCTAGCTAATATATTTTAGCCCTTAACACTTGCCTATTCCATATCTTTGTATCATCTATTTTATCTATCAAATGTCACATCTACAAATCATTTGCATATATTTTCCTATTTATGCATCAAGCTACTGTTTAAGGTAAGAAACACACAGATGAAGAGTATGAGAGGCATGTAGATAGAAACATGAATACAGGGGCTGGAGAGATGGCTCAGTGGTTAAGAGCACTGACTGCTCCTCCAGAGGTCCTGAGTTCAATTCCCAGCAACCACATGGTGGCTCACAATCATCCACAATGGGGTCTGATGCCCTCTTCTGGTATATCTGAAGACAGCTACAGTATATTCATCATATATATATATATATATATATATATATATATATATATATAAAATAAAATCTTTTTTAAAAAAAGAAAAGAAATGCAAATACAGTAAGGGACACATATGAATAACCCGGCTGTGGCTCAGCAAGAATTATTGATCAAGAAGAAGGGGTGAGAGAGGAGGGGAGGGACTGGCACAGTGGGAGGATACCTTTCCGGGGCTAGCAGCAGATTTCTCCTTTCCTAGATGAGGAACAATGAGGAAAGCATGCAGTCCATAACACATCTGGGCCAGTACTTCCGTGATATCCACCTCTCTTGGGTTGGACCTGTGTACCCGATTCTGCGACTCGTCCACCCTAACTTCATTGCTCCCCTGCTCCATGCCTCAGGTATCTCTCAATCACTGTTCTCTTCCCTGCTTCTTCTCCTAGTCCTTCTCACATCTACACAGACCAAGCTGAAGTTATATCGAAAAGATGTCATGACTCTGTCACCAATCTTCTGGGTGACACTGGACAATGTCTCGGGTCTCCGAAACTGCTGAGATCTGTTTGGGTTGTGAGAGAAGGAAGCCCAATCTAATCAGAGAAAGGGAACCTATTGTCTAGGGGTGTAGCTCAGAAATAGAGCACCTGCCTGCCATATACATGCATAGGTTGCATGCATAGCACTGAAAAAAAATGTAAAGGGGTCTATTGTTATTGAGGTCAGGGAGAGAGGGAGATCTCCAAGCGCAAGTGAAGAAATGGTGTAAATAATGGCAACAGGAACCTTCACTTCTCAGTTCTGTTTCTTTATTTCTTTGTGGTGGTTTCACTTCCGTGCTGTAAAAGATGACTCCTAGAAGCTCAGTGTCCTCAGAAAAGACCATGTAGTCTTGGGAAATATTCTAGGATCACTTTAAATTTGGTTTGAATTTCATGAGAGGACTGGGTACTTCCTCTAGTCACTGTGGCTTGATCACCGAGGTTCGCGTGGTCTGGCCACCTTTTCAAGTACTGGGATTGAGACTGGGAAGGTGTGAGGTGCTTGATCCCAGAGAATAGGAAGAAGCAGACTCCACAGCCTTTCATGAGTTACTGGAATCCTGAAGCTAATTCCATCCGTCAGTGCAAACGCCGGTTACAAGCAGATGTTGCATCTACAAGTTGCACTTGATTCAGATAACTTGTGACCTGAGAAGGCACTAGTTTAACATGTGTGATTAGTTACTCTTCTGTGTGATAAAACACTATGACCAGTACCACTTACAGAAATAAAGGTTTATTTTGGGGCTTACGGTTCCCGAGGGATGGGTCTCTTACCGCTACAGGGCATAAGTACAGCAGCAGGCAGGCATGGTGACTGAAGCTGAAAGCTGCGAGCTTCATATCTCACGCCATTAACAGGAAGAAGAGGAAGTTGGCGGTGTTGGGAGGCATCTAAACTTCAAAGCTTACCCCCAGTGACTCACTTTTTCCATCAAGGCCACATCTTCTAATCTGCCCCAAACAGTGTCACTACACTGGGGATCAAGTATTCAAAAGACTGAGATATGAGGAACATCTCATTTAAACCACCACAACCCTAAAACACTGCCTTACAGAAAAAGCTGAGCATGGTGGTATATACTTGAAATCCCAGTGCTGGGAGGTGGAGACAGGTGGATCCTGGCAAGATAGCCTTGTCAAATTGGTGAGTCCTAGGTCCCAGTGAGAGACCAAAAAAACAAAACAAAACAAATCAAAGTAACAAAATAAACAAAAACATAAGGTAGATGTCTCCAGACGAATAACTCCTGAGCTTGATCTTTGGCCTCTGCCTGCACAGCACACATGCATGCCATCCCCTTGCCCCAACACATACATCTTCCAAGCAAGCACATTGTATAGGGAAGGAGAGAAATAAATGTCAGTCAGTATTCCCGGAGCTTGGATTTGCCACTTTGGTCAGGTGGTCAGCCTGGAGTTCTTGGTAGTAAATTCTGTGGAGCTTGGCCAAGACATTACCACAGATATTGAGTTCTGTTAGTGCCTGTGGTCTGTCTTTCATTCTTCTTACTGTTGCCTACACTGAGAGCAGTTACCTCAGAATAAGCAGACCTCTAACTATGTATTTACAAATCTATTTGCAATGTGTAACTTTCTTTCCTCAATATTGAGTGAAACTGTTTCCTTCTAATATGGAATATTAAGTCTCCCTAAACATCTCTTCCATCTCTACAATTTTCCAGTTATTAAAAATTGTTATATCTTGCTGGGTGGTGTTGGCACACTCCTTTAATCCCTCCACTTAGGAGACAGAGACAGGTGAACCTCTGAGTTTAAGGCGAGTTTGGTCTACAGAGTGAGTTCCAGGACATCCAAGGCTACACAAAGAAACCCTGCCTCAAAAACCAAAACTAAGCAAAATAAAAGTTGTATCTTATAAGACCCATTTGACATAAAAGCTTTTGTCCTATTTCTGAGTATCCAGTTGATTGTTAGCTTCTTGCCAGTTAAGTGAATCCTCCAGCACAAATCTGTGTATGTCCAAGCACACTGTATAAAATAGTAAGTTATTGTGCCAAAAAGAATAAAGAGGGAGTTCAGGAAGGCTTTTTCATAGCCAGTAAGATTCAGGAGCCATGAGATTACAAAAGTCAGATCAACAACCCCTAGCTTTTGTATATCAAAGACAATTTTATAAACTATTTTAACCATTTTATTAGATTTAGATAATTTTGGCACAGCCTATGTTTTTGGCCGTTGAACTGTTTATACTTTTTTTGAACAGTAGTAATGATTTGTTTTCTATTTCCAGTTTTTGATCTGAAGGAATTTGAGGTGAGATGCTGGACTTGGTATGAAAAGTCCTGATATAGATAGATAGAAATAGAGATGGATATGGAGATGAGATGGAGATGGAGATGTCTGAAATAAATATAAACAAAACACAGCCAGGAGCTGAGTATAGAGGACATGTAGTTGGTACTGTGTACCTGTGTGCATGAACAAGGCTTTTGGTTGTTTTGTTTTTGAGTTTAAAGCTCTTCTCTTATTTTTCTCCTTGTTATTGGTTATTTGAGAACTTTGTACAATATATTTTTATCATATTCACCCTCCTCCAATTCCTTTCCAATTTAACCCTCTTCCCTACCCAGCTAACACTGTGCCCTCTCTCTTTAAGAAAAAGAAAATGCCATCAAGTAGTTTGTGCTGTCCACATACATATACTCTTCTTTCTTTTCTTTTCTTCTTTTCTTTTTTGTTGTTTCTTTGTTTTGTTTTGGGTTTTTTATTTTGTTTTTGTTTTTGTTTTTGAAACGTTCTTCTACGAAGCTCTGGCTGTTCTGGAGCTACTCACTGTGTAAACTAGGGTGGCCTCTAACTCACAAAAATCCGCCTGCTTCTGCCTGCCTTGTGCTGGGATTAATGGCATGCACCCCCACCTGGCTGGCCCATATACTCTGGAATGTGTGGAGACACACAACTGATGAAGGTGCATAGAATGAAGACTGTGGAAAGACCAGCCCTACGAGGCATCTATATTATACCTCCTCCTCCCAAGGCTCAGGGATCATTGCAGAATAGGGAGTAGAAAGCATAGAAGAGCCAGAGGTAGTGTATGAATATAAGAAAACACTGGTCTTTTGGACCCAGAAGATCATTTGCACATGTGAATTCACAACATTTGTGACAGCGTGCACAAAACCTGTGCAAGCTCAAGCAAAATAAAACCCAAGCATGGATAGGGGATGTGGGCACGAGGTCACACCCCTGTTGGAGGAGCTGTGGTAACTGAGAGCTGCTGGGGAAAGGGGGGCTCGTCCTTGTCCTTCTTTCTTTCTTTCTTTCTTTCTTTCTTTCTTTCTTTCTTTCTTTCTTTCTTTCTTTCCTTCTTTCTTTTTTCTTTCCTTCCCTCCTCCTCCTCCTCCTCCTCCTCCTCCTCCTCCTCCTCCTCTTCCTTCTTCTTCTTCTGCATGTTAAATTACATTTGTTCATGTCATTGCCTGCATACAAGTATGTATACCACATGCATGCTTCATGCCCACAGAGGCCAGAATAGGACATTCCTAGAACTGGAGTTATGGGTTGTTGTGAACCCCATATGGATGTTGGGAGTCAAACTTGAGTCCTCTGCAAGATCTAAAAGTGCTTTCAAGTGCAGAGCCATGTCTGCAGCCCCAGAACAGTTTTCTTAAAGGTGTAGCCTCTGGTCCTCCTTTTTAACCTCTTAGGTATTTGGATTACAAGCATGGACCACCATGCCCAACACAAATTTATTTTTATTTTGGCATCCTTTTGTCTTTGACCAGATTTTCTCATTTGTTTTGTTTTGGTTTCTTGAAAACACTTCTGATTAACCATCTGGTGCTTTGCTCTCAGTTGTCCTTCCATCACTGGGAAGGGATCTGTCCCAGTTGGCTTGATCTGATCTCACAATTTTTGAGGCAATTAAGTGACAGATGTCAAGGAGTTAGTGTCAACAAACCCCTTATGGCCAGTTGTAACTGACTAAAAGATATGCAACAGCAATTCTAACCCTCTGGGTTGCTATTCACAGGGATCTTCTGAGGCCATCTGTATGTATATCAGATATCTACATTATGATTCATAACAGCAGCAAAATTACAGTTATAAATAGCAATGAAAATAGTTTTATGGTTGGGGGTCACCACAACATTAGGAACTATATTAAGGGACTGCAGCATTAGGAAGGTTGAAAACCACTGGGATGGAAGGCTGAGCCCTCCACCTGAAGCCCATTTGTAAATTCAGTTTTGTTTGCAGTAGATGATGTTCTGTCCAGGCATCTTTCAAAGAACTACTCTGTTTCTTTTATTTATTTTTTAAGGTTTATTCTTTTATGTGAGTACAATGTAGCTGTCTTCAGCTACACCAGAAGAGGACATCAGATCCCATTGCAGATGGTTGTGAGCCACCATGTGGGTGCTGGGAATTGAACTCAGGACCTCTGGAAGAGCAGTCAGTGCTCTTAACCACTGAGCCATCTCTTCAGCCCCCTTAGTTTTTTTTTTTTTAAATTGGAAATTTTACTTCGGCAAAGTGTCAACTGACAGCACAGTTTAATGAGAATTAAAAATACAACCAATAGCAGTAAATAATTAAAGAAAACTAGTTTAATAAATAAGTAATTAAAATCATTTGTTAAAAGTGGTTGTCGATCTGTTTATTTAGACAGTTTCTCACACATCCTAGTTACCCCCAATTTTGCTATGTAGCAAAAATAACCTTGAATTCCTGATCCTTCTGGGTTTGTCTCCTGAATGCTGGGATTAAAAGTTTACACAGCCACACTTCCTTTATGTGGTTATAGGACTGGACCTTGGGTTCCATGCATGCTAGGCAAAGAGTTTATCATCTGAATTACACCCCAGCCCCTGATTATAAATTTTATAGAGAAAGGCTAGAACTGTGGAAACAAAAAATGAGAATAACCCTGGTTAGAGTTTTGCAACATGCTCAGCAATTAGCAAAATAAAATCAGCAACTGGAACCATCTTAAAATAAACTTACTTATAAAGTTGAAAAGAGGGGGTTGGAAAACTGGCTTAGTGGTGAAGAGCATTCACTGCTCTTGCAGAGGACCTGAGTTCAGTTCCCAGCACTCACGCGAGGCAGCTCACAACCACCTGTAACTCCAGATCCAAGGGATCTGATGCCACCCTCTACCCTCTGTGTACACGTGCACACATGTGGTATACAAACCAAACAAGTGAAAATAGCAGCAAATAATCTTTTTTTAAAAAAAAGGTTGTAAATAGATCCTTAAATAAACCTTGAGTTTGTCAGCACTCAGTTTTTTAAGTAGTTAAAAGCCTGACAAAGTCAACAGAAAGCATGCCTTTGTTAAACAAAAGTTTTTATTTTTAAGTTGGTTTTGTAAATGTTACCAAGAACAAATCAATATCTTAAGAGACCCTCATAGACTTCACCAGAGAACTAGTTTTAGTTGTACATTAGCGTACTGAATTTTGACCTCAGGAATTGTAATTGCCTTCAGGCACCATAATTGCTGTCTTTAAAGAAGATTCTTTTCAGTCAGGCAGTGGTGGCATTCGCCTTTACTCAGGGGACAGAGGCAGCCAGGCAGATCTCTGAGTTCCAGGCCAGCCTGGCCCACACAGTGAATTTCAGGATAGCCAAGCTACACAAAGAAACCCTATCTTGGAAAACAAAATAACAAATAAAAAAAAAAACAAGTATTCTTTTCTATAATCCCTATGTGACTTGCTCGGATCTTACATGTCTCTCTCCCACTAAACTGTTTTTTTGTATGTATGTATGTATGTATGGATGGATGGATGGATGGATGGATGGATGGATGAGTGGGTGGATGGATGAGTGGGTGGATAGATGGATAGATGGATGGATGGATGGATGGATGGATGGATGGATGGATGGATGGATGAGTGGGTGGATGGATGGATGGATGGATGGATGGATGGATGGATAGATGGATGGATGGATGGAGTTTATTTCTTGATATCATGAGACCCTGCAATACAACAAACAAATTTATCAGTCTCTTAAGAGAGTATTCTATCAAAATCACATCAAAATTATGTCATTTATGACATAATGTAACAGATTAATATTGCTCACCCACATTTTACTGAGCTATAAAATTCATGTCTGTGAGAGACTGAAACAGACTTCATTGCTGCTTAGATTTTTTTTTTTTAATTTTGTTTTACAGATTTTTTTCCTTTGTTTCACTAATGTCTGAGGGTTACAGAATCTTATATTACAGCAAAGGCTGGCAAGCTAAGAAATCCTTCCATGATCGTGCATAGGGAACTATAGTGTATAGACAAGAAGATATAAGAGAGGGAACCAAAATCTTCATGCCAATCCTGTTACAATAAGAGCAGCAAAAGACTTCTGTTATCCTGAAAACTGTGGGAGAAAGCAAATATCTGGCTTTTTAACCAAATAATCAAAAGGTAGAGACTGTAAATCTACCACTCATTCCTATTCAAGATCTTTAAGGCCAAATGAAATTTTGTTACAAACTGTTAAAGATAGTGTTACATAAAAACAATCCCATCAGGACTGGTGAGATGCCTTGGCAACTAAAAGCACTTGTAGGCCAAGCCTGATGACCTAGTTCAATCTCTGGAACCCACTAAGAGGAGAATGACAGAAGAGACTGTACAAATTTGTCATCTGACCTCCACATGACTACCATGGCTTGGGCACACACACACACACACACACACACACACTCACAATAAAAAAATAAAAACAATCCCCATTAATTCAGAGTGCATTCTTATACGGAAACAAGGTAGGATACTTAAGGTAATATCTTTTCCTAGTTTTCAGATCATTGGCTAAAAAACTTATTTATTTATTTATTTATTTATTTATTTATTTATTTATTTTGAGACAGGGTTTCTCTGTATAGCCCTGGCTGTCCTAGAACTCACTCCGTAGACCAGGCTGGCCTCGAAATCAGAAATCCACCTGCCTCTGCATCCCAAGTACTGGGATTAAAGGTGTGCGCCACCACTGCCTGGCCAAACCTTAATTTTTAAATAGTATGATAATTAGAGAAACATCTAATGACCTCCACAACCCCACTCCATAGTGTAATACATACAGTGGCCAAAACTTTTGTAGTAATATATCATTTTCTTTTTCTTATCAGATAGTAAACTTAAAACATTTGTCAGGATATTTCTTCCTAAGTGATGATCACCAGGAATGGTGTATATTACACCCAATTTACCATTATAACAGACAAAATTGTGAACTAGATAAAAACAACAGAACAGAACAGAAGAACAGTACATTTAACCAGATGCCTCATGTACCAAAACCCAGGAGAAAGAAAAAAATTGCACTACCACACACTTTGAAAGCAGAAGCCAAGCTGGACAGTGGTGCACATGCCTTTAATCCCAGCACTCAGGAGGCAGAGGCAGGCAGATCTCTGAGTTGGAGGCCAGCCTGGTCTACAGGGTGAGTTCCAGGTCAGCCAGGACTACACAGAAAAACCCTGTCTCCAAAAATCAACCAACCAATCAAACAAACAAACGGAACAACAACAACAAAAACAAAAAACCAGAAGCCAAAGAAATTGTGACCCAGGAACAAAACTGGAAGTATAGAATTTCAAGTTACTATAGAAAGTGAAAAGGAGTGTCAGGAGCTGGAACAGTGAAAGTCTTCGAGTGAGTGTAGGATCCCAAGTCTAGGCAGTCTTTGAGACTCTTTGGTAAGTCAGTGACTAACTGGAGAGTCTGAAAAGCATTTGGGCAGAGGTACCAGGGAGCTAACCAGAGTACTGGGATTCATCGGGAATTCCAATGGATAGGACATTACAATTTAATCTTTAAATTGTGCTTCATTCAGAGAGCCTATAATCTGAGATGGCAGAGTTCTAACATTCTAAAACAACAACAACAACAACAACTACCTTACATCTCGGCTACAGTCAGTACATTTGTAGTAGGAGGGGCTGGTAGGGGAGATGATGGTGGAGGAAGAAAAGACTGGCATCCCAGAGGTTAGCCATGTAGTCAGCCTCCTCCCTGAGATTCATGGTATTGACACTGCTCTCCATTCTATGCTTTCCCATTATTGTACAGCAGGGTTCAGGTGTTTCCTCGGATGTGTCAAGTGCTGAGGGCCAAGGACCCCCATCCTCAAAGATACCACAGGGTGCTGCTCCCATGTGAGCACCAATTAGACACGCCACTGCCCCCTCCAGCCCCAGGCACACAGCTGGACCCATCTAGGCTATAGTGGAGCTTCCCCTATGACAATCTGCACACCCTCTTCTTCCAGAATCACCCTCCTGCTTCAAGTCCCAATATTTAAACTGTTTGAAACAAGGAATGATGGGGAGTCCTTCACATGTCATGTGCTTTCCTCAGCCTCATACTCCTCACTCAAGAAGTCTCCATCTCACCAGAATGCTATTGTATGTGACAGGAGAGAGGAAATGTCTAGGATATATCTACATCATAGTTGGGACATTAATTGGATCATATTTAAGTCTTGTCTGGGGTGTATCTGAAGGGCACAGTTTGATCATGCCAGACTGCCCAATGTTCATGATCGATTATTTTGGGGCAATCAAGGGAGACCATGTGTGTTGTGTCCATGACAGGTCATGATAACACATGTCATATATCCCAGGATATGTAAGGTGCAATCATAGAGTTGCAATAGACACTGTGTCCTAGGTCTCTGGGAAGGTCTGTAGAGTGTTGTGCTGCATTCAGATGTGGAAGATGTGTTAGACAAAGTAGAATCCACACGAAGGCATGATGGAGTATGTGTACCATGTTTTTTTTATTAGATATTTTCTTTATTTACATTTCAAATGTTCTCCCTTTTCCTGGCTTCCCCTCCGAAAAAACCCCGATTCCCTCCCCCCTACCCCTGCTCAACAACCCATCCTCTCCTGCTTCCTGGCCCTGGCATTCCCCTACACTGGGGCATAGAGCCTTCACAGGATCAAGGGCCTCTCCTCCCATTGATGACTGACTAGGCCATCCTCTGCTACATATGCAGCTGGAGCCATGTGTCCCACCATGTCTACTCTTTGGTTAGTGGTTTAGTCCCTGGGACCTGTAGGGGTACTGTTTGGTTCATATTGTTGTTCCTTCTTCAGCTCCTTGGATCCTTTCTCTAGCTCCTTCATTGGGGACCCTGTACTCATGGATGGCTGTGAGCCTTCACTGCTGTATTAGTTGGGCACTGGCAGAGCCTCTCAGGAGACAGCTATATCAGGCTCCTGTCAGCCAGCACTTGTGGGCATCCACAGTAGTGTCTGGGTTTGGTGATTGTATATGGGATGGATCCCCATTAATCTGACTTTTGCTCTACCTGCTGCTGCAGCCTAATCTGGTCCCTTTCGCTTTCCCTGCTTATTCCTGCTTTCTATGTCTTGGTCCCCTCCTTGTCATGCTGAGTTTGGAGGGAGAAGTGTACAGCCCTGGCTGAGGGTCCCTACCCCTCCTAAAGTCCATTGCCTACCTTTTTCATGGCTCCTGATTGTCCTCCTGTGTGTCAGCTGCTGTTGCACCCAAGGAAATGACTCTCTATGGCTTGCTGAAGCCCTGGCTGGGTGAGTATCTGAAAGTGAGGGCCACTGGACTCCCTTGAGGGTTAAGGGAGGGCACCACCCTTGCCTATTGTCATGGATACCCTCCCAGGGGATGGGCTCCTGTTGAGTGCTGGTGAGAAGTGGAGCCACCACAGACGCCTGCTGACACCTGCCTTTCACTTTGACATCCTAAAGTCCTATGTGAAGATTTTTAACAAGAGTGTGAACATCATGCATGTGAGTTTCTGGAACCCACGGCCCCACTGGAGCCTTGTAGAAAGGGAAGTGGTTTCAGATGTAATCTGCAGGTGTGGGTCTGCTAAAATGCCTTTGGGACCACAAGTTTCCCTCCCCAAGCTTATTTTCTTTCTTCCTTTCTTCCTTCCTTCCTTCCTTCCTTCCTTCCTTCCTTTCTTTCTTCCTTCCTTCCTTCCTCCCTCCCTCCCTCCCTCCCTTCCATCCCTCCCTCCTTCCTTCCTTCCTTCTTTCCTTCCTTCCTTCCTGTCTGTCTGTCTGTCTTTCACTTTTTTTTTTTTTGAGACAGGGTTTCTCTGTGTAGCCCTGGCTATCTTGTACCTTGCTTTGTAGAACAAGTTGGCCTCAAATTCAGAGATCTGCCTGTTTCTGCCTTCCAAGTGCTGGTATTAAAGTTATGTGCCACCACGACCGCTGTCTGTAAAGTGGGAATGATAATCTGTACTTAAAGCACAGAAGAGATAACACCATGGAGTCATGCTCCTAGCATACAGAGGGGCCTCAGAAGGGTCAGTTTCTGTCCTTGGTCTCCAGAAGCTTTGGAAAGTCAGCATACATTAATGCCTGTACAGTAGCTCTGTCTACACACCACAGTACTTTAAACTCACTTGTCTTAAGCTCTGCATGGTGAACGGTACCTTTGATCCCCGCACGTGGTGGATGAAGCAAAGTACAGGGAGTCTATGGCTATACAACAAGACCCTGTCTTAAACAAACAACGTCTCGGGTATAGCTTGGTGCTAGAGAGCCTGCTTAGCATGCATAAGCCCTAGCTCCTACCCACCATTTAAAACAAAAGAAAGGGTTTGTTGTTGTTATTGTTGTTGTTATTGTTGTTGGGTTTTTTGTTTTGTTTTGTTTTGTTTTTTTTGTCCTGGAACTCATTATGACAGTGACTATGTAGACCAGGCTGGCCTCCAACTCAGAGAGGTCTGTCCCTGATGAGATTAAAGGCATGCAAAACTATGACTATCTAAGAAAAGTTTTTGTGGTTTTTTTTTTTTTCTTTAAAGGAAAGAGCTGGGCAGTGGTGGCACATGTCTTTAATCCTGTCACTTGGGAGGCAGAGGCAGGCAGACGTCTGAATTTGAGGCAAGCCTGTCTACAGAGTGAGTTCCAGGACAGCCAGGGCTGTGCAGAAAAACCCTATCTCAAACAAAAGAAAAGAGAAGAGAAGAAAAGGAAAGGAAAGGAAAGGAAAGAAGGAAAGGAAAGGAAAGGAAAGGAAAGGAAAGGAAAGGAAAGGAAAGGAAAGGAAAGGAAAGGAAAGGAAAGGAAAGGAAAGGAAGAAAAAGAATAACATCACTGGATTTGGTGGCCAGCTAGATCTATCCTGGCTTTTTATCTTCCTTGAGAGAGTCTGGGTTTCCTAGCATGGAGAGACCTGGGAGAGAGACAGAGACAGAGAGACAGACAGACAGATAGAAAGATAAAGAGAGAGAGACACAGAGACAGAGAGACACACAGAGATACACAGAGACAGAAAGACAGAGAGAGACAGACACACAGAGACAGACACAGAGAGATATAGAGAGAATGTCAGAGTGAGAATAAGGGTCAGAGAGGTCAGAGAGTGTGTCAGAATTTACCAGCAGTAAAAGAGTATAAGTAGTGTATAAGTAACTATAAATATACGTAGTGAAGCAAATATTTAAGTATAGTTGTGGAGCAAAAACATCAGGTCAAAATAGTGATTACTAAAAGTTTAAGAGGTGGGACTGAGAAGAAGACAGTGAGCTGAACACAGAAGGTGGACTTGAACCCAGGGCTCCTGCCTCCCCCTTTCTTGTTAGACTCCTATGATAACACCTCTGTGCTCACCCATGTCTGGCCTACTCTGGGTGGAGAGCTTGGGACAGAGCACCAGAAGACTGGCTCTGAGCAGGGTAGGAGACTGTTCTGGTGTTTGGAGTGCAATGGTGCAAAGAAGACCAGACTTAGCCCAATCTCACACCATTTCTCTGGCCAGGCCAAGTGGCAACGCCTGGCCTCCAAGGGCACTGCCTGTCTGGATATGTTTGAACACATCAGCCTGATGACTTTGGACAGTCTGCAGAAATGCATCTTCAGCATCGACAGCAACTGCCAGGAGTGAGTCTCTCTGTGTCTTTGCCTAGGAACCTGAGCCCTGGACCATGGGAGGAGGTTGGGGAGACTGTGACTGGCCAGAACAACAAGTGGGCCATAACTGACAGCTAGGGACAATGAGAGGAGAAAGTGTGGTCCTTCCTGGAAGGTGGATTGTGGGAATTGCAGTTGAGCAGTGTCATTAACAGGCCGTTTGAACAGTGATGTCTTGGAAATGAGGTTGAGGTGAGTGGTGGTCTTTTGTGGTTTTGTTTTTGTTCTTGTTTTTATTTTCCTGTTAAACAAAATATCTGAGCAAAACAGCTTAAGGGAGAAGAGATTGTTTGACTCCTGGTGTCAGAGGTTTCAGTCCTTCCCTGTAGGGAAGAGTGTGGCAGGGCACCTCCACCACAATGACAAAGAAGTAAAGTAAAGGTTACCTGTGCATGCAGCCAGCCTTTCACCTCCTTCCCTTGTTGTCTGCATGAATCCCCACCCAATGGAATATGGCGGACCACATGCCTGGTAAGCCTTTACCACTCAGACAGTCATGTCTGAAATAACCCTACAGACACAAACAGACGTATGCTTCACTAAACTCCTAGGTGGGTTGTGAGCAAATAAAGATGATAATCAAGACTGACTGTGGAAGGGGACATAGGCACCTAGCCCACCCACAGCCAAAGAGCAATTTCAATTGATACCTTCTGGGAAAGGGAAAAATCAGTTTTCCTCAATAGAGTGACACTGGGTATATCTACTACACTCCAAGGCAGGACGCATGCTCCAGGGTAGTAGTAGGTCAGCATAAATCAGACTCTATTTTTGTGCCTGTGTGTCCTTTTGTTTAATTTTTTTTTTAAAGAGAAAAAACAAAGTTGGGTGGGTGGGGAGGTTCAACAAGGAATTAGAGAAAGGAAAAGAATATGATCAAAAATGAAAATAATTAATTAAAAATATTATTAAGCATTGCCAGGTGGTGATGGTACACACCTTTAATTCCCCAGCACTCTGGAGGCAGACAAATCTCTGAGCTCGAGGCCAGCCTGATCTACAAAGGAATTTCCAGGATAGTGAGGGCTATAGAGAAACCTTGTCTCGAAAAAATAAAAACAAAACAAAACCATGGAACTTTTCATTTTTAGAAAGGGTCCTACTACATTGCCTAGGTGGGCCTGGAGGTTCACAGTCAATCCTCCTGTCTCCTTTTCCTAAGTGTTGGGTTTGTAGCGTGAACAGCACATCCAGCTGGCAACTAAATGTTAAGGATGTTTAACAATCAATCAGAAGGATGGGGGCTTCTCTGGAGTTTCCCAGGCAGCCCTAGATATCTAAGAGGATGAGAGTTCAAGTCACAGTTGAATCTGAATATCAACTTTTTTAGAAGACTGACAGTCAGGTAGATATACAACGTAGGATCTGGAGAGAGAAAGATCCTTGCACAGTGCTGAAAATAGGGCACATCTGCAACAAATCAAGGAGGAACCACAGAAGCAGATGTTGAGTGAAAGAAAGATGAGCACAATGCCCAAGTCCATCTGGAGTTGGGGACATGGGGCTCATAAGGACTGAGAGGCAGAAAGAAGTACTCTCAGAAGGCACTTTTTATAGGTAAGGTGTCTTAGTCCGGTGTCTCTGCCTGGTGGTGTTCTGGGGTTTCATGTGTCCTAAGACTGCTTTCTCACTGGCCTGCCCTGCAGGTCTGACAGCGAATACATTGCTGCGATCCTGGAACTCAGCTCCCTTGTAGTGAAACGGCACCGCCAGCCCTTCCTGTACATGGACTTCCTGTACTACCTCACTGCTGATGGGCGTCGCTTCCGCAAGGCCTGCAACCTGGTGCACAATTTCACAGATGCTGTCATCAAGGAGAGACGCAGCTCCCTCAATACCCAGGGTGTTGATGAATTCCTAAAGGCCAAGGCTAAGACTAAAACTTTAGACTTTATTGATGTTCTCTTGCTGGCCAAGGTGGGTTTTTCTGGGATCTAACTTGCATGGATCTCAATGTTCAGCATTAGATAGAAGTTGAACTTCATCTAAAGAGTTCTAGTGAGACATAGACAGTGATTGTAAAATGGAGGGTCAGGTTAGAGTTAAGTTTTAGAGGTGGCTCTGCTGAATGCTGTGTAGAAGAAGCAAAGGACAGCAGAAAACCAAGGAAAAAATTTTAGTCAGACTCTAAGGATAATACAAGGGGACCCTGAGTGTGCAGTGGGTGTCAGAACTTATCAAAAGACAGCCTCAGGAGTGCTCAGACACTGTATGAGTTGTGGTCTTGCTTTGCCTTCAGGATGAAGATGGAAAGGAGCTGTCAGATGAGGACATTCGGGCAGAGGCTGACACCTTCATGTTTGGAGGTGAGGGTCCCTGTGTAGGGCTAACGAAAGGGTGGGGAACTGTTAGTCCCAGGCTCATCTGTTGGAGGACACCCAGGATATCTCCATTCCTTCCATCCATCCCTTCCTTCCCCATCCTTCCTGGGGACCTCACTGTCTAGACACTGTCCAGTCTCTGATGCTGAAGCAGGGTAGAGACACAGGCCTTCCTGTCTGTCCCCCAGGCCATGACACCACCGCCAGTGCATTCTCCTGGATCCTGTACAACCTGGCAAGGCACCCAGAATACCAGGAGCGCTGCAGGCAAGAGGTGCAGGAGCTGCTGAGGCACCGAGAGCCTGAGGAGATTGAATGGTGAGCTCATGTCCTTCTGGTCTATTTTATGGCCCTTATCTTGGCCCCTGCTCCTCAGATGGGAGAGGAAAGGTCTTTTTGTTGATTACTCCATCATTTCCTAGCGCTCATAAGAGCTGAGCTCAGAGGGAGAGTTACCTAGCCAAGCCAGCAAGAGAAAGGCTGTATGCTTAGTGACAAAGAGATCTTCTTTATAAAAAAAAGATTTATTTATTTATTTATTTATTTATTTATTTATTTATTTTATGTATATGGGAACAGTGTAGCTGTACTGATGATCCTGACAGCACCTGTGAGCCACCTTGTTGTCCTCCAGCCTTTCCTCTCACACACACAATGCAGGAAACATCTGTGTACTTCAACCCTTTGAAACCCACATAAATACCTGTGTAGGACAAGTCCAAAACTGGTTCCTGATAAGACATTATGAATCTGTGCTGGGGTTGGAGAAGTGACTCAGCAGTTAAGAGCACTTCCTGTTATTGCAGAGGATCAGATTTTGGTCCTAGCACTCACTTTGGGTGGCTCACCTGTAACTCCAGCTCCAGAGGATCTGATGATGTCACTCGCCTCTGCAGGTGTACACACACACACACACACACAAACACACACACACACTCACACATACACACTCACCACCACCACCACCACCACCACCACACCATACATATAATTCAGAAACAGCATTCATTCTCTTCAAAGGCTTTTTGAGTTCTATAACTTAGTGGCTCTTGAAAAATCCCACTTGCACACAGAGACCCAGAGAGTGCTGACTTCTTTGTGTCTTCCTCAGTATATATAGTAGAACTTGAAAGTGTTGGACAGTCTGAAAAGGTGGAGGCACACTGTGCTATCTGAATGAGTACCACTGTACAGACCTGCTGAACATGGCAATCATCTCTTGATCAGCCACGCATGTCTTTTTCTTTGACATACCAAATTACTTTGTTTTCCTAATGTTGGAATTTCTATGCTTTTCTTTCTTTTCTTTCTTTCTTCTTTTCTTAGTTTACAAGAACTCTTTTTAAAACAATGTTTTTTTAAAAAAAAGATTTATTCTGTTTATCATATCTAACTACACTGTAGCTGTCTTCAGACACTCCAGAAGAAGGCATCAGATCTCATTACAGATGGTTTTGAGCACCATGTGGTTGCTAAGATGGGAAGTCATGACCTACAGAAGAGCAGTCCTCTTAACTGCTCAGCCATCTCTCCAGCCCAGTCTGGAGAAGTCTTAAAGCCCATTTCTATCACCTCACTACCTGACTAGGCAACATGAGCAAGCTTTTATAAATCACCTGTATGCTCTGTAGACTGGGGAAATCTTCCCTACAGAGCTGCTTGAAAAATTAGTGACAGCATGAGGAGAGCAGATGCCACCAACACAAATCCAAAACTGCCCTCTCTTCTTTGCTTCTCTTATTAAGCATGCATTTCCTCCCTGATACCCTGGCTCCCACTTTATCTCAGCTTTTCTGTTCAGTTCACATCCTTCACTCAGTGCTGGGGATTCACAAGCATCTCAGTAGGTAAAACTTATATATCCCTTCATTCCTGGAACATGTCCACAGCACCTACCCTGTCACACCTCTAAGTTCAAGGCCAGCCTGGGTAACATGGTGTAACACCTGTCTCGAAATAAAGGGTTACCAGGTTTTGAAGTAAGCTTGTCTTTGTGTAGTCTAATCTGGGCTTAAATGACTCCCCATGCTCCATTCTTGAGTGTCAGCGTCATGAACTTATGTCACCATGCCAGTTTCTAGATGCATTTTTAAGTTGGTCAGTTTGTGATGGAATATTTGTTATCCTGCAAAAACTGGTACCAAAGTGGTGGATTCAAGTGATTATTCTGCTTCTGTCTACCGAACAGCTGAGGTGAACTGACAAAAACAGAGACAGCAAAATAAATAAATAAATAAATAAATAAATAAATAAATAAATAAAGGAAGGAAGGAAGGAAGGAAGCCAAGCTGGTTCACAACACTGTGGATGAGACAGTCAGAAGGAGCCTCTGTGCTGTACCAGGAGGAAAGCAAGCATGAGACAGTTTGGCATGCTAAGGGGTGAGGGGGAGTAACGTGCCTGGGTACTTGGGAAGGGCACATGTGTGGACCAAGGAGGCTCCTCCTAACACTAGAGCTGGGAATACTAGTGTTTGAACTCTTAAGAATTTGAGCTTTAACCAGAAGTGTTCCACTGAAGACCTTTGGAAGCCACTCTAGGAAGGCAGAAGAGAGAGTGGGAAAGCCAAGTGTGATGATTCAGGCTGGAATCTTGGCACAGGGTGGGCCACAGCCAATTATATTAAGCACTAGGCAGCTGGGCTTCAAAGTAATACTTGCCTGTATGTAAGATGTGTGATATGCTGTCTTTGGGACAGTTAGACGGTGGGCAGAAGTGCCTAGGCATTTGCAGGCAGCCTGCTTCACTGTTGCCTAGGGGCTCCCTGGGGAGCTTGGCTGAGGGATGAATGCAGCACAGAGCCTGAAGATCACTAGCTGGAGGCTGGAGTATATTGCCTGCCTTGCAGCTGGGCAGACAGCTTCTCCATGCTTGCTTTCCTCTAGTCTCCTGGGAGGTCTCTAGGCCCTTCAGTCAAATGGCCTTGTAGGCCTTCCCTCATCAGTGTCTACCATACACGTGTGTGGAGTGATTTAGACTCAGCTTCACGCCTAACTGTTCCTTCCTTTGTGTTCTGCGTGCCATTCCACAGTTATTCAGTTCAGAACTCCACTGAGGACATGGACAGAAATATTTTTAGTGGGAACAGATTTTGCTGAATTGCCTTTTATATCCCTGCTCCCTCACTGTCCATTGAGTATTTGAACTAGTGATTCCCATTGCTACCTTTTGACTGACCGTGTAGGGTTTTGATAAATGGATGTATCGTGATGTATCACAACATTCCCACCTTGATGAACATTTGTCTAGTTTTTGATCTTTTTCTCTTTTTTTGAGATTTCAAATTTATTTAGTGTGTATGTGCATGCGTGTGTGTGTGTGTGTGTGTGTGTGTGTGTTTGTGTGTGTGTGTACGCGCGTGTATATGAACCTGTGTGCACCTGGACACACATGTACTATAGTGGATATGTGGAACTCAGAGGACAATTTGTAGAATGTCTACCTGTGGGACCCAGGATTAAACTGAAGTTGTCAGTCTTGGCAGCAGATGTTTCTACCCTGTGAGCCATCTTGTTGTCCTCCAGCCTTTCCTGTCACACACACAATGCAGGAAACATCTGTGTACTTCAACCCTTTGAAACCCACATAAATACCTGTGTAGGACAAATCAAAGACTAGTTTTACTGATATGACATTATGAATCTGTGCTGGGGTTGGAGAAGTGACTCAGCAGTTAGGAGCACTTGCTGCTCTTGCAGAGGATCAGAATTTGGTTCCTAGCACTCACTTTGGGTGGCTCATCTGTAACTCCAGCTCCAGAGGATTTGATGATGTCACTGGCCTCTGCAGGTGTACACACACACACACACACAAACTCACTCACACACAC